>NW_006921596.1:8939352-8944345 GCF_000298275.1 Orycteropus afer afer
GGTGTTTTGCAGATTCTACATTATTCTTTAGCGTTGCATAGTATTCCATTGTGTGAATGTACCGAAGTTTGGTTATCCATTCCTCAGTTGTTGGACATCTAGGTTTTTTCTAAGTTTTGGCTATTGTAAATAGTGCTGTGATGAACATCGGCGAATGCACTAGTATTTTTTCTTTTTAGTCTGTAAATTTTCATTTTTATAAGGGGCTCACTTATTGTTGTAAGTCAAGTTCCCTATGAAGAAGACTACAAGAGAGAAGTTTGCATGCAGAGGTTGTTGAGAGAGACCTTGGGCTCGACATCTGTGAGAGGTGAGGCTGGGCTGCAACATAGTCACTGTCAAGTTCTCAGCTGATCCATGGGGAGCTCTGGAGCTGAGATGGCCTTTCAGTAACGTCCTGAACTGAGATAAGGGGGCCAGCCTTTGTTGCCTCACAAGGACAAGGATTGGTGGGGGCTGTCCCAGGATGGGGGGTGTAACTTTGGGAAAGGCTAAAGGCAGTCCCCAGGAGGTACTGTGCTCTGAGTCATAAGCAGCTAACACTCAGCCAGTCGTATCTTGGTCCTGAAAGCGGGATCTGGAAAGTACATCACAGCACCTACTAAATCTGTAATGTGGAAGAGGGCCTGGCAGCAAAGCACGAATTAGGCGTTAGGACACATTAATAGGATCATTGTACCGACAGCGAAACTGAGGCACAGAGCACGTATGTGACTTTTTGCAGGCCATGTAACCAAAGAATGGATTTAATATGGAATCCTGGCAGCAAAGCTAGGACAAGAAGCCAGGCACCCTGACTTTCAGACTGTCCATTGCCCCATCCTGCTTGAAGCATAGCCCTGAGGCTTCTGTCCAAAAGGGTCTGTCAGGACCCAGGGCCAGAGAGGGCCTGGGAAGGCTGGGCTGTACCCTGATAGACTGAGGCAAAGAACAGTGCTTCCTTCAGGTAAACTGATCTCTGCTGGCCTTTGGCTGGCCATTCGGCCAGGTCAATGGCTTAGAGCCCCTCACTTCATAGGACCAAGAAGCACACATTCCAGTCCTCCCAGCCCCATGCATCAAGAGCCTGTTGTCTGCTATCCCTATAGGTGCTTCCTTAAGAATTTAGGGTAGAGGAGGGGTGGTCAGTGGGCAGCCTGAGCCTAGCTTTACTGACAAATATTTTGTTATTAAGGACACAGCGGTGAAGGAGGCAGATAAAGGCATGGGAGGCTCTAGTTTTGTGGGGCATTTTATTTTTTAAAAATTTTTATTGTGATTTGGATAAAAGTTTACAGAATAAATTCATTTTCCATACAGCAGTTCATACACATTTTGTCTTATGACATTGATTGGAGTTCCCTACAATGTAACAGCTCTCTTCCCACTTCCTCCCCGTCCTTACCTCTTCCCTGTGTCCTTCTCTCCCTTGCACTCCCACCCCCTGAGCTGTCTCCCTGTGCAAACACTGCCCTTTGTTCTCCCATGATTGATCGCTCCAAGTGGTATATCTACCTGATGTACATGTTCAGCCCATATGCCTGTCTATTATTTGGCTGGAAGTCACAGGAGTGAGTTCAATTCCAGACCTGAAGGTAGCTTGGGGCCATAGTCTCAGGGGTTCTGTAAGGCTTTACCAGACCAGCAAACTTGGTCTTTTTTTTTTTTTTTAAATGATTTTGTGTTTTGTTCCACATTGTTCTCCCACTCTATCCAGGATCTCCTACCAAATGGTTGACAGTGGTAGCTGGGCACCATCTAGTTCTCCTGGTCTCATCATCATATAGGCTAAAGATTGCAAAGTCTTCCAGTCCCTTGGACTAATTGTTTTCACGCATCTTTGGTTTTCTTCATTCTTCTTTGCTCTGGATGAGGAGAGACCCATTGTTGCATCTACATGGCCAATTGCAAGCTTTTAAGATTCCAGTCGTACTCATCAAAGTAGGATGTAGAATAATGTTTCAGTGTAGTATGTTATGCCAGTTGACCTTGATGTTCCCTCCAACCGTGGTCCTGAGTTTGTGGGGCATTCTGGAGAGGCATGAATTGTATGGCTTATGAGTCCAGGCTTGGGGGCCTTCTGGCTTGGGATTGAATCTGGGCTCCCAATTATAAGCTGTGAGGCCTCGTGTTTGTAGCTCATGCTCTCTGATCCTTGGTTTCCTTACTTGTAAAAATGGTATGGTGCTAAGAGAAGCTGTCTTCTATTTCCTTTACAATCCACATTTACACTCACCACCTGATTCAGTCCTTAAAACACCCCTGGAGGTAGGCAGTTCAGATATATATCCCCGCTGAGGGTGCTGTGTTTACAAGGCCTATCATGAATTCATGCCAACACCATGGACTACTGCTCCCCCCATGGAGTCCGGACTTCCCAGTGCCCAGGGCCTCTTTAATCCCTGAGCAGAGAAGAGCCGCTTACACTTTGCCACACTACCATGGTGCAGGTGCTTGGCTCAACCTCCCCTGCATGCTCACACACATGGCTTCCAGGGGCCCCTCATGACTGTGAGCCTGCCAGGGTAAGCCAGCCTCTGCAGGGCTGAGTCCTCCCTGGGCTATGCATATCCTCGCCCACCATCACAGGAAGATACTCAGGTCATCCAGTTCCCTGATTCCAGGGAATGTTGCCTGGACTCTCCAAGGATAACAGCTGCTCCTGTGCAGTCACATAATTATTATTCTTTAAAAATTTTAAACAAATTTTAAAAATAAATGTAACACCAAACCAAAGAACCAAACCCTCTGCCATCAAGTCAATTCCTACTGATAGCAACCCCCATTGGGTTTCCTAGGTGGTAAATCTTTAGGAAGTAGATTGCCCAGTCTTCCTGCCACAGAGTGGCGGGTGGGTTTGAACTGCCAACCTTCTGGTTAGCAGTCAAATGCCTTAGGCACTACCCCACCAGAACTTCTTAAATGTAACACAGATGTTCTGGTTACCTAGTGCCGCTCTGACAAGAATATACCACAAATGGGATGGCTTTAATAAACAGGAGTTTATTCTTATAATTTGGAGGCTTTAAGTCCAAGTTCAAAGTGCCAGGCTCTAGGGGCTGGGTGAAAGCCCCTCAATCTTGGGGTCCAGCTTTGCCTCCTGCTCCCGGCCCACTAGAGCTAGAGGTGTTTCTTCACTCAGACAGCTGCTGGCTGCTGAGGCTGAGAAGCCTCAAGGTTGACAAGTCAAAAGGCACAGTCTTGATATTACCAAATCACGTGGCAGGCCATTACTTAAGTCCATTGTAAGTCCCAAGATTGGCAGAACATAGCAGGCTGCTGAGCAATGACCCGTCTACATGCAGGTTCCAAGTGTGCCATAGGCTAGAGACCATTTCCAAGGCTTCTCCTTATATACAGGAAGCAGATCACATCCCAAAGGCAGCTACTCAGCTGCTTGTGGTAGATCCCACCATGGAGTTGATTGCCAGTCTCATCATGGGGAATAACTACCACCTGCTGCCCAGCCACTCAACCAGGCCCAGCCAAGTTGACACACAAACATAACCACCACAACAGGTAGGATAAAAATATTTTAGATGGTATAGAAGGTAAATCATGAGAACTACATAGCGAGAGGATTGCAACTAATGTCACAAAAGAAAATGTATATAAGTTGCTGAAGAAGTAATTAATTTGCTCTGTAAACTTTCACCCAAACTACAATAAATGTTCAAACACAGCAATGAGACTACATGCCTCTCTTCCATTCCCTAACCATACAAACTCATCCCTGTGGAGTTTCACTCCCCAAGGAAGTTGCTGTTAATACTTTCTTGTGCTCTCTATCAGCATCCGTGTGTATATATTCTTAAAATGTATACAAATGGGACTGTAACATATGCACAGTTTTGCATCATGCCCTTTTACTTAATAATATTTGGTAGATAGTAACATGTTAGTACACAGAGAGCTATTTGATTTATTTTAATGGAGACATTATTAACTATAATTCTTTTCAGTGTTCCTATTAATTTCTAATTCTCTTAATTTTTTTTTCATTTAGTTCTAATTCTTTTTAATGGATTCACTTTCCCATATATAACCATGTAATTTTGATGGCTATTCCAGCTTTTTGCAGTAATGAACATTTTACACATATATCTTTGAGAGCATATCCTTAGGATAAATTACTAGAGAAAATATGATATTAAAGCTTCACATGAGTGGAGCTTTAACATACATTTCCTTTATCACCTGTATCTATGTTTACCTTTAAAAGGAGAAAATATTTCAGGGGATCTAATCAAACTGTCTCTTGCTGAGGAAATGTAACACAAATTTTGATACTATATATATCAAGGCTATGAAGGAGCTCTGGTGGCATAGTGCCTAAGGCATTTGACTGCTAACCAGAAGGTTGGTGGTTCAAGTCCACCAGCCACTCTGTGGAAGGAAGACTGGGTGATCTACTTCCATAAAGATTTACCACCTAGGAAACCCAATGGAGGTTGCTATGGGTTGGAATCGACTCAATGGCAGTGAGTTTAGTTTGGTTTTATCAAGGTTATGAACCACTGTTTACTGAGTCCTGTCCCTTGTGCATAACATAGCAGTGAGATTTCAGAAACCAAAAGAGTTGCCTATTTTATTACTATCAATTTTTTCTTTTTGGCATTTGTTTCTTTAGTCTTTTGAGTGGCAGGGGTTGAGTGCAGAGTAGGACATCTAAGAATTTTTAAATGGATATCTTGGGTTTTTTTATTTTTTATTTTTTGTTTTTTAAGAGTTTGTTTTACATTCAACGTTACATGTGCGTTTAGTTTCACTCCCCATTTACCAACCCCAACTCTAACCCAGTCTCTTCCCCTCCCTGCCCAGTAACCCTCCCCCTGTGTCCCTCTTAGTTACGCACTCGTATTTGTCTGGCATTTCCTCAGTGTGAATGTTGCCCCTCTGGTGCCCCGTGTTGATTGCTCCAAGGGACATATTTCCATAGAGTATGTGGGTATGTCACCCTGGGTTGAGTGATCTGCATGTACATCTTGTTAACTATTGGGCTGAGATCCAGCCC
>NW_006921596.1:8944780-8948428 GCF_000298275.1 Orycteropus afer afer
TATATATATATATATAATTATTATTATTAAATTCATTAATCAATTATTTTGGGTGAACATATATACAGCAAAAGATACACCATTTCAACAATTTCTACTTATAAAATTCAGTGATGTTGATTGAGTTTCTTCAAGTTGTGCAACCATTCTCACTATCCTTTTCCAAATTATTCCACTGCCATTAACATAAACTTACTGACCCTTAAGTTTTTCATCTAACCTTTTGAGTTGCTGTTGTCAGTTTGATTCCACATAGATTTTTGTGTGGCTAGTCAACCTCTGATATTGTACTCTTGACTTGGAAGGATATAAGTGCTCATGGTGGCTGATTACAAATCCATTCTGTGGTTTGTCACCAAGTTATGAGTTGGCCTTTGTGCCTCTTGCTACTGGTATCTGGCAGTAAGGGGTGACCTAGGGACACACTCCCTAGTTCCCTAGTAGACGAATCACTCCAGCGGCAGCAGTACCATGCTCTTCTCACACAGAGTGTGCAAGTGTGTGTGAGAGACACAGGGACTGTGGCACTTCACATATTAATAACTATGTTGTTGTTGTTGTTGTTGTTATATGCTGTCGAGTCGGCCCTGACTCATAGCAACCCCTCCTTGGGTTTCCGAGGCAGTATTACTACAGAAGTAGATTGCCCCATCTTCCTTAGCCATAGTCTAAGGGTAGAGTTGGCTTACAAACCAGGGACTCAGGCAATGTTCTCAGTGTCTCCCCAACACTTCACTCTGCTTTCATCTGTGTTGGCTTCATGCTTAGACAGTCTCCCATCTTGGGGAAGCCAAAATTATATCCTCTAGCCTAGCACCTCAGTGAGGATGCATTTTTGCCCTGCTCACTTCACAGTGGAGTTTTAAGGACTGAATAAGTTGTTGTGTGTGAATGTGGACTGTAAAGGAAATGGAAATGCAAGTGTCCAGTGTTTAGCTAATCAACATTAGCTGAGTATTTAAATTCTTCCTCTTTCATCAGAGAGGGAAAGAATTAAAGATACCAAGAGGAGATCAAATTGCAGAGATCAGAGCTTCAGTTCCAGTGCACAAAGCCCTAATGGACTATTACATTCCAGCCAGTGAGGTGGGAACCCACATCCAAGGAGCCATGTGATGGCTGGAATCATGGCAGTGGGGGCTTGGCAGCAGCTGTGAATTCAAATCATGGTTCCTGGGTATGGTAAACACCAGTGGGGGGGGGCGCTCCCCAGGTTAGGATCCTTCTTCCTTAGGATTGGAGTCCCTGAGTGCTACAGATTGTTAATGCTCTCAATCACTAACTGAAAGTTTGGAGGTTCAAATCCAACCAGGGGTGCCTCAGAAGAAAGGCCTGATGATCTACTTCTGAAAAATCAGCCACTGAAAACCCCCCAGAGAGGCAAATGGAAAAATACCCATGACCATACATAGGTTTGGCAAATGAGATTCATACATATATATTTGTATGTGCTATAAAAATGTCCACATGCAATTTAAATATAATAGGAGGCAAAGTTAAGATAACTTCTTAGCCACAAATAAGCACCTTGAGGGAGTAGGTCACTGGGCCTGTGGGCTGGGGACCATGGTTGTGGGGGACATTAACTTTGATTGGCACAACATGGTATACAAAAATATTATTCTATATCTTACTTCTGTGAGTAGCGACTGGGCTCCTAAGAGCTTGCAAGCAACCATTTAGGTGGCAACTATTGGTCTCTCCTCGTCTGGAGCAAAGAAAGGTAAAGAAGATCAAAATTGCATGGAAATAGTTAGTCCAAAGGACTAATGGACCATGAGAACCTCAGCCTATATCACCTTGAGAACAGAAGAACTAGTTGGTGCCTGACTGCCAATGCCAACCACTCAGAAAAGGATCAAAATTGGAGATCCTGTATAGAGTGGGAGAAAAATGTGGAACAAAACTCAAAATCATAAAAAATACCAGGCTTACTGGTCTGATAGACTGGTATAAGCCTTGAGACTATGGCCCCGAATGATTCCTCTGGCCTGGAATTGAACTCACTCCTGTGACTTAACTCTCAGCCAAACAACAAACAGGCCTACGAGCTGAACACCTACACCAGGGAGATGCACTCCTTAGAACAAGCAACCATGGGAAATCATAAGGGCAGCGTTTGGTCAAGGAGGAAGGTAGGAAAGTGAGAGGGACATAGGGAAAGAGTGGCCACAGGAAGGAAGTGGGGGGTGAGACATTACTGTGGAGTATGAAACCAGTGTCACAAAGCAAAATGTGTATGAACTGTTGAATGTAAAAAGAGTCTGCTTCGTAAAATTCCACCCAAATCACAATAAACAGTTTAAAGAAAAGAAAAGAGAAGAAAAGAAGACTCTGTGGAGCACAGTTCTGCTCTCACACACATGGGGTTGCCATGAATTGGTGTCTGCTCAACCACACTGGTTCCCCCATGCAGAATTAGTACTCAGTCTGCAAGGAGAGCCTCCAGTGGGTATATATCTATATGCTATAACCCTGCTTGGTCTGGAAGGGAATATATGACCCAAGCTAATATAATTAGATTCTCTCTCCTGGAAATATGACACTTGGAACAGAGACACAGAAGCTTTTATTTGTAAAATTTTACTGAGCATCTACTATGTGCCTGATACTGTTCTAGGTGCTGGGGATTCAGATAAGATCTATTAAAACATGGACTTTACACTACAGGGAAAAAGACAGCAAACAAGCACACAAATAAATATAAAGATAATTTCAGATGATAACGATTATAAAGGCAATGAAACAGGGTAGCATGATTACAAATGACCGGGTGATCAGGGAAAGTTCTTTTGATAAGGGTCGTTGAAGCTAAATCATGATTGAAGACTTAGTCATGGGAATTTCTGAGGAAAGAGCATTCCTGGAAGAAAGAAAGCAAGTGCCCTTAGGTGGAAAAACTTGGAATTATGTAGGGATAAGAAGGAAGGCCAATGTGGATGGTGAGAAAGGGGAGAGTCGTATGAAATGAGTCTGGAGAGGTAGGCAGGGCCTGGATCATATGAAGTTGTGTTAGTTATAGCAGAGGGTTTAGTTTTTATCTGACATGGGATGCATAGTAGGATTTGAGTCCTGTTAAGGGCAGAGCCCCACGAAGAAGGTTCCCCAAGCATTGCTACTGAGAGCCCGGAAGCTGTCCAGGGTTCTGGACTTCTTGGCTCCTCAGCAACATCTCTGATAGGGTGAACCAGGTCCCCACCACTCCGCCAACATCCTCTGCCAACATTCATTCAGGGAAATTAGTCCAGAGCTGGCTTCTGAAAGAGGCAGCCTGTCATTCCTTCTGTTGAAAATAACTTGGCATTGGTGGTTTAGAATTCTCACCTTTCACGAGGGAGGTCCAGGTTCAATTCCTGCCAATGCACCTCATGCACAGGCACCACCCATTCATCGATGGGGGCTTGCCTATTGCTATGATGCTAAACAGGTTTCAATGAAGCTTCCAGACTAAGGTAGACTAGGAAGAAAGACCTAGTGATCTATTTTTGAGATCAGCCAATGAAGACTGTATGGATCACAATAGTCATAGGATCTGCAACCAATCATGGGGATTAATACAGGACTGGGCAGCAATTTTTTTTCTGTTGTGCATGGATTTGCTATGAGTTGGGGCACTACACAAGGGGATCTTTGGTTGTTGTTGTTGTT
>NW_006921596.1:8949413-8958275 GCF_000298275.1 Orycteropus afer afer
AGTATCTGGGAGAAGCAGAACTTGGATTTGACTGGTTCTAGCCATGGGTCTTGACTGGTTGGAGCAGGGTTGGAAAAAGTCAAGAGAGAAGGGCAGCCTCATTCACTGAGGTTCTCTGGGGTCAGCCTTGTTTTTAGGCATTTCCATCCTACCTGGAAGGACCTTCAGACTGTGAAACTTCACTCACTGTGTTTCAATTCATCCTCATCTTGGACAGGGCACCCAAATTACATTTCATTCTTTTTTGCCACATTTCTTTTCCCAGCCCATTGCTCATCCCCTTCTCTCCCTCCAGCTACTGCAGAGCCAGGTGAGAGGATGGAAGGTACATGCAATGGCTGTGAGGGGTCTCCAGCTCACTGCTCATTTCTGCCAGAGTCCGGGGCCAATTCTTCCATGACCTTGGCTGTGACTATAAGGCCATTTACATGGAAAGTTTGGGCTGATGGGCAGTGTGGGTGGTTCAGAGATTTCCATTAGTATACTACCTCCATTTTAAAACTTAGAGAACCTTATTTTTTTTTTTTTTTAAGTAGACTCTTCTTTAGACTCTAAAGACATATATTTTAAAAGGTAACATCATGACCATGACCATAAATAGAAAGCAGTATTCATTTTCCATACTATGTTCCTTGAAAAATGATGAAAACACTTAGCAATCACAATCATCTTGTGGATCAGCTGTGGTATATGATCACTAGTTAGGAAACACCAGCATAGTTGGAAGAACAGTGGATTGGAATTCTGGAAATTACATCCTGGTTCAAGCTCTTCTACCAACTTAATAATAGTAATAATAATGTTCAACAATTATTGAGTATATACTATCAGTCAAGCGTTGTGTTAAAAGCTTTACACAAATCACTTCATTGCATTCTCATGTCTTAGTTTGAGCTCCCAAAAACAGACTCCAAGATAAGGATTCATGGAACAATATGAGAGTGGGAAACCAAAACCCAACCCCACTGCCATCGAGTTGATTCTGACTCATAGCAACCCTTATAGGGTTTCCAAGTCTATAAATCTTTACAGAAGTAGATTGCCTCTTCGTCTTCCCACAGAGCAGCTGGTGGGTTTGAACCACCAACCTTCTGGTGAGCAGCCAAATGCCTTACCCACTGTGCCACCAGAGCTCCTTTAGGCAGGGAATATTTTCTGTGCTTCTCAGGTTACAGTAAAAAGATATCTGTGTTAGTTAGGAATGTTTTGATTGTGACAGAGACCCAAGTCAGAATGGCTTAATGCAAAGGAATTTATTGCTTCAGTTTAACTAAAAATTCCAAGAGTACCACCAGGCACGGCTGTATCCAGCTGTCAAACCTCATCATGATTCTGTTTTCACCTCTCATCTCTACTATTGTTATGTTTCATTCTTCAACATGGAGGTTCTCCCCATGTGGTAATTCCAGACTCACATGTGAGATTACAACCACAAGAGAAGAAAGGCCCTCTCATTCATAGTTTCTTCAAAACTCTTAGAGAAGGCTCTCTTTGGCCCAGTTTAAATCACCTATCCTTGAAGCAATCACTGTGGCCAGAAAATGTGGTACTATGATCGGCTACACTTGGCCACATGGTCTTATGCATATTCCTGGATGCTGAGGAGTGGGGAAGGAGTCAGCCTCTGTTGAACCCCATGGACTGGGATTGGGGAATGGAAACATACTTCAAAGAGAAGCTGGCCAGCAGAAAATGAAGTGTCCAGCTCCACCTGTCTACATGCCAGGTTTGCTCTGCAGGTCGGGGGAGAAGTGCAGAGGACAGCAATGAACAGAATGCTTTCAAATGTGCTGACGACGTTCTGGGAGGGGGTTCCCACTGGTAGCCTGGAATGCAATCAACTTGCTAGTATTGCCAACCCCAGCACCTGTCATATTTCATCTTCTTTTAAATAACTTCAAGGATATGAAAGTCATAAAACCAAGCCCAGGTAGGGTCAGAAGTCATTGGCTTCTCCGTGTGGAGGGCTGTCACTTTTTGGCTCTTTACCCTGCCATGCATTTTCATGGCCCCATTGGAGCCAAGCACAACCCCAGTAAATATTATTCAAATGAGGCTCATGGGTCTGCGGGGACATAAATCACAACTGCTTGCTTGCCCCCAGGACATCCTCAAAATAAAAAAGTACAGTGGAGATTACCTCCTTCATAATTGTTAGATATTTCTGACCTCACAGCAGCTGAAGTTGGTTTTCAAAGAAAAAAATTGTTGTTGCTGTGCAGCAAAGAAACATTTTAATGAACACCACAGGGTTTACTGATCACTGCTAATGAGTGAAGAACGAGTGTTCCTGCAGGAACACGAGATGATGGAGGGGTGGAGGGTGATGGAGCTCCGCTCATGTCTGCAAACCAGAAAACAAATACATCATGCCTTTAATGCTGTCTGTAATGGACACTTCAGGAGCCTGCCCAAACTCGTTTGCACCTTTCTTTGTGCCCTCCCCAATCAATAGCAGCAGTTAAACTGAGATTTACTGACTTCTATAAAGAGTTGCAGCTGCAATATTCAAAGAAACGAAACTCAACAGAAACATTTCAATCTCTCTGGGGCTCTTCACCCGCCATTGGTATTTGGAGGATGCTTGATAAGAAAGGGCCATTCTTGCCAGCACACTTCTCTGTGTGTGTGTCTCCGTGTGTGTCTCTCTCCCCCTCCCTTCCTCCCTTCCTCCTTCCCTCTTTCTCTGGGAGTGTTCATGTGCTCCCTCGTGTCCTTGGGTACCCACAAAAGCTCACAGTCTGAACCAGGACTGGGGAGCAATTTTCCTGTCAAAAGTTACTGACCTGCACTCCTGAAACCAACTGGAAGCCCAGAAAACTAAAAAGCAATTTAATGGAGCCAGCTTATTTGCTTTTAGAAATGGCAACTTCCTCCTTGTTCGTGTATTAAAATTAAGAGTGGGGAAAGGAGTAGTCAGTCTATTAAATACACATAATAAATGGCACAGAAGATGCTTAAGTCTTATTTTAGAAATGAAGGGAATGAGGGTGACAGAGACAGATAGAAAAAGAGGCACAAAGAGATGCACTTAAAATGAACAAAGAATTACAGAGATAGGCATGGAAGTTGTAACTTCACTGAATGCTTGTGAAGGGCAAAGGGCTGTTGTTGTTGCTGTGTGCCGTCGAGTCAGCCCCGACTCATAGTGACCCCTCCTTGGGTTTCCAAGGCAGTATCACTACGGAAGTAGGATTGCCCAACCTTCCTTCCGAGGAGTGGCTGGTGGGTTTGAATCGCCAGCCATCTGGTTAGCAGGCAAGTGTCTTAGCCACTATGCTACCAGAGCTCCCAAAAAGCAAAGAGCTTTAAATCTATTACTTTGTTAAGACAGCACCCAACCCAACGGGGCAGGCTCTGTTCATATCCCTTCATCACAGACTCGGACACTGAGGGTTGGGAAGATTAAAGACTCTTACTCAAGACAGCATTGCTAGGCAGGGCTGCATTTGAACCCCAGGCAACTGAACTCTGAGACTTTTGGTGTGTAATTCCTCTGGACCACTTGGCTGTTCTGAATATCTCTGTCCAAGGGACTGATAATTCATAGATATTTGTATGTATTTATCTGTCTCTCATCTCTATCTATTATCCATCCATCCTTCCTTCTATTGATCAATCTCTATCTATCTATCTATCTATCTATCTACCTAATCTACCTATCTTTTGTTTTGAATGGGCAATATATTGACATGGTCCCCAAATCAAAACAATATAAAAAGATTGCAATGAGAAATCTCCACTCCCCACCCCTGCCTATGTTCCTGGCTGTGGAGCACAGCTAGTGCCAATGGTACCCTCTTCCTTCTAGCTCCACCATCATCTCTCCCTAGAGCCTCTGGGGAGCCTATGGCCTCCCCACCTCTGTCACACACACCCCCCCAAAGCTCTCCATGCCCACCCTGGAATTCCTTCCTGCTCTCCTCTGCCTGCCTGGATACTGTTCTGGACTCCTTAATGAGAAAGAAAGCTGATCCCCGCTGCTGCTGTCAAGGGCAGTGTTCCTTTTGGGGGATCAGTGTGTCTTCAGTGCCTTTGAGATATTTGTGAAGCTCTCCTTTTTGACAAAGACACAGAGCTTTCAGTTACCAAGAGTTAACAACTTGAAAATTTTTTAGAATATATTTTTAGGATTGCCTTGTTTGGCTTATGGCAGGTAACACTGGTTTATCCACACATATTAGTGAAACAAAGTTACCTTATAAAACATTTATTTAAATAAAAATAACACAGTTTAAAAGAAAAAAAATAAGTAAATTATCACAAAGATATTACAAGAAAATGACAAAATTGTTAAGTTGTTAGGCCAATAGATGAATGTTGGGTAACACTACCTTCAACTTGGAAGTTTAGAGCCAGGTTCAAGTGACACCTTGTTTATGAACCTTCCGTGATCCCCTTCCCTGGCAGCACCAGCCACTTCTCCTTTGTGTTTCACCAGGATTTAGCTCCTGCTCTCAGGGCATGAGCTCATGGCTCTACACTCTTCGTTCTGGGTCTGTTAGGAGAACTCCCAGTTCTTTCAATTCTTGTTCAAATGATATGATTTTTGGATCCTTCTCCATTTTGTGGAGCTCTGGTGGTGTAGTGGTTAAGGCGTTTGGCTGTTGGTGGTTCAAACCCACCAGCCACTCTGCAGAAGAAAGATGAGACAGTCTACTTCCATAAAGATTTACAGTCTTAGAAACCCAATGGAGGTTGTTATGAGTCAAAACTAACTTCATGGCAATGAGTTTGGTTTTTGGTTTTCTCCATTTTAGTTACCTTCTTCTGGGAGTACCTTATTGATGTTCTTTTTTAATTTACTTTTTGTGATTTGGGTGAAAGTTTGCAGGGCAAATTGGTTTTTCATTCAACAGTTCATACACATTTGTTTTGTGACATTCATTGCAATCCCTGCAATGTAACAGCACTCTTTCCACTTCTTTGCTGTGTTTACCATTTCCCTTCCTCCTTCTTTCCTTCCTTCTGAGCTTTATTCCTGGGCTAATGATGCCCTCTGGTCTCATATGGTTGATTGTTCTGAGACGTGTGTACTTCCCTGGTTTATTGTTCACCCTATAGGTCTGTCTATCATTTGGCTGAAAGTTAAGCCGTGGGGATGAGTTCAGTTCCAGACTTGAAGAGTATTTAAGGACCATAGCCTATTTGGTCCACCAGTCTCTATCAGACCAGTAACCCTGGTCTGTTTGTTTGTTTTGTTTTGTTTAATGATTTTGAGTTTTGTTCCACATTTTTCTCCCACTCTATCCAGGACTTCCCCTATGGTGATCCCTTTCATAGTGGTCAGCAGTGGTAGCCAAGCACCACCTAGTTTTTCTGGTCTCAGAATTGTGGAGGCTGGAATTCACATGGCCCATTAATCCTGAGAACTAATTATCTCTTTATGTCTTTGATTTCTTCACTCTTCTTTGCTTCAGACAAGGAGACCAATATTTGCACCTTAGAAGCCCACTTACAAATTTTTAAGACCCCAGTCACTACCCACCAAAGTCGGATATAGAACATTTTGTCTTTGTGGGCTATTTTATGCCAGTTGATCTCATGTCCCCTGAGACTATGGTCATGCCCAACAAATCATTTTGTTTGCTAAAATGTGTTTGTGTATGGCTAAGAAGTTTTCATAACTTTGCCCCTTGTATGGGCTACTATGTTCATGGATATATGTACAGCAAATGTAAATATATTTGTAGACGTGTTCTCTGTCAAACCCATACATATCTGTGGCTGTAGTCCCATTCGCCTTCCCACTCTGTTCACCTTGAGTGTCTCTGTATCCACTCACAGATCATTGTTGTTACTGTTATTGCAGGATTGTGTGTGTAATAGTACTCGCCTTTGTCGCCTTTAATTCTTGGGCTCCTCCCGGTGTCTTCCACTGCCTTGATCATCTGGCGCTGACCTCCCTCCTGTTGTATATGCCTTTTTGTCCACCCAACGTAATATATGTCCACCCTCCAGTTAGTGATTTACCCTCTCTTCCTCTCTCACCTTTGGTAACCTTCAAGGAATGATTCTTTCTGTATGAAAACCTTTTCTTGACTTTTTATAGTAGTGGTCTCATACAATATTTGTCCTTTTGTGGTTGACTAATTTCACTCAGTATAATGTCCTCTAGGTTCATCCATGTTGTGAGTTGTCTCACTATTGATCATTGTTCTTTAACGTTGTGTGGTATTCCATTAAGTGTATATACCATAGTTCGTTTATCCATTCATCTGTTTATGGGCACTTAGGTAGTTTCCATGTTTGTGCTATTGTGAATGTGCTGTAATGAACATGGGTGTGCATATCTCTGTTCTTGCCATGGCCCTTATTTCTCTAGGGTATATACCTAGTAGTGGCATTGCTGGATGCTACGGTATTTCTATATCCAACTTTTTAAAGAAGTGCCACACCACTCCCCACAGTGACTGTACTATTTTACAGTCCCACCAGCAGCTTATGAGGGCTCCAGTTTCTCTACACCCTTGTCGGCATTTGTTGTTTTCTGCTTTTTGAACTTTGCAATTAATACTGGAGTGAGATGATATCTCATTGTTGTTTTGATTTGCATCTCTCTATTGACTAATGATCAAGAACATTTCTTCATATGTTTGTTAGCCATCTGAATGTCTTCTTTGGTGAAGTGTCTGTTCATGTTCTCTGCCTATTTTTTCATTGGATTGTTTATCTTTTTGTTGTTGAGCTGCTGAAATTTTCTATAAATTTTAGAGATTAGTCCCTTATCCAATATGTCATTGACAAACTTTTTGTCCCAGTCTGTATGTTCTCTTTCTACTCTTTTGGTGAAGTCTTTCAATGCATATGAATGTTTTACTTTTAAGAGATTCCAGTGGTCTACTCTGTCTTCTTCTGTTTGTGCATTTCCAGTATGTTTTTTTTTTGTTGTTGTTATGTACCATCGAGTCAGACCCAACTCACAGCGACCCCTCCTTGGGTTTCCGAGGCAATATCACTATGGAAGTAGGTTGCCCAACCTTCCTTCTGAGGAGTGGCTGGTGGGTTTGAACCACCAGCCTTCTGGTTAGCAGTCAAGTGCCTTAGGCACTATGCCACTAGAGCTCCCTTATAATGTATTTATGCCATATATTAGAGCCCCAAAGTTTGTCCTTATTTTTCCTTCGATGATTTTTATAGTTTTAGGTTTTACATTTTAGGTCTTAGATCCTCTTGAGTTAGTTCTTGCATATGGTGAGAGATATAGATGCTGTTTCATTTTTCTGCAAATGAATATTCAGTTTTGCCAGCACCATTTGTTAAAGAGACCATCTCTTCCCCATTTAATGGGTTTTGGCCCTTTGTCAAAGATCAGCTATCCATAGGTGGATAGATTTTCTTCAGGTTCTCAGTCCTGTTCTATTGTTCTCCATGCCTGCCATTGTACCAGTACCAGGCTGTTTTGACTATCATGACTATATGGTAGGTTTTGAGATCAGGGAATGTGAGGCCTCTCGCTTTGTTCTTCTTCTTTAGTAGTGTTATGCTTATCTGGGGTCTCTTTCCTTTCCATATAAAGCTAGTAGTTAATTTTTCCATCTCTTTAAAGCATGATGATATAATCTGGATTGGGATTGCATTACATGTGTAGATTGCTTCACGTAGTATTGACTTCCTATCCATGACCCTAGTATACTCTTCCATTTATGTAGGTTACTTTTGGTTCATCAAGGTTATTCTAAAATCTGAAACTTCAATTATAGCTCCTGTGGTCTGGAACTCACCTCTATTGCTGTAATCCAAAATACAATGTGAGTATGTTTACGTGTGTGATACAAGCTTTTTTCCTTCCAGTATAAATGGGATTATGTTACATAAACTGTTTGGTAACCTGCTACTTTTTCTGCTTAATCATACACCACTGACATGTTTTCAAAGGCATAAATAGATATCTGCTATATCATTATGGAGTTCCTGGATGGTGCAAACAATGAATGCGTTCAGATGCCAACCAAAAGATTGTCAGCCCAAGTTCATCCAGAGATGTCCCAGAAGAAAGGCCCAGCAGTCTCCTTCCAAAAAATCAGCCACTGCACACCCTGTAGAGCCCAGCTTTTCTCTGACACACGTGGGTTTGCCATGAGTTGGAGTCGACTCAATGGCAAAAAAATTATTGTTAATGGGAGCATAATCATCTGTTGAATGGATGAACCATGATTTACTTAAAATTTGCCCCGTAATGAACTAAAGCCAATATTAATTTCTGACAAGCCATTGCCATTAATTCCTGGAATGGTTTCCCTGGAGTCTCTCAGGGGCCTCTTTTTTCACGCAATTGCCAACATTTACTGGATACCTCTCCTTTGTGCCAGGCACAGTTGTAGATGCTAGGGCTGGATCCACAGATAGATAATTACAGTACTGTACTTGAGACTATTCATTCAGGTATATATGAAGTGTCCTGGGACCAGGGAGGGAAAACTGGCTAATCTATCTCAAGAAGGTTAGGAGACTTTCATACAGGAGTACCCTTAATTCAACTTTTGAAGAATAAGTGGGAACCCAGTTTTTTTCCATAATTTATTTATTTTATCATTGTTGTTGAAAATATATACAACAGAACATGCACCAATTCAACCATTTCTACATGTACAATTCAGCGACATTGATTACATTCTTCAAGGTGTACAACCATTCTCACCCTCCTTCCTCATTAGCATAAACTCACTTCCCCCTAAGATTCCTATCTAATCTTTTGAGTTGCTGCTGTTATTTGATTCTATATAGATAGATCTGTAAAAGAGCACAATGGGAACCCAGTTTTTTTTTTTTTTTTAATTGTGATTTGGGTGAAAATTTACAGAGCAAATACACTTTCCATACAGCAGTTCACATACACTTTGCCTCATGACATTGACCACA
>NW_006921596.1:8958980-8961269 GCF_000298275.1 Orycteropus afer afer
TATAATTGAAGTGAAAGAAAAAAGCATATTCCTTCTGTTTTTTCAGACTTGTATCTATGATGCAAGGAGACAATTCTCCCACCTTTGGGGCTGTGTTGATGGACAAGAGTAGAGTCCTGCAGTTATAACTCACTTGCAGAGGACTCTCTCACCACTGCCTCCATTTGTTAAAATGCCTACTTAATGGTTATAGAAAACTTGCTTACAAATTGACACCTCATTGGGATGAAATGCTCTTAAAATTCTGGAACATCATCAAAAGCCCTCACTTGTCCTAATGCAGTAATGGTTCCCAGAAAAAAAAAAAAAAAAAAAATTCTCCCTCAACTGCAAAACAGAAAGTCAGATCAAAATGGTTTTCAGCAAATTGACAAACTGTGCTAAACTTTATTTAATTTAATTTCAAAAAGGATGGGTCTGGAAATAACATTGCTGGTTTCACATGCTGGAAAAATCGATGCCATGATTTTTTATCTTCTTCCTTTCTACTCCCTTGCCGAGGGCTTGTGTAATAAGTCATTTGGACTGGCCAAACAAATAACTGGCTGCTGGCCCCTCTGGCTCATCATCGTCACCCCTCAGGACCCCGTGATGGACAGGCCCGAGGACTCCAGCTCTTCTGTTAGCCAGGAGCTCACATTTACACTTGACAGGTCTTTTCCCCAAAAGGAAATTTAATAGTACAGTACAGCGTTTACCACTTCTCTGGGCCAGATACTGTTCCAAGTCCTTTACATGCATTATCTTAAAGTACCTCACTACTCAATGAATTAGGTACTTAAAAAAAAAAATCTCTATTTTACAGATAAAGAAATAGCCTTAGAGAGGTGGAAGCAGCTGCCCAGGTGACACAGCTGCACACCGAGGACTTGAATCTAGGCGGTCTGATTGTAGAACTCAGCTCTGAGGTGAGGAGAGCAAGTGGAGGTGTATGGGGTACCTGTGGGTCATCACCTGTCGGTGGAGGCTGAGGGGTGACCAGTTCAGAGCTTATAACTTACTGGACACTACTCCCAGGTAGTTCAGTGATGGAATTCTCTCCTTTCCTCTGGGAATGCTGAGTTCAGTTCCTGACCAACGTAGCCTTCACCCATTTCTCAGTGGAGGCTTGTATGTTGCTGCAATGCTGAACGGGTTCTACTGGAACTTCCAGACTGAGATGGACTAGGAAGATAGGGGTCTGGTGATCTACTTCTGAAAATCAGCCAATGAAACGTTTATGAATCACAGTGGAACATTGTCTGAACCCCAACGAATCATGGAGATGGATGGTGCTGGACTGGGCAGCATTTCATTCTGTTGTGTGTGGGTCCACATCAGTCAGGGGTGAAGGTAGTTCACAACAACACACCCAGGGGAGAGGCAGGGGTGGGGCTTGTGGAGGTGATGCGGTGGGAATAAGAGCTCACCCCACTCTAGTCATCCTCAAATAACTTTCTTAAGATACATTTATCTGTTGTTTGTTAAGCAACAAAGAAAGCTGTTGTTTGGGTAAAAAGACTCACCATTTGAGGAAATCTTCCTTTGTCCTTAGGGAAGCCTGGGGAGGCTGGAAGTGCCCAGAGCTCTCAGTCTCCAAGGCAACCACTAGGCCTAGGAGGGCAGTGACTCTGACCACAGGGAGGTGATGTCCAGGCTTAAAGCCAAGAGCTAAGCTTATGGCAGCCTGGCTGGGCCTAGCTGAGGGTCAGGGTTCTGCATAGGGGCTCGGTATCCCTCCCTGGCTTCAATTTGCCAAAGCGCAGTTTCAGATTCCAGCTTTGCTTGAAAGCAAGCAAGAGTCAATTAACCAAAAATCAATTTGTCAAACAAGCAATACACTGATTGTCCAATTTCTCCAATAATTGAGAAATGTGTCAAAGTTTAGTTTTACTTTTGTCTCTGTCCCAGAGGCTATCAAATCACACCTCAGCCCAGATTTAAGGCATTTCTCTTTATTTATTATTATTATTAATTGTGAGCCCAGATTTAAGGCATTTCTCTTTATTTATTATTATTATTATTATTATTATTATTTTTAATTGTGATTTGGGTAAAAGTTTATAGAGCAAATTGGTGTTCCATTCAACAATTCTTATACATTTTGTTTTGTGACATTCATTGCAATCCCTGTGATGTAATAGCACTCTTCCCGCTTCTTCCCACTGTTTACTATTTCCTTTTGTCCATATTTCCAATCTCTTCCTACTTTCTTAGTTTTATCCCTGGGCAAATGCTACCCTTTTGATCTCGTATGGTTGATTGTTCTAATGATTACATACCTTCCTTGTGTTATTGTTCACCAAAAGG
>NW_006921596.1:8962669-8963644 GCF_000298275.1 Orycteropus afer afer
GACGTTTCAGTTAACAGCCTAGCATTTAACTGCTGCACCACTAGGGTCCTTAGTTTAAGTATTAATAGCTATTGCACTCACTCTACACTTATCAACTTCCAAAGACTTGTTTGTTATGTGATAATTGGTGTTATGTGAAAATGGAAGATGACCACATCAGATCACAAAATAGAGGTTGACTACATCATTACAAACAAAACAAATAAACATAAGAGCCAAATTACATCACTGCATAACTTCCAAGCCACTGAGAATGATGGCCCAGCCAAGTTATCACATACCTTAACCATCAAAGCCAACGTTACTCTTGCCTCACACTTCAGTATTCCATACTGCCAGACATATGTCGTTAATGTGCAAAAATAGTCAGATAGTAGGATTTTTATTAGTGTCATAAATGTCATATATTGGATAATGAAATAGTTGATGAGTAAGGATTAGGTGTTATTTCAAACATTTTCTTGGGCCAGGAATGGTACTAAGCACTCCATGTAAATTGTTTTACTCTATGTTGAAAAACAAAATTGCAGTAATTTAGTGAATTAGTAATCTGATGAGTTGGAGTAGAACTATTTTGACTTATCTGGGCAGTGGCCCAGGAATTTCTCTTTGGATTCACATACTGGGAGGGAAGTTGAGAGGGATTTAACCAGGAATGCCCTGCATAGCATAAGCCCCAAGGCAATGAACTTGGTGAAAGTGGTGTAGGGACACTTACTCTGGACTCTAGTATAACCAGATACAAAACAGGAACATCCATATATGAGGATCTTTTTAGATTCTGTGATTCCAATTTCCTTCTACTACATGGTAAACAAACAATGATACAAACCTATAAGACAGAGGTACTTTGAGAGTTACCATGTGGATAAACTCAACTCAAACCAAACCAAACCAAATTCACTCCATCGAGTCAAATCAGACTCATGGCAACCCCCATTGGGTTTCCAAGGCTGTACATCTTTACAGAAGGAG
>NW_006921596.1:8964185-8965229 GCF_000298275.1 Orycteropus afer afer
AGCCACATCTTCCTCAGTGCAGTGGAGTCCAACTAGCTGCTCACCCTCAACTTCAACTTCAATTTTGACCCTCTTTCTTCCAATTCTGATATTGTTCCAGTCTCTAAAGAATTCCCCTTCACTGGAATTCTTTGCCTTTTTGCTTATTTCTTTAAGGACCAAATAGATAAAAACAAAACTACAGGTGCCTCACACCAAAGTGTGTGCAGCCCCTGGAACATATCCCAGAGTTGCAGAGGCTCAGCAATGACCAAATGGCTTCAGGGTCACCTGGTCAAAGGGCCATCTAGGTGCTCTAATCTATTTGACTTGAATGTCTCCAATGGCAATGAGCTTACTATCCAACTTGTTGGAGGCTCTGATGTTTAGAAAGCTACTCCCTCTAATCAGCTGATATCCATCTCTCTGGAACTTATATTCAACAGTCAGAATGTTGCCTTTATGGGCCGTGAGACTTTTCATATGTGAGAAGTCATCCGAGGGTCCAGTATGAAACAGCATGAAAAATCATTAGCTTCCGTCAAAGTAAAAGATGCATGTGGGTAAAAATAATTGAACCATCAGCTGGACTGATTATGAAAAACAGTAATACCCTCTCTCTCCCCTCTGAGCCTGCTAGTCCTATGCCCCAGAGGCCATCACCACCAGTTGCAGTGAAGTCGCTTCCAAGTCACGATGACTCCATGTGTGTTAGAGCAGGATTGTGCTCTGCAGAGTTTACAATGGCTGATTTTGGGGGAAGTAGACCACTAGGCCTTTCTTCTGAGACACCTCTGGGGGAACTTGAACCTCCAACCTTCCATTTATCGGGTGTGTGTTAACCATTTGTGCCACCTATCCATCCAATTTTATTTAAGGAAAGATTTTTATTGAAATGCAACCTACAGACAGAAAAAAGCACATATCATAAGTATACAGCGTAATGATTTTCACAAAGTAAACAAACTGTGTGTTACACTCTTATAAGCAGGATCCAGATCAAGAAATGGAACATTACCAACACCCAGAAGTCCCCTCTTTTCCCCAATCAGCCACTACTCACCC
>NW_006921596.1:8966454-8977806 GCF_000298275.1 Orycteropus afer afer
TACACCTGGACATTCTTACAGTACATACAAACATGCTTGTGGAAACATTGCCTGTCAACCCTATACATGATCATGGGCACACTCCCCTTTGCCTAGACATACCTAATTGTTCCGTCCATCTAGCCATCTATCCACCTGTAGATGAATGCTTGCCATCACTGACAATGCAGTACTGTACATGAAACAACCACTTTAATGGTTTCTGCTTTTAGTTTTTCTGGTAGTTACTTTCATATGTTAAATATTATTTAGGTATAGACTTGTTTGGGAGCTGATCAATTCTAGACACTATCTTTTTTACTTCCTCCTGTGATAAAGGGTTTACCTTCCCTTTACCAGCCTCCACTTTCTGTTCACTCTTGTCTGCATATAATGAAATCAGTGCTTTTCCTCCCCACTCATTGGGCATCTTTGCAACTACAGTCACATTCTAAATCCTCCATTTCTTATTTCACTCTGGAGGGACGATAGAGTTTGCCTCCCCATTTTCTAAGAGGAGGGCTTTCAAGTTCCGAACCCCCTGCTCCTCCAGCTGTGTTGGATCTTTATTTTGATATTGTTAAATTGGATCACATTTTGAATTCAGTCTGTAACCCCCATTCAGCCTCGTGGGATTTGCCTATCACCACCACCACCACCGGTTGCTATTGACTCACTTCCAGCTATGGTGACCCCATGGATGTCTGGGTAGAACTGTGCTCCATAGGGTTTTCAATGGTTGATTTCTTGCAAGTCCATTACCAGGCTTTCTTCCTGGGCACTTCTGGGTAGACTCAAACCTCCAACCTTTCACTTAGGGTCCAAACACATTAACCATTTGCCCATCCAGGGGTTGATATAAAATTTGAAACCCAATAAATAATGTTTGGGTGATTTTGATACTATTGATCGTTGTGGAACCAAGCAGCATCCTTTCCTGTGACTTCAAGGTCATGCCTCTTGTGCCACTCCCAGAACTTTCCTAGAGTCTACAGCAACATTTTATGCTATTTTCACATTTATTCCATGGTGAGTAGAAGAGAGGATGAAGCTATTGGGAACACATGAGCATCAAAGGAAAACCCGAAGTCTTTGGGATACCAGCCTAGAACACACATCTGTCTCCTGGATTGGTAGTAGCCTTGTGTTCTGCTGTTGTTAGAGCCAACCCTGTTCACAGTGTTTGCTTTCACTCAGAGATCTCTGGAGGGCTGGTGCTGCAAATGAAGGGGCAGCATTTACAGTTAAGATGACTTCAGTACTTGGGAGGCTGGTGTCAACAGCCTGTGTGTTCTTAAATGCAGGTAGTTGTAAAATCAGCCGCTAATTGATTCACGTGGCACTCAGTCTTAGAAGAAGGGTGGCTGAGTGAAAAAGACAGTATGCAAAGTGGCTTCATTTTTTTTTTTGGATTCCCCTTTACCAGGTAGGGTGTAATTGCATTAGTAATCAGAATCTTTTGAGCAGAATCTCAAACAAAGGATTAGTGGGAAGGAAGATGGAAGAATGCTGACTTCACAATAACTCACTGCCTTCCTAACGTGATTATATAAATAAATTCAAGCAATATTTTCCAAGACACTAAAGCTTGATCGTAAAGGCGTGAGGGGGCCCGGGGCCTCTGCATGGACCCTGGTTGGCGGGCAGTAACTGATTGCTGTGGTAGCGAAGGGCAGTCCCCAGGTGGTGAAATATCCAATATCTCTGAATTATCTGTCAGCACTCAGAAATTATTGAAGCCGGGCAGCCCTCTCCAGTGGGGAGCAGGAACATCTTGGCTTCATTTGGCTAAACAATGGGGTTAAAATGGAAACATCCCTGCTGCGACCTCCCACCAGCCCATTTGGGCCATTCGGCTTGCTGTCAGCAATGGGCACCGTGCAGAGTTGGCTCTGGACACGCTAACTCTTGACCCCTGGAGTCAAGGAGTCCACGAAGCTAAATTTCAGGCTCCCATCTCGTCACCAGCAGGGGATTAGCTAATCCATTCTGTTTTGTTCTTCCTGTCCACACTGACAAAGCCGGCAGGCGCAGTCCACCTCTGCTGAAGGAAGCACCGTCTGGATGACACATCAGAGAGCAGTGACATGCTGTCTGTATTGTTTGCCAGTGAATCTTTGAATCCGTTGTTTTCACTTTAGCCAAGTATGGGCTTTGAGGCCTTGGTTATTCTATTTCTGTTTTGCCGAGCTGGGCAAGAAGCCAGGTGACTGGATGAACCACCTTCCCCCTGGTCCCTCCACACCTCCATCCAGTTGCTTGAGAGGACTGAGAACCCAAATGTTTCACAGCCCCTCTTAAAAAGGAGTTTTTAAATAGCATGGTCACAAAAAACTCTGCACCCAGGAGCTCTCCATGGGAGGTAGAATGTGGCATTAGGCACAGGGAACTTGGGCAGGGGATGTTACCACACAACCAAGAAAAACTAAACCTGTTGCCATTGAGTTGATTCTGTGACACCGTGTGTAACAGAGAACTGCTCTCCCATGAAGTTTTCTTGGCTGTAATCTTTACGGAAGCAGATCACCAGGCCTTTTTCCCATGGCACCACTGGGTGAATGGGCTTGAACTGACAACCTTTGTTAGCAGTTAAGTGCAAACCATTTGCAACACTCACGGACCTTACCATAAAGCTTAGGGATGGGAAAAGCCAAAATAGCCAACCAAGGCTACAAACCCAACTTTACTAGTTGTGTGATTTGAGCAAGCCACCTTGATCTCCAAACCTCAGTGTCCTTGTCAATAAAATGGGAATAATTATAATTCTCTTGCTGTAGTGGGAGAAAAGACTTGGTGATCTGCTCTCATAAAGGTTACAGCCTAGAAAATCCTATGGGGCAGTTCTACTCTGTCACGTGGATTTTCTGTTAATCAGAATTGACTCAAGGACCTTCCTTCAACAAGGATCATCTGAAGCAAAGACTAAAAGATACTTTGTATCTTTATGCAAAGGTGAGGGATTGTTGGTGCCTCTTTGGCTCTGGTCATTGGTATATAAGCTGATTTCCAGTCTGATGCGTTTTCTTGGGGCCCCTGATGAAGCTGGAATTTTTTTCTGCATTTATTTATCCAGTTCTCTCCTGGAATGCCCTTGACTTCCTGTCTGCTTGCCTGACCTCAGCCCATCCCTCTGGCTCAGTCCATCACATCTTGGTATTCATGGATCAGGCCCCTGCTCAGTCTCTAACATTCTGTTCTTCCTCAGCCCTGCCCTGGCACATAGCTGTGAGCCCAGTAGCGATGACCACATCCATGGTCCCACAGCGTTGGTGTCAGAGGAGGGGATGTCCCAAAGATGGGCTCATGGACACTAGTAAGACACTTTGTGATGATGGATATGAATTGTTATGAATCTGAGAACTACTTCAGGACAGGAATGGAGATTTATAACCCATCTGTTGGGTCATCTGTTCATTTAAATTTGCTATCATTAATGGAATGAGGGGCAGTGGTAGTTCAGAATAGAATTCTCACCTTCTATGCAGGAGATCCAAGTTTGATTCCCAGTCAACACACCTCATGTGTATCTACCACCTATTTGTTAGCAGAGGCTACTATGATACTGCACAGGTTTTACTGGAGCTTCCAGAGTAAGACAGACTAGAAAGGAAAGCCTAGCGATCTAGAAAATCAGCCAGTGAAAACTAATGGACCACAATGGTCCAGTCTGCAATTAATCATGGGGATGGCACAAGACTGGGCAACATTTGGTTCCATGGTGCATGGGGTTGCCATGAGCCAGGAGCTGACTGGATGGCAGCTAGCAACCACATCATTAATGGAGGACCTCTGTGTGAATTTGCACCTGCACAGACCTGAGAGTGAGCATCTCCTTACGTCTTGTGCTCTAGGTGCTTCATTTGCCTCACACTAGTCCCCGCTTTGATTTTATGTGCCAGGCATAGGGGGGAACTCAGAGACAGTTAGTAAGGCATGAATGTTGCCTTCGAGACACTACCATCTTTTTGGACAAAGCAAACATATAAATATAAATTTTACAAAATTTTCATTTAATAATTCGTGTAACAAATATTTACTGATATTGATTCCAGGCACCTTGCTAGACACTATGGATTCAGGATGGGACAGCCTTTGCAGAGCTCACAGCCCAGTGGGGGAGACAGACATCTCCACCTACAGCTACAGTGGTGTGTGATGAGGACTATGGTGAGGGTGGGCAGGGGTAGGGGAGGCACTGAAGAGACAGACAGTGAAGAATTGGGAAGTACAAGAAGGAAGCTCAGAGAGGCAGCCCCCAGCCAAGACCTGATAGGAGAGAAGGAGCTGGCTAGTAAAGAACTGGGTAGAAAAGACCCCCATCAGAGGGAGCAGAAACAGGCAACCACACATGTGAACAATGGAAAATAATTTGGCGTTGCTGGAGCTCGCAGGAGGATAGGTGGGGAGATGGGAAGAGTGAGAGATTGCCTAATTGAACCCTTGCAATTACCCGTAAGATAGGTGCTATTGTCATCATAAGGTCCCTGGATGGCATAATTGGTTTCCACTTGTTTACTAACCTAAAGGTTGTCAGTTCAAACCCACCGAGTGGTATCACAGAAAAAAAGCCTGGTGATCTCCTTCTGTAAAGATTACAGCCAAGAAAACCCTATGGGGCAGTTCTACTGTGTAACACACAGGGTTGCTCTGAATCAGAATTGACTCAAGGGCACCATGAGTCAGAATCAACTCCATGACAGTGTTTTGTCTTGTTTCAAATTGTCACGAAGTCCACATTACAAATGAGGAAAACAAGGGTCAGAAAGACTGGATAGCTTGTCCAAAGTCCTAGAGCTACCATAGAGCTTGACCACTTTGGTTCCAAAATGCTTGCCTTTAACCATGGGAACCATGGGAAGGGTTCTCTAGTTGCTGTGTGAGCAGAAGTATAGCAGGGTGATTAAGAGCATGTGCTAGACTGCTGTGCAACAATTTGCTTAACTGCTCTGGGCTTCAGATGTCTCAGCTGAAAAGTGGGGCTACTAATAGTTATCGATTCTGTAAGGTTGGAATTTCCAAGAATTAAATGAGTGTAAAGTCTTTTCTAGACAGTCTGGCTATAGCATGGTCCCAATAAATGGTGTTGTAGTTGTTAGGTGCTGTTGAGTCGGTGACAACACTATAGAACAAAACACTGCCCAGTCCTGCACCATCCTTACAGCCATTGCTATGTTCAAGCCCATTGTTGCAGCCACTGTGTCAATCCATCTCCTTGAGGGTCTTTCTCTTTTATGCTGACCTTTCATTTTACCAAGCATGATGTCATTGACCAGGGACTGATCCCTCCTGATAACATGTCCAAAGTATGTGAGATGAAGTCTGGCTTCTCAGGAGCATTCTTCTGAGACAGATTTGTTCAATCTTCAATAGTCTTCACCAGCGCCATGCCTAGAATGTATCAATTCTTCTTCCTTATTCATTGTCCAGCATTCACATACATATGACATAATTGAAGACATCTTTGCTTTCCAACACTTTAAAGAGGTCTTTTGGAGCAGATTTGCCCAATATAATATGTCATTTGATTTCTTGACTTGCTGCCATGAGCTTTGATTGTGGATCCAAGTAAAATGAAATCCTTGGCAACTTCAATATTTTCTCCACTTATTAGCATATTGCTTATTGGTCAAATTGTGAGGATTTTGGTTTTCTTTATGTTGAGGTGTAATCTATACTGAAGGCTGTAGTCTTTGATCTTTATCAATAAGTGCTTCAAATCCTCTTCACTTTCAGCAAACAAGATTATGTCATCTGCATATCACAGGTTGTTACTGAGTCTTCCTCCCATCCTGATGCCATGTTTTAGTTCATATAGTCCAGCTTCTCAGATTATTTTTTCAGCATACAGATTCAACAAGTGTGGTGAAAGGATACAACTGGTACACACATTTCCTGACTTTAAACCATGCAATACCCTGGTTCTGTTTAAATGACTGCCTCTTGGTCTATATACAGGTTCCACATGAGCACAATGAAATGTTCTGGAATTCCCATTCTTTGCAATGTTATCCATAATTTGTTATGATCCACACAACTGAATGCCTTTGCATAGTCAATAAAACACAGGTAAACATCTTTCTGGTACTCTCTGCTTCAGCCAAGATCCATCTGACATGAGCATTGTTCCACGTCCCTCATTCCATGTCCTTTTCTGAATCCAGCTTGAATTTCTGGCAGCTCCCCACCAATGCACTGTTACAACCATTTTTGAATTATTTTATCAAAATTGTGCTTGTGGTATTAAGGATATTGTTTGATAATTCTGCATTTTATTGGATCACCTTTCTTTGGAATGAGCACAAATAAGGATCCCTTTCAGTCAGTTGGCCAGGTAGCTGTCTTCCAAATTTCTTGGCATAGACAAGTGAGTACCTTCAGCATTGCATCAGTTTGTTCAGATATCTCAATTGGTGTTTGTCAATTCCAGAAGCCTTGTTTTTTTCCAGTGCCTTCAGTGCAACTTTGATTTCTCCCTTCAATACTGTCAGTTCTTGATCATATGTTACCTCACAAAATGGCTGAACACTGGCCAATTCTTTTTAGTACAATGACTCTGCACATTACTTCCATAAATATTAGCTACTACTATTACTAGGCTGGATTAGAAAAGTGAGAGACTAAAGAGAATGTCAAAGCTCAATTTGGACGTTCTGGCCATGGATGTAATAGATGGTCCTAGACAGAATGGAAGAAAAGAGTGGAGAAAAAATAAAATTATTTTAAATAAATAAGTTTATTTATTTAAAGCCCTGCAAATGGGAATGGTAGAGAAGACAGGGCACTCTGAGACTGTCACTTGATACTCTATACATGCAGAACCAAGCCTATCCCCTGAGATCCCCTTTTAGTGAAATAGCAGAGTGGCACACAAAATTAAGAATATTACCCATAAGATAGGCACACTACTTAGAAACTATCAGTATGAGACCAAAAAGTCAACAATCCTCAAAGCAAAGATGAGAATGTAAGAGGGCAGGGAAAACAGAGTCCTGGAAATGGAACAAATAGAACACAAGAGGATGGTGACACATTGTGATAACTAACTCATTTTTCTCAACAATTTTTGCAGAAATTGTCAAATGGAAACCTAAATTGCTGTGTAAACTTTCACAAAAACTCAATGAAATATTATTCTTTCTTCTTTTTTTTTTTTTTTTTAAAGGGCTCAATTTGGAGGCTTTTGTGACTGTGGAGCAGAGAGGGTTGGTAGTGGGGGTGAGGGAGAGTGACAGTGTGTGGACAGGTTAAACACCGTATTCCCTTTTAGCCTACCTTTCTGGGGGCTAAGCTTTTGTCACCTTCTGGGCCTGGTTTCGGGGTGCCTTTAAGCTGCCAGAACACTAGAGGGGACTTGTGATGTCTGGAAAAAGGTTGCTCCTGGGAACAATATAGATTTCTTTTGTGAGCGTCAGGAAGCCACGTCCCCACAAGTGCTGCAGTATTGACTTGGCTTGCTGGGACGTGTGGTTGCCAGGGGTAATGCAATCAGCATCTTGACCCGTTCCTTCTCCCCGTGGCTCCAAATGACTTGGTTTCCAACCGAGTGGTTTAGGGCCCTGTCACTTTCAGGACTTTCTGTTTTCCTTCTCTGGAGGTTGGGAACCAGATGTTAAGTTCTGGTCCAAGGCAGAGGGACTGGAGGTACTGGCCAGGTACTCCCCAAGCTGGGGTGAGGAGGAGATAGTTTGTTGAGTGCCCTGGGCCTCTCAGAGCCAAGTAGTTCCAGATTCCATAGAATTTGAGGGACACCATGAAGGAGAACCCCCAATGTATCCCTCAATTCCTCTTGCTTTAGGCCCTGAAGCCCTCATCCATGGCGGGACACTCCTTTGGGTGCCTTGGTTTGAGCATGTGTTGGAGACTGTAGAAGAATAATTCCGAAAAAAAAAAAAAAAAGGTTCAGTGAGGGCTGAGGTAGTCAGGGAGGTTTTTGGGAAGGGGGATGTCTGGATGGGTGGTGAGGGAAAGGCTTTCTGGGTGGAGGGTCCCTAGGTGATGCAAATAGTTAACACATTCAGCTACTAATAGAAAGGTTGGAGGTTTGAGACCATCCAGACATGCCTAGGAAGAAAGGCCTGGCAATCTGCTTCCAAAATATCAGCCATTGAAAATTCTATGGAGAACAGTTCTACTCTGACTTGTGGGGTATCTGTGAGTCTGAGTTGACTTGATGGCAAACACTTACTAGTAGTTTCTGGGAGGAGAGAGGGGTACAGGTGCCATGGTGAAAGAGCCAGGATTGAGCGCTGAGCTCTTGGAGGGCAGGTTCTCCAGCTAGTGCCCTCACCACCATATTCCCCAAACCCAGCAGTGGCTTAGAGTAGGTGCAGACCAAACAGCTGTTAAATTAATTAATTAGGCCTGGGGTTTGGGAGCTTTGGTTCTAGTTTTGGTTCAATCATTACTTTGCTTTGCAACCTTGGCAAGCTGCACATTTGCTTCTAGAACTGGGAGTGTGGGGAATGGCAACCAAACCATAAGACCTGAGAGTAGAGATGAGGCTTGGTATCCCAAAGGAAAAATAGGGTACTATAACCAGAAGTTGAGGGAATGGATGTTGAGAAGGCCAACACATGCACATGCACATGTTTGTTTCATGTTTGGTTTATAGCTCGCTGTGACTTTTTCCCAACCCCCTCACTTTAGTTAAGTTGCTTATGTTAATAAGCGTGGGTCAGGGGTATCAACAGTGCACAGTAGTAGGGCTCCGAGTAGCACCCTGGACTCAAGCTTCTCGGCTCAGTGAGGTCTCCTTGCTCACACCACCCTGGGGCAGATTCTCGAATCCTTCAGAAATCTGGAGGTGATTCCTCAGGAACAAATAACATTCCAGTGGGGAAAAAAGGGAAGATTTATTAACTGGTTCATTTATCCATTCATTTCTTAAGCATTCATAGAACAGCTGTTTCGCGCCGGGCTCTGGGATTGCCTATGGGGACTGTTTGTATCTGAATCAGCCAAGTGATGCTGAATAACAAACACTCCCCAAATCTCAGTGACTTAAAACAACAAGAGTTTATTTCTTGCTCATGCTATGTAGCCATCGTCATTCAGCTGGGGACTTACTGTCCATCCTTCTCCTGGGGCCAGGTTGACAGAGCAGCTGCTCTCTGGAGTGTTGCCATTTGCTGAGGTGGGGAGATAGAGCTGGTGAGGCACACACTGGCTTTTGAGTTAGAGATGAGTGGGGTGGAGAATAAGGAGCTCTGGTAGTGGAGTGATTAAGGCATTTGGCTGCTAACCAAAAGGTCTGCGGTTGGAACCCTACCATCTCGTCTGCAGGAGAATAATGAGGCAGGCTACTTCTGTAAAGACTTACAGCCTTAGAAAGCCTATGGGGGCAGTTCTACTCTGCCCTATAGGGTCACTATGAGTTAGAATCAACTTGATGGCAGTGGGTGGCATGGAGAATGCTAAGTCTGGAAAAGTAGGTATGGTTTTTATGGCCACAGTCCTTGAATGGCAATGCAAAGTTTTGATTTGATCTGGTAGATCTTCCTCAGAACTGGCCTGACTTCCGGAACTGATTCTGAACTTCCCTTCTTGACATCCAGGTGAGGATGATCCTGGGCAACTTCCCGTCAGCAGTTACCCTGACCATGGGCTCCTGCCTTGGTGTTTGTCGTCTGACCTGGAAAATCTATGTCACCGAGGAGAAGCCATTTAGAAAAGATAACTGGAATGTGCACTTAGTTTAGATTTAAACCCTCACCATCTCGGCATAATTAAGTGCCAAGTGGTTATTAAACAATACATTTAGAGAATTCTGACAACTGTGTAAGAACTGTTCTCTCCTACAGTGAATATTCCCCAGTAAATATACTTGTAATACTCCACTGGCTTTTAATTAACCCGACTCGCCTATAAACCCATTTATCTTTGAAAAAGATAGTTGTTCCATGTGCAATATATGTCAATAGATAATTAAAATGTTTTTCTTAGAGAATGAACAGGGAGATGTGATCTATGCATTTCAGAACGTTGTTATTAAAAACGTATTTATTGGGGTTGAACACTTGTTACTTGGTAACTATATAGAGATCATGTCTCTTTAATACTAAAATTAAACAGGCACTGCAGACAGAATGTGCAATGTCGGCAAACCTCTTGGGTCGTAATTAAATAGTACAAGTGACAAACGTTCAATTTTTGTTTGGGAAACAAACACCACAATGTGGCTCCCTTTCACTCATGAGTTGAGAGGGCGTTTCCTTGTTCTTCCAGGAGAAGCCTGGATGTGTCGCTGTTTTAAACCAGACACTTTGAGCTTTCCTGAGCAGCAGGCACTTCTAGAGATACCAGCTATGAAATGTTTGGGAAATCTCAGAGTAAAAGACAGTGTGAAACTCTTTGGTGAGTAGAGTCTTACCCAGTACTAGCAACTGATGACAGCCCATGTCTGGGAGTAGATCTGTCCTCTGGGGGTCTCGGCCTTGAGAAGCTGTCCCACCTGCTTGTAACAGGCAGCCATGGTGAAGGGGCTATTTCCTGCATCTCTGGGGCTGCCTCTCCCTGCCCACACCTGCAGAAGCTTCATGCCCACACTTCAGTCTATCCCTTTCACCATTCAGCCAGGTGCTGTGGGATTGATTCTGACTCATGGTGACTCTGTGTGTGTTAGAGCAGAACTGTGCTCCGTAGGGTTTTCAGTGGCTAATTTTTTTTTTTTTTTTTGAGAAATAGATTGCCAGGCCTTTCTTCCGAGGTGCCTCTGGGTACACTTGAACCTTCAACCTTTCAGTTAGCAGGCAAGTGTGTTTATTACTTGTGTCACTTAGGGACTCTTGTTCACCATTAAAATGCAACAAAGAAACTTATGTCATACTCTGATCTTCCTGCCAGTTCTCTACTATCTGAAAGACCCCAAAGCCTTTCATGGGCTCATAGGGAACTCAAACCTGTGGACATGAGGGACAAAGTAAGGTCCTTGGTCATTTAAAGGATGTGGGATGAGAAAGACAATTCATTAGGGCTATGGAAGAAAATATTGTAATACATGTGATCATTTTCTTTTAAGTTCTATTTTTGTGTATATTTCATCATGTAGAAAATATCCATACATTAGTACATGTATGTAATTTATAAGTAAATGTATATACTTATTCTGGGGGAGTCCATGTCCAACACTTTAACATATGGTCTGTGATTAAACAGTTTGGAGACCACTGTTCTAAAAGAGGGAGTCAGTGCTGAAAATTAGAATAATTGGCTCTTGTTGAGACAGATTTGATGGAAGAAAGAGAAGCAAAGGTTAAAAAACTCTAATGAGATTTCTTTTTTTTTTTTATTAGGATTTGGGTGAAGATTTACAGAGTAAATTCACTTTTCATACAGCAGTTCACATATACTTTGTCTCATGTCATTGACCAAAAT
>NW_006921596.1:8979151-8988235 GCF_000298275.1 Orycteropus afer afer
ATATCTTTCTTGTTATGGCTCTCACTTCTTTAGGGTCTAATGAGATTTCTTAAAGATGTAAAAGAAGATTGTACAAACAAAAGATTGCAGACTGAAAGGTAGCTTCCCCATTGCGCTGGAGCACAGCATCGAAGTTGTTTGTGACGCCATCACACCTGCATCATTGTGACACTTTACCCTCCTGCAGGGTCCTCTGCAGGAGCCTGTTTGTTTCACTCCAAGGTCCTGTTCATCCAGCTCATTATCTGTCCACAGTGAGGCCACAGGGAGTGAATGACGATGTTTGCTGACTCTAAAGGGAGTGGAATTGTGCATGGCCTTGGCAGGTATGCGCCCCGACCACTGGATTGGAGAATCTTCTGTGTAAGTCTCTCCAACTTGGAAGTGACAGTTGAACCGTGGGCCAGAAGAAGGAAGGAAGGAGGGAGAAAGGACAGAGAGAAGCAGGAAAGCAGGGGTCAGAGAGAGGCCATAGTAGGTAAAGAGAAAAACATAGGAAAAGGCTGTCACAGAAGCAGAGATTGGGAAGGGCGGATAGGACAGAACAAGGAGGCAGAAGGTTGAAAGACAGGGTGAAATCCAGAGATAAATTCAGCTGTGCAGATTATGACAGTGTACTGTCTGATGTAGTGCTGCAAGATAAGCCCCCTAGGTTGAGAGTTACTCAAAATGTGGCAATAGACTCAAGCATACCAATGATTGTGAAGATGCACAGGCCCTGGTAATGTTTTGTTCTGTTACATATGGGGTCGTCATGACTCAGAGTAGACTCAGTAAAAGCTAAAAACAACAGCAAGAGAGATTGTGCACAATCTAGGCAACTTTGTCATGGATTATACTTTGTTGTGTTGAGGGCTTATCTTTATATATAATCACAATCTGTATCTTTTCATGTGGGCATCTTGGGCATTATAGACCCTAGAATGGGTTAGACTCTTGGGCCCAGTAATGGGCATATTTGGGGGGAGTCATGGCCTTAGTCTTCAGGTTGTAGAATGGGAGGCTCTGGCTATTAGTCATTAAGCCATACCCATCAGTATCCTAGTCCTGTCGCCCTGGGAAGCAGAGAACAGAGCTCCTACACCAACACATGTCTCTCTGTCATGGTAGCTGCTGCCTTGAATCCAGGAGAGAGGAGAGGATGTTCAAGGATGGGCTCTGGAGTGCCTCTCTTCCTCTTCTCCCTGTTACCATAGTATCTCGTTTCCTTGGTTACCGGTGGCCAAGGAAAGGACACTGGGCAAGTGCAGGATTGTGATGGAGCTCTCTAAAGAGAGATGTCAGCAAGGACCTTGTCTCTTTTTAAAGAACACTTATTCTGAGAGGTTGATCAAGAGTGAGGCGGGGGACTGGGGTGGTTCTCTATGAAGTTGGAATTTAGAAATTTCATCTCACCAAACAGAAATGAAGCACTTAAAAGACAACTCAGAAGAATCAAAGCCAGGGAGGCCTTAACCAGCTTTGCACATCGCTGGAGACCCAGAATAGGCAGGAAGACTGTGATGCTAATTAAGAGATGATTTCTGCAAATGCTCGATTTAACTGCACCCAGCTTGGGCTAGCTCAGAAACTCTAGCCTGCTATTTCCCCATGATAGCTAACCACCCTTGGAAAATATGAGGAAATATGCCATTTCTGTTGTGAGTAGCTGGCAACAGCCTTTAACTCTCCCAAGAGGCCAGGCTAGACCTAGGAAATCTCTCCAGAGAGTCTGTGGATCTTTTGGGGATTTTTTGACAGCTAAACGATGAGGAGGACAGCAGCCTGCCATTGTCGTCATCTTTTAAGAGTCAGTCAAGGTATCACTTTCCCCAATAGGTTTGTCCTGATTCCTCCAACCAGGTTAGATGGCCTTCCTCTGTGAATCCAAGAAGTATGTGAACATGTCTGTTATTGTATTTACCACAGTGTTTAATAACCGTATGCTTACTAAACTGTCCCCTCTACCAGACTGTGCTTTCTCTCCCTCCCTCCCTCCCTCCCTCCCTCCTTCCTTCCTTCCTTTAGTGTTGTATTTTTCAAGGGAGAAGTAGGTAACACATGAAGATGGTTAAAAAAACAAGAAGTCAGTAGAAAAGTGTAAACAATGAAAAGTCTTCCCAATCTGTTTTTGTTGTGTGCCTTTGCATCAATTTTTTGACTCATAATGACCCCATGTGACAGAGTGGAACAGCTCCATGGGGCTTTCCAGGCCAAGCAGGTCACCAGGTCTTTTCTCCCGAAGAGTCACTGACTGGGTTCACACCACTAACTTTTCAGTTAGTGGTAGAGCACTTTAACCATTGCACCACCAGGGCTCCTCTCCCCGATCTTGAGACACTTCCCCAAAGGTAACTATTATGACGACTCCTTGTACTTTCCTCTGGAGAGAGTTGAGGAGGGAGTGACCATAGTTGTCTGTCTTCCTCCCTATCATCCTCCATCCTCTCTCTTCTTGCTTTCCCCTCTCTGTGTAACACAAGTGATGTCTTACAATCCACACTGTTTTGCCTCTTACTTTTTCTTAATTGTTGTTGTTGTTATGTGCCATCGAGTCAGACCCGATTCATAGAGACCCCTCCTTGGGTTTCCAAGGCAGTATCACTATGGAAGTAGATTGCCCAACCTTCCTTCCGAGGAGTGGCTGGTGGGTTTGAACCACTACCCTTCTGGTTAGCAGTCAAATGCCTTAGGCACTACACTACCAGAGCTCCTTTTTCTTAATTAACAAGTTATGTTAAAAATCTTCTCATATCAGTACATATAGAAGTGCCTCAAATTTCAGAATTGCTGCATACATAACATTCTACCATATAGTTCTGTCTCTTTTCTTATTCATCCTGGATTCTCAAAGAGTCTGAGCACAGAGTAAATGGTCAATGAAAATTTATTAAATAAATAAATGAATGAAAACCCTCCAGGGTAAGAAAGATTTAAAAAAAAAATTTTTTTATTCATGTTGTTGTTGTTATTGTTGAGAACATACACACCAAAACATCCACCAATTCAACAGTTTCAACATGTAAAATACAGTGACGTTGATGACATTCTTCAAGTTGTGCAACTCATTTCACCATTTTCTCAATTGTTCCTCCCCATCAATACAAACTCACTGCTCCCTAAGTTTCCTATCTAATCTTTCAAGTTGCTGTGATCAGTTTGATCCAATCTAGTTCTTCAAAGACCATAATGCTCAAGGTAGACTTTCCTTACTAGTTAAGCTAAATTATTGTTTGGTTTTAAGGGGACTTCAGGGATATTTTTGGTTTAAGTTTTAAAGATTATCCCAGGACAATAGTTTCAGAGGTTCTTGCAACCTTCAGAATTCCACACAATGATACTCTTAAATTGTTTTGCATTTTCCCCCTTTTGATCAGTATTCCTCTATGGAATCTTTGATCAAAATGTTCAGTAATGATAGCTGGGCACCATCCAGTTCTTTTGGGTGTAGCTTCACTTTTAATGGCTTGTGTTTCTAGAAACACAGCCCAGGCTCTTGGCTTGGAAGGAATTGCTTCTATCTTGGGGAGAGAATTTGGAAGGGGTGATGATTCTTGGGACTGCATCACAGGTAGCATCATGTGGCACAATGTTTTCTGAAGTGTATTATGCTGGACATTAGTTCTGCAAGATGTTCCTTGGGAAAAAATAAAGGTCAAATAAGTTTGAAAAATACTATATATCATAGGAGATTTCATATGTACAGTTAATTAAGGAGCTCTGGTAGCAGAGTGCCTAAGGCACTTGACTGCTAACCAGAAGGCTGGCGGTTCAAACCCACCAGCCACTCCTCAGAAGGAAGGTTGGGCAATTTACTTCTGGAATGTTACCACCTTGGAAACCCAAGGAGGGGTTGCTATGAGTCGGGTCCGACTTGATGGCACATAACAACGACAGTGTCATATTAAAGGCCCTGAGAAGTCCTGCATCAAGGAAGTCTGTTGATCATTGTTCAACTCAGGGCTACACATGGTAATTAACCACAGACCCCTTAACTTGGATTTAATTCCCATCAGCATTGGGCAGAAGTAGTGTTCTGTGGAATTTACCTTTGGGCCCTGTGCTGCAGGGGAAAGAACCTGAGATTGGGGATCTGGAGACCTTAGTTTTCCCCACTTCATTCATTAATGACTGTGTAACCTTAGCACATTTCTTCCCCTCTCTGGGCCTCAAGCATCTCTTATGCACAAGAGGAGGTTCATCTCTTACATTGTATGACTCTATTAGGCCTCAGTTAAAAAAGAGGATTTAAAGAAAACAGTGAAGAAGAAGAGAGACTGATTTAAGAATAGAAGAAAGAAAAAAGAGATTATTCTAGAGTGATCGTACAACTCAAAGACGTAATCTATGCCACTGAATTGTACCTGTGAAAATTTTTGAATTATGATACTGCATTATCATTAACACCAAACACCGGGCTACAGATGAACATGTAGACACGAAGATCAGATAGGGGTAAGTGAACAGAATTATACTCTAGACCAAAGATATATTCAGCTGGGGCTAATCTTGCACAGATACAAGTGATACAAAATACCCACAATCCTTACAGAAACAACAGAAGACAGACATAGAGCAATCCTTCACAGACAGTCAGACACTATGGGAGAAAGATCCAACGGATCTGCTAACTCAGGACCGTAGTGCTGGGGGGCACCAGACTCAATTGGCACAACAAAATATATAAAAATCTTGTTCAACAATTTACATTGGTGAGTAGCAACTGGGGTCTTAAAAGCTTTTGAGTGGCCATCTAAGATGCAGCTAATGGTCTCCTCTCGTCAGAAGCGAAGAAGAGTGCAAAAACCCAAGGGCATTTGGAAACAATCAGCACTGGGATGTGATGGGCCTCGAGACCAGAACTAGATGATTCCTTGCTACCAGTCCTAACCACTCGGGAAAGGATCAAAACTGGAGATCCTAGATAGAGTGGGAGGAAAAACCTGGAACAAAATAAAAAAACACAATAATGACCAGAATTACTGGTCAGATGGAGTCTGGTGGGACCCCCAAGACTGTGGCACTGGGAAACACTTCGAGCCTGGGATAAAACTCACTCTCAAGTGCTGGCTCTCAGCCCAATAGTAAATAAGACATACAAGCAGGCCACTCAACCCAGGGCGATGCACCCATATATTCTATGGAGATGCATCCCTTGGAGCAATTGGCCATGGGGCACCAGAGGGCATCATTCACATGGAGGAAAAGCTGCATGGACAGGCGTGCATAACTAAGGGCACAGGGAGGGGTGGTTACTGGGAAGGGAGTGGGTGAGGGCTGGGGATGGTAATTGGGGAGAGAAACCAGATGCACACAGTGTTGAATGTGAAACAAATTCTGCTCTGTAAATTTGCACCTAAAGCACACACACACACACACACACAATAAATAAAAAGAGAATTGTCAAATTGGTGTATGTCTTGCTGTGTATATTTTCAACAACATGAAGTTGGAAAAAAAAAGAACCTTATTTAATAATTGGGCAAAAGACTTGAAAAGACACTTGATAAAAGAAGATAGCACATGAGTATTTGCTTTACATCATAAAGAAAAGCAAATTAAAATCCTGAGATACCTCTGTACACCCACTGTTCTTGTTAGGCGGTGTTGTTAGGTTAGAGTAGAACTGTCCTAGTGGGTTTTCTAGGCTTTAATCTTTACGGGGCAGACAACCAAGCTCTTCTCCAGTGGAGCTGTTGGATGGTTTCAAACTGCCTTTTGATTAGCAAACAAGTGCTTAACCATTGTGCCACCAGGGCTCCTTATACACCCATTAGAGTGGTTAAAATATAAAAGAATGACAATATCAAGTGTTGGAAAGAATGTGGAGCACCTGGCATTTTTAATGGAAATGGAAAATGGTGCAACCACTTTGGAAAACAGTTTGGCAGTTTCTTTTTTCCTTTTTCACTTTTTTTTTTTTTTTTTTTAATTGTGATTTGGGTGAAAGTTTGCAGAGCAAATTCACTTCCATACTGCAGTTCACATACACTTTGTCTCATGACATTGACTACAATTTACCACAATGCAACAGCTCCCCTCCCACTTCCTCCTGATAGTTACCTCTTCCCTCTGTCCATCCCCCTGAACTGTCTCCCTGTGCATAAACAGCCCTTCTTTCTCCCATGATTGTTCTCTCCAAGGATTGTATCTACCTCAGGTACATGTTCAACTCTTATGCCTGTTTTTGTTTGGCTGGAAGTCACAGGTGTGAGTTCAATTCCAGATCTGAAGGGCAGCTAGGGACCACAGTCTCAGTGGTTCCACCAGGCTCTATCAGACCAGCAAACCTGGTCCCCGCCCCCCTTTTTTTTTCCTAAATGCTTTTGAGTTTTGTTCCACATTGTTCTCCCTCTCTACCCAGGATCCCTTATATAGATCCCCTCTGAGTGGTTGAGGGTGGTAGCCAGGCACCATCTAGTTCCTCTGGTCTCAGTCCTATAGGCCGAGGATTGCATGGTGTACCCATTGTGAGGACTAATTGTTTCCGTGAATTTTTGGTTTTCTTCATTCTTCTTTGCTCTGGATGAGGAGAGACTCATCACTGCATCTAGATGGCTGCTTGCAAGCTTTTAAGATCCCAGTTGCTACTCGCAGTTTGGCAGTTTCTTATACAGTTGATAGATGGCTATGATATGACCTAGCAATTAAACATAGGTCCAGAAAAAGACTTGAAAATAAATATATATAGGAGCTTTATTCCTAAGAGCCCCAAACTGGAAACTATCAAATGTGTACCAACAGGTGAATAAACACATCTGTGATATGTTTGAACAGTGGAAAACTACTCAGTAATAAAAAGCAATGAACTGCTAATACATACAACAACATGCTGAATTTCTAAAACATTATGCCTGGAGAAAGAAATCAAACACAGAAGGGTACAACTATATGATTTCATTTATTTTAAATTCTAAAGCAGGCAAAACTAATCCAAAATGGCAGAAAATAGAGTAGCAGTTACCTGGGACTGAGAGGTTGAGTGTGGGCATTTGGCTGCAAAATAGTAGGAGGGAAGTTTTTTGAGTGGTAAAAATACTCAATATTCGATATAACTTGATTAGTGTGGAAATAAGGCATTTGACTGCTAACCAGAAGGCTGGCAGTTCACTGCCCAGAAAGAAGGTTAGGTAATCTACTGTAGAGATACTGCATCGGAAACCCAAGGAGGGGTCGCTATGAGTAGGATCTGACTCAACGGCAGTGGGTTTTGTTTATACATTTGTCAACAACATTCATGGAACCAATGGGTAAATTTTATTGCCTATAGATTGTACCTCAAGAAGCCTTGGTGGCTCGATGGTTAACTGCTCAGCCTCCAATTGAAAGATGGGCAGTTTGAATCCACCCAGCAACTCCTCAGGAGAAAGATATGCCCATCTGCTTCCATAAAGATTACAGCCTAGGAAACCCCATGTGGCTGGTCTACTGTGTTCTCATGGGGTCACTATGAGTTGGAATAGACTCAATGACGTATCATAACAACAAAAAATTATACCTCAACAAAATTCATTTAAAAAGAAAAATAAAGAGGCTCTCTAGTGTTTATTTTATATGGAAATATTGAGTCATTTATTTAATAACTTCTGTATTCTTGGGTATTTAAGCTGTTTCTGATTTTTCATTATTTATAGAATAACATTATGAACATTCTTGTATATCTTAGAATATTTATTTGATTATTTATTTATATTAAATTTGTAAAATTAGTATTTTGGGGTTAAAGAGTATGCATCCTTTGAAACATATAATAAAATGATCTGTCAGAAAAAAACTCACCGTTATCAAGTAGATTCCGACTCATAGAGACCCCCATTGGATTTCCATGGCTGTAAATCTTTATGGAAGTGGACTGCCTTATCTTTCTTCCATGGAGTGGCCGGTGGGCTTGAACCACTGACCTTTTGGTTAGCAGCCAAATGCCTTAACCACTACACTGCCAAAGGTCCTTAAAGTGATCTTGATAGATGTTAAATCCTATTTCCCTCCTACCAGCAGTTAGTGAAATACAGAGGGGACTGAGGATGGGCTAAGATCAACTGAGACCCATTACCACTGTGAAAATCATTAACATTAAGAAACCCAACCAAGAACCCTCAAACCTAGGGCCACCTTTGCCTTGGCTCTGAGAAAACCTGCCCCTTTGTCTTCCTTTAATGTTGTCTTTATTTAATGAAGGTGGGTAGTGTGATTATTCTGAAAATATCCCAGCATTGAGCACCAGTTCACTCAGTGATTGGTGGCTGAGAGGGATTCATGGGAATTTAGAGCCATGCCTTCATAGGGTTATTTTCTTTAACATGGAGAAAACAAGTATTAATGGTGGACATGTTTCAGTAGAGATTCCAGACTAAGAATCTCTTCCAGACTAAGGAAGAAAGGTCTGGTGGTCTACTTCAAATAATTATAATCAACTAACTAATCCCAGTGTGTTGAGTGCTCCATGAGAGGAGCAGGAAAGGTACACATTACATAATTGCTAGACAAGGGAGTCGTTGTAGTGTGTTAGGGCTCTGGATTTGGACAGGGCATTGGAAACTGTACTCTGCCCCAGACTTGAGGACATGTGTCACAGAGGGCCAGACCCATCCTATGGCTCCAGGGAGGACCTTCCTGAGGAGTGGAAAGGGGGCTGGTAAGATGGGACAGCTGTGTATTCCTGCATGTGAAAGATCTAAGGGAAGAATGAACATAAGTTAGATATGAGAGATCACTTCCTGACCATCCCAATGATGAATCACTGAAGAAGGGGGAACACTCCTGAGATCTGCCATAAGTGCCAGCCCCTGGCTTCACAGGCAGGAGCATCCCCTGATCTAACATTAGGGGGAACAGACTATTAGGGGTAATGAGCCCAGAAGCAAAGCCACTGACCATGTTCTCTACATCTAGACTGCTAGTGTTCCAAGCAAATCTCCTTTGCAGTTAACATCAAGATTAAGAACACAGGCTCTGGAGTTAGTGTGGGGTTCAAAGCCCTGCCCACTGGCCATGGGACTTTTGGGTCAGATATGGTATCTCTTTTTTTTTTTTTTTTTATTAGGATTTGGGTGAAGATTTACAGAGTAAATTCACTTTTCATACAGTAGTTCACATATACTTTGT
>NW_006921596.1:8989660-8991776 GCF_000298275.1 Orycteropus afer afer
ACATTCTCTTCCCCACTTAATGGATTTGGGGCCTTTGTCAAAGATCAGCTGACTATAGGTCGATGGATCTATACCTGGGTTCTCAATTCTATTCAGATATGGTATCTCTTAATGCCTCAGTTTCCTCATCTGTAAAAGGAATATAACAGTAGTGTGCACCTCATGATCTCGTTGTGGGGATTAAAGGAGTCCATACACATAAACCACTACCTGTCTGTCAGTTTGTCATATTGTGGTACCTTACATGTTGCTTAGATCCTGGAAGCCAAGCCACTAGTATTTCAAATACCAGCAGGGTCACCCATGGTGAGCAGGTTTCAGTGGCGATTCTAGACTAGATAGAATACAGACAAGGTCCTGGAGATCTACTTCAGAAAATTAGCCAATGGAAACCTTATGGATCACAACAGAACATTGTCCAACTTGCTTACTTTGAGAAAGATCAATTGCATGAGGAGGCCATAATGTTTGGTGAAGGAGAGGGCCAGTGAGGGTGAGGGAGACTCTCAGGGACATGGATGGGCACAAGAGCCACAACAATGGACTTGAAAGTGCCAGTGACCATGAGGGTGATGCAGGGCTGGGCAATGTTTCATTCTGTTTTGCTTAAGGTCAGCATGAATCAATGGCATCCATCCATCTATTTATCATCTATCTACGCAAATCTCCCAAGACACTGTCTGACACATTTTCAGTAAGGCTTGCTTGCTCCAATGATCACTTAAGAAGCATGTATAGGGTGCCTTGTATATGCCAATGTCATTTCTGGGCTTTGGGGAGCCAGCAGTGAGCAAAACAAAAAGGTGTCCTCTATCATGTAGTGTCATCTCACCAACTTTGGTCCTGTTGTCAGAAAGGACCAGTCCCTGGAGAATGATACCATGCTTGTAAAGTGGAAGGTCAATGAAAAAGGGGAAGGTGACCCTCGATGAGATGGATTGACACAATGGCTGCAATGATGGGTTCAGGTACAGCAAGGATTGTGATGCTGTCATGGGACAGGGCAGTGTTTCATTCTGTTGTCCATAGGGTCACTATGAGTCAGAGCCAACTCGATGGCACCTAACAACAACAACAACATCATGTGGCTTACATTCTAGTGAAGAGAAACAATTGAACAAAGAAATAAATGAAAAAGCAAGAAAGCAGCATATATGACAAGTGCTGTGATATGGAGTGACTGGGGATGATGAGGCTCTTCAGGTTTTGGTCAGGTGAATGTCATCTCTGGGGTTGAGTCATATAAACAAAAATATAGATGACAATAAAGAAGGAGCTGTACAAAATTCTGGAGACAGAGTCATGCACCCACATGTGCAAAGGTCCTGAAGTGGAAGCTGCTTTGCCGTAATGGATGAGCAGGAAGAAGCCCACAAGGCTGGGGTGCGTGTCCGAGGGAGAGTTGAGGGTAAGAGACAAGGGTCAGAGATGCTGTTCTTTGTAGGCCAGAATGAGGGGTTTAGATTTGCTACAAACTGACTAGGAGTCTGTGAGTTGTTTAAATGGTCACATGCTTGGCTACCAAATCAAAGTTGGTGGTTCAAATCTTCTGAGATACCTTGGAAGAAAGGCCTGGTAATCTACTTTGAAAAAATCAGCCCCTGAAAACTTTATAGAGCAGTTATAGTCTGACACACATAGGGTCTTCAAGTGTTGGAATCAACTCGATGGCAACTGGTTTGGGTTTTTATTTTGTTTACAGACTGACTACTATATTCTCGCTGCTTCCTCTAATGCCTTTTTGTCACATTCTTAACATTGGTCATGCCAACCTAGTACTTTACAACTTATTAAAAATACACTACTAATGGAGACTGTGCATGAGGAACAGGCTTTCTCCTGCTCCTCCATCCCCAACCCCCATGGCATGGCCAAGGCAAGAAAGGAGGCCATGGCTGGGACTGGAGATGTAGTATCAGAAGACCTCCTTAGTCATCAGCTTAGTCATCATCATTGGGCATCATCTACCCTGTGTTAAGCACTGTGCTCAAGGCTATAGATATGAGAATGGATGTTGAGATCTCTGCCTGTCCCCAGTGGGGACTTAAGGAATTATACCTTCCCTGAAATAATTAGCAAATGATTTAACACAAGATTAAAATTTGCTAGTAGATAG
>NW_006921596.1:8992601-8993608 GCF_000298275.1 Orycteropus afer afer
AACCTTCCTTCTGAGGAGTGGCTGGTGGATTTGAACTGCCAGCCTTCTGGTTAGCAGTCAAGTGCCTTAGGTACTATGCTACCAGAGCTCCCAACTCTAGTTCTACCAAATCTTCTGGGAGAAAACAGACACTATAGTATTAATCCAGGAGAGATTGTGATAGCAGTGACCTCAGCAGAGCTGAGCCTCCCCTACATGCACACACACTTGCCTCTTAAATACCTGTGATCCTGGCAGAAGTGATAAGTTCATGGTGAACATTACCACCCTGACCTTTAAATGTCTGCAGGTAAATAGCAGGGAGTTGGGTGCGGGAGAGGGAAACCTCCACTGAAATTCCTCAGTCCCTGAGGACTGGCCCTGCAGGCCATGCTACTGACCTGATTTCAGGATGTCCAGAAAGCTCTTCTCTGAAGCAAGCAGCAAGCCAATTAGCCATCCAGCACTTATTGAGCACCTGCTGTGTATTTGGTGACATGAGGTCTGATGTGTGTCTCCAAAGAGCTTGCAGCCAACTAGGAAAGGCAAGGGCCTCATAGCACAATTACCAAGTGACAGTGGGGGTGGTTAAGAGCTTGGCTCTGGAAACAAGAAGTCTTCAATTCCATCTTCACCAGTTACCTATGAGCTGTGGCAACAGGAAGTTCTCCCTTTTGGAATTATTATTTCCTCATCTATAAAACAAGCACAGTAATAACATCCTTCTTTTAGGCTACTGTGAGGGTGAAGCACCAAATCAAAAACCAAACCCAATGCTGTCAAGGCAGATCCGACTCATAGTGACCCTTCCTTGGGTTTCTGAGGCGGTAAATCTATGGAAGTAGATTGCCCAACCTTCCTTCTGAGGAGTGGCTGGTGGGTTTGAACCACCAGCCTTCTGGTTAGTAGCCAAATGTCTTAGGCATTGTAACCACCAGAGCTCCCAGGGTGAAGCATTGGTCTTGACAAATAGTATGCACTGAACGAATGTTAGCTTTTGTAAAAATAAGATTGCTTGCTCAGTAATT
>NW_006921596.1:8993878-9001309 GCF_000298275.1 Orycteropus afer afer
CTGCCAGCTTCTGGTTAGCAGTCAAATGTCCTAGGCACTACGCCACCAGAGTTCCTGAAGGAGGTGAGAAATGAAGACCTGGGCAGAGAGTGCAGCTAACCTGCAGTGAAGCCCCAGCAGGTCCTGCCGGAGCACTGGAGCTGAGACTGCTTCTGTCCCCTTGTATACGCCTGCCCTTTGAATGGGAAGAGTGTGAGCTTTGGAGGAGGCCACTCATTGAAGCTGAGGACAATTCCCAGTAACAGCTGGGAGCGTTCAGTGACCACTCTTCCCAGCATTTAGGAGATAGATGTGTCTCCCTGAAGATGGGGTCTGGGGAGTGTACCCAGTGTCCACCAGAGTGGATTATAACAAAAAGAACTCTGGCGGTTGTGGATTTAGGTTTTAATCCTTATCTGATAAGGGACCTGCTCTGTGGCTTTGTGCAAACCATGTTCCCTCTGGGGGCCATAGTATCCCTGAGATAAAATGAAAGTGCTGGTTTGAAGTTCCTTCCAAGCCCAGAACTCTGTGGGCTGGAGTAGGCAGAGAGGGCTTCCCAGAGGAGTAACCTGAGCTGGTTATAAACGATAGCCAAAATTGGAGAGCAGAGCTGGGAAGGGAGGGATGGTATCCCAGTTGGGCCTATGAGAGGGAGCGGAGAGAGAGAGTGAGGATCACACTCAGTGTGCTGTGAAGGGCACCCTTCCAAAAGGGCCCTCAGGCTTTTCCAGCTTGAACTCTGGCCCCAGCCCTCTCTGAGCCCCCAGACTTTAACTGCTCTATGGATGCTGGTTGCCATCTGGGTCCATGTCTTGCTCAGCTCATGACATGAGGATCTAGGACCTAGTACAAGTAAGAGCATCAGTCAATGTTGAACTCAAAAACAGCAGAGTCATACCTCTCACCCTCCCCACCAGAGTGCTTATAGAAAACTACGACAGGGGAAAGTAAATATCTCCACTGCAGGGCACCTGCAATGGGCTAGTGCAAAAGGGGCAAGGTCACAGCTGGGTCCTGCAGAATTGCACCTGGCTGGGAGCTGAGAGATTGTGGGCCCTGTGACTGCAGAGGCAGGGCTAGCGCTCTGTGTTGGTGTGCTGGATTGCTGTGTAAGGAAGGGTTGTTAAAGAAGCTAGCCTTTCCCACCTCTCCCTGCAGAGGGCCTCAGGTGTGGGGAAGAGGGAACTGATGGAAGGAAGCTCACCACCCTGTGACCTTGGACCCAGGACCTTTCTGCCTTCACAGGGATCAACTATAGACACACTGAGGTCTTCCCAGACCCTATCCTTCTTTTCTCTTTTGATTTAACACCTCCCACAGCCCAACTTCATCTTCCAAAGGCATCCTTTCAGGGCTTAACTCACCATCTCTGAACTCTTTGCTACCTGCTCCCTCCGCCCATCCTTTCTTACTTGCAATTCTGAGGCAGAATGATGCTTCCTATAGACTGGGCCAAGGCTTTACTGCCCACTGTGAGGGTCTGATCTTCTCCTAGACCTCTGAGGAAGCACGTGCTGCCATAACCTGTATCTGACAGGTGCTCAGTACACCCTTCAGTGATACCTGTAGTCATTCCCCAACCCCAGCTTAAACCAAAAGAAGCCCCACATTGATAGTACAATTCATAATCAGTGACCTGTTTCAGGCTCAAGGACTCAGTTTCCCCTTTGTCTCTGTCTCTTGGATGGTCAGTGTGATAGTTATAGTTATGTTTGTGTATCAACCTGGCTGGGCCTGGTGAGTGGCTGGGCAGCTGGATGTAGTATTCTCCAATGAGACTGGTAATCAACTCCATGATGGAATCTACTGTGAGCAGCTGAGTAGCTGCCTCAGGGATGTGGTCTGTTTCCTGTATATAAGGAGAACCCTTGGGGAATGATCTCTAGCTGACGGCATGCTTGAACCCTGCACGTAGCTGAGTCATTGTTCAGCAGCCTGCCACACTCTGCTGATCTTGGGGCTTTCAACGGAGTTGAATAAATGACCTGACATGTGGTTTGATAATATTGGGACTGTGCCTTTTCACTTTTCACTTGGGTTTGTCAGCCTCAGCAGCCAGCAGCTGCCTGAGTGGAGAGATGCTTTTAGCTTCAGTGGGCCAGTAGCAAGAGGCAGAGCTGAAGCCCAAGGTCAAGGGACTTTCACCCAGTCCCTGGGGCCTGGCACTTTGAACTCGACTTAAAGCCTCCAAACTAAGAGAATAAACTCCTGCTTGTTAAAGCCATCTCATTTGTGGTATTTTCTGTTAAAGCAACACGGAAGTAACCAAAACAGTCAGCCTTGCACTTCATTCATTCCAACTCAATTCAGCATTTGCTGAGTTCCTATGATGTGCCAGCAGGGCTTCAAACCATTTCAAAATGGTTCAGTCATGGCTGATGGAAACAAGGGCACTGTACACATTGCATAGCAACTAAATCTCCTATGCACTGGATTTTTACTCAAGCAGGAAACAGGTTCCACTCAAAGATGGAAGCCAATACACATTCAAAGCAGTGTGGTTGGCTGCCATCTTTGAGCGGGGCACCACTACCTGTTTCCTACTCAGGTCAAAATCCATCGCTATGCAGCATGTATACTGCCCATGTTTCTGTTGGGCATGACTAAACTGTTTAGAACTGGTTTGACGCCCTGTGTTCCCTGTGTGGATCTCTGCTAGTGCAGGGTATAGAGACAAATCAGATACAATTGTGCCCACCCAGTCTGGTGTGCACCGGGAGGAAAGAGGGGGCCAAGTCAACTTGCTAGCTTTGTTCACTCACCAGTGTAGTTCCAGCCCCTAGCACAGAGCCTGGGAATGATGGGATGTCACGCCTGAGATTAGGTTATAAGAGACTATGACTTCTGCCTTGCATTCACTCTCTCTGGTTCTTCTCCCTTGCTGCTCTGATGAAGCCAGCTGTCATGTTTTGAGCTGCCCTATGGAAAAGTCCACATGCAAAGAACTGAGGGAGCCTATGTTCAATAGCTGATGAGTGGTGCAGCACCCCAAGGATAAAGACAGCCGAGAGCTGCTAGGACCACTGGCCCAGAAGGGGTAAAGGAGGAAGCAGCTACTGGAAGCCAGAGAGAGTAATTGTAGGAGAGGACTGCCTGCCTGGTAGGAGCTGTGGACCTCAACAGAGTCAGCCACCTCTAAGCAATCTGGCAGGAAGGAAGCTCAGGGAATAGATGTCCTGACTCACCTTTTCCTCCCACCCTCTGCATCTCCTGCTGGGACCTCCATGGCAGAACCAGCACTTTCCAATAGAACTTTCTACAAGGATGAAAATGTTGCATATCTGCACTGTTTGAAACAGTAGCAGCATGAGGATGGCGCCCCACTGGGCAGTGTTTCATTCTGTTGTACATAGGGTCATTGTGAGTCGGAGTTGACTTGACAGCCCCTAACAACAACAGCCATCCTAGTGGGAGTGAACCAGTGCTCACTGTGGTTTTGATTTGCATTTCACTAATGAGTAATGGGGGAGCTCTGGTAGCGTAGTGCCTAAGGCACTTGACTGCTAACCAGAAGGCTGGAGGTTCAAATCCACCAGCCATTCCTCAGAAGGAAGATAGGGCAATCTACTTCCATAGTGATACTGCCTCAGAAATCCAAGGAGGAGTCGCTGTGAGTCGGGTCCGACTCGGCGGCACATAACAACAACAACAACAATGAGTAATGGTATTGAAATGTATTTCTGATTCCTCTTTGAAACTATCTTCTCACCCCTTTTTGTTTGTGGAGCATGTTTCTTTCTGTATCATAAATATGATATTTAGATACTGATAGAGATTCAGAGGTATCCTTATCCCCCAACTCCTTATCTTTGGAGTAACTGAAACAGGGAGCTATGTATACAAGTAATGACTGCAGAATTGAAAGCACAATCTCATTTCATTAGTAGGTGAGTTAGCATCTGAAACAGAGCTTTCTGAGACACTCCTTCAAAAAACAAACTCACTGCTGTCGAGTCAGACTGCCCACAGAATAGCTTGTGAGGTTGAATCACTGACCTTTTGGTTAGCAGTCAAGAGCTTAACCACTGCGCCACCAGGGCTCTTATACAAATGATAAATCAAAAAAGCAAACTCACTGTCATCAAGTGGATTCTGACTCATAACAACCCCTCCCCCTTGGGTTTTTGAGGCTGTAAATCTTTACTGAAGTAGATTGCCTCATCTTCCTTCCACAGTGCAGCTGGTGGGTTTGGACTGCTGACCTTCTGGTTACCAGACAAATGTCCTAGCCACTATGCCACCAGAAACAATAACTATCATACAAATGATAGTTGTTGTTTATTCCCCAGAAAGTTGGGGGATAAGGATACCTCTGAATCTCTATCAGTATCTAAATATCATATTTATGATACAGAAAGAAACAAGCTCCACAAACAAAAAGGGGTGAGAAGATAGTTTCAAAGAGAAATCAGAAATACATTTCAATACCACTACTCATTGTTGTTGTTATGTCCAGGGTAAAAACACAGACTCTGCTCTCAATTCTATGCCAGTGGAGAGAGAAGGACCCACAGGAGCAGCTGAAAGGCCTGTAATAAATGCCATAATAGGACAAAGGGGCCAAGGAAGCACAAAGGAAGGTGTTTGCCTCAGGGAGTCAGAGGAGATTCAACAGCCCTCAGAAAACTTTGAAAAGGTGCACTCAAAATTCTTCTGTAGAAGACTTTTTTTAAAAAAGATCCAAGGCTATTGAATTATTTCACTGGTAAGGCTGCCAGTGTCTTGCTGGGCATTTCAAAAGTGACCTCAGCAGAGGCATTCTCCCTCTCTCCCATGTGGGAGAATTCTCAGCTTCCCAGGGACTCTGAGTGGTCATTCCCACTGCTCCCGTCTGCCTCTCATACTGCTCCACGAGAACCATCCTAAGAAGAGATTTTCCTATCCTTTTTCACATAGGACAAGGCTTTCCCTACTCCTTGGAGTGTCAGGGGTTCACAATTCTGACATTCTAGAAGAGTCTTTTTTAAAAAAAATCCAAACTTACTGCCATTAGAGTTGTTTCTGACTCATAGCGACCCCTCCTTGCATCTCCGAAGAGGTATCTCTATGGAAGTAGATTGCCCAATCTTCCTTCTGAGGAGTGGGTGATGGGTTGGTTTGAACGGCCAGCCTTCCGGTTAGCAGCCAGATGCCTTAGGCACTCCGCCACCAGAGCTCCCTAATCACTAAGCTAATTCTAAATGTAAGCTATATTTAAAGGGACAGCCTTTATTTCCACCATTAGACAATCCAGAGCCCAGACAAAGGGACACATGGCTTGAGCCAGCAGAGCAGCTCTTGTTGCTTGGATAATCTGAAGGGTTTGCTCAGATTTTAGGTTTTGCCTTAGCCTAGATCTGACCTTCTTTCAGTCACTGATCTATTGAATCATCTGCCGGAGAGAAAAGGAAAGGAGAGTGCCGTGTGCTTTGCTTGAAGTTCTAGTTGCTTGTTCTGGGATTCTGGCTGTGGTCTCTGCATGACTGTTCTCTGCTTCTGCTTGTTGTCTGCAGAAACTCATGAGCTGCATGGAGGGAGCTAGATGTGGCTAAAATAAGTGCATTTTAATCAGTGAAAACACCAGTAAACATCTGAAGAACCCAGGTCTGTGCTGGATGTTCCAAGAAAGTCAAATGGGCATGGATGACTAATGAGTTGAAATAATGCAACTGTGTTGTCCAGGAAGCTTGCTGGATATCACTTTTATGACGCCATGTGTGGGTCCACAGATGTTACTGCTGACCTAGCTTTGTTGGCAGTGAGCAGAGCTATGAGCACTGGATTAAGCAGCAGTATGAGGTAGGTGCTGTTACTGTCCTCAAGTTGCAGATGGGTAAGCAGTTTCTGTGAACCAGGCTAGGTAACTTGTCTCAGGAGGTGGAGGATGCAGGACTGGAACCCAGGTCTGTGTATCTTCAATGCCCATGCTTTATCGGAGAACATTAGTTTGTAAGATATTATCATGAAAAGTGCAAAGAACTGGTGCTAGAAAACTAAAAGGAAAGAACATGCGTGGCATTTCACAAGCTGAAAGAAATGAAGGAAAAAAAATTAAGCCTCGAGTTACAAAATTAAAGGATTCTGTGGACAAAGTATTGAAGGGCACAGAAGGCATTAAAGAAAGTGGAAGGAATACACAAAGTCACTGTACCAAAAAGAATTGGTCTACATTGAACCATTTCAGGAGGTAGCATATGATCAAGCACTGATGATATTGATGGAAGAAGTGTAAGTTGCATAGAAAGCATTAGCAAAAAACAAGGCTCCCAGAATGGACAGAACATCAAATGAGATGTTTCAACAAATTGATGCAACACTAGAAGTGCTCACTTGGCTATGCCAAGAAATTTGGAAGACAGCTACCTGGCCAACCAACTGGAAGAGATCCATATTTGTGTCCATTCCAAAGAAATGTGATCCAACAGAATGCGGAAATTATTGAACAAAACCACTAATATCACAGGCAAGTAAAATTTTGCTGAAGAGAATCCAAAAATCAATTGTAGCCACACGTCAGCAGGGCACTATCAGAAATTCAAGCTGGATTCAGAAGAAGATGTAGAATGAAGGACATCATTGCTGATGTCAGATGGATCTTGGCTGAAAACAAAGAATACCAGAAAGATGTTTTCCTGTGTTTTATAGACTATGCAAAGACATTTGACTTTATGGATCATAATAAATTATGGATAACATTATGAAGAATGGGAATTCCAGAACATTTATTGTGCTCACGTAGAAACTATGCATAGACCAAGAGGCAGTCAGTCAAACAGAACAAAGTGGTTTAAAATCAGAAAAAGCATGCATCAGGGTTGTATCATTTCACAATATTTATTCAATTTGTATGCTGAGCAAATAATCTGAGAAATTGGACTATGTGGAGAAGAATACTATCAGGACTGGAGGAAGACTCATTAACAACTTGGGATATGCAGATGATACATCTTTGTTTGCCGAAAGTGAAGAAGACTTGAAGCATTTACTGATGAAGATCAAAGATTATACCCCTCAGTATGGATTACGCCTCAACATAAAGAACACAAAACCTCACAACTGGACCAAGAAATGGCTAAAATGGAGAAAAGATTGAAGTTGTCAAGAATTCCATTTTACTTGAGCCCATAATCAATGCCCATGGAAGCAGCAGTCAAGAAATCAAACAAGGTATTGGGCAAATCTGTTGCAAAAGACCTCTTTAAAGTGTTAAAAGCAAAGATGTCATTTTGAGGATTAAGGTGTGCCTGACCCAAGCCATGGTGTTTTCAACTGCCTCATATGTATACAAAAGTTTGGCAACGGGAGAGGCAGGGCAAGATGGCGGACTAGGCAGAAGGATTGCACAGACCCTCTTCAACAAAGAAAAAGGAAACCAGTTAACACAGACACAGAAGATAATCTTGGACCCCTGAGCCTTGAAGGAAAGGATGCAGATTTGGACTAAACCCCAACTAGCAGAAGAATTTGTGT
>NW_006921596.1:9009344-9042104 GCF_000298275.1 Orycteropus afer afer
TTGTAAATTTTGGTCAATGACATGAGACAAAGTATATGTGAACTGCTGTATGAAAAGTGAATTTACTCTGTAAATCTTCACCCAAATCCTAATAAAAACAAAACAAAACAAAACAAAAAAAAGTTTGGCAACGAATAAGGAAGAATAAAGAAGTATTGATGCATTTGAAGTAAATGTTGGTGAAGAATATTGAATATACCATGGACTTCCAGAAGAATGAACAAATTTGTCTTGGAAGAAGTACTGTGAATGCTATGAGTGCTCCTTAGAAGTGAGGATGGTGCGACTTTGTCATACTTTGGACATTATTAGGAGGGAACAGTCCCTGGAGAAGGATATTATGCTTTTGGTAAAATAGAGTCCATGAGAAAGAGGAAGACCCTCATCAAAATGGATTGACACAGTGGCTACAATAGTAAGCTCAAGTGGAGCAATGACTGTGAGGGTGGCAGAGGACTAGGTGGTGTTTTGTTCTGTTGGACATAGGGTCACTATGAGTTGAAAGATACTTGACAGCACCAAAGAAGAAGAACAACAGGAGAACTAGACATCCCTGGGCAGTGCAATTTGAAAAGTTGAAGATTTGAGTCTACCTATAGACACTTCAGAAGAAAGACTTGGTGATCTGCTTCCAAAAAAGTCATCCATTGATAATCCTGTGGAGTACATACAGTTCTCCTGTGACACACAGGTAGACTCCATGAGTCAGAGTTTACTTGATGGTAACTGATAACAGGAGAAACAGGAGAATTGGTCCAGACTGAGAGTTCTTGACTCTGGGAATTAGAAGAAACCTCCAGAAAAATTTATTATTAGTCACATGGGTTTCCTTGAGAGGAAACATGGCCTGATGATTGAGGAGAAAAGTCTGGAGGCAAAATACCTGCATATACATTCTGACTCTACCAACTGAGCACACCTGGGTCCCGCATCGGAGCAGAGAGCCCAAATCCAGCTGGCACGGAGACAGTGAGTTGTTCTTCTGGTGCTACAGTTGAGCATGAGTTTTGGAGTTGAGTAGACTTGCTGTGCACTTGCCAGCTGAGTGACCTTGGGCAAGCCTGTCCAAGCCTTAGTCTCCTCATCTATAAAATAGGGATAACAATAGAACACCTACAGAATAGAGTTGCGTCAAATTAGCTAATTCATATAAAGTACTTAGAACAAAGTGTAGCACATAAATTCTAGTTAACATTAGTAATCCCATGGAAATTTAATATTCTCTTAGCTTTCTATTTTTGGACAGCGTAGAAGTTCTTCCTTTGCACAGGGAAATCTCTGGTTTGAGCTGGCTCCACCTACTTCCTTTCTTGTTTTGAGAGGACAGGCAATATATAGAGAGAAAGCAACAAGCAGAGGAAAGGAGCATTATCAGAAGTCAACTTGGATTGAAGACAGGGCTTTCTGAGTGTGTGCCTTCAAGTTCTTCAGAGATCAGCCTGTGGCCAAGAGGAGGACGGGGTGGGGCTTTAACGCTCCCCAAACTACAGAAAGCATCTGCGAAATTTCTTGCACATTACCAAGACGTCTTTGCTTGCTGCTTTCTCAAGCCCAGACAATCTGAGGCTCAGGTGGTCTTTTTGCTTTCCTCTCTGTCTTTGATCATTTAAACTTTGGGGACATATGACAAGCTGGGCACCTGATCCCAGCCCCAATCTTGTTGTCAGTTTCACTGTTCTTACTGGGAATTAACTCTGTTGCCACTGCTGATGATAATGGTAGTGATGACACTAACTGTAGTAAAAATAATAACAATAATTCAATGATGATAGCAACAAGCCTTTATAAAAAACGTATTATGAGTTGGGCACTGTGCTAAATGTTTTAGGTGTGGTATCTTATTAAATTATCAAAGAAATACTATTGATACTATTGTAACCCCCATTTTCCAAATGAGGAGACAGGTTCAGAAAGGGAACTTGTCCAAGAGCATGCCTGGAATTCCAAACTACAACCATATGACCCCACAGTAACTCTCAGTTACTTGTTTGGGGTCTAGGTCAGGATGAATTGGGAGAGGTTGAGTACACATAAGCTTTTCTTAAATTAAGGATGTTTTTGTGGACGAAAACCAAACCAAAGGTTCAGGGCAGTTTTGTTGATCTAGCAGGGCCCGCTCACTAAAGCCAAACTGACTGCTGAAAAATATCAGAATCAAGCTGGCCAAGCATTTGGGGCTATGGTACCTGGTATCACAGATGCGTCACACCGACTATGGCCCATGGCTGGGGCCCAATGCATGGACCACACCATCCAGGAATAAACCTGGGATCTGAATAGGACAGTCCCTTCTCACATGTTCAAACCTTTCCCTACTCAAATTATGTCAGAAGGAACCTTTTAAGACATTTATTTCAGTTTCTTTGGTTTGTAGACCCCATGACTCAGTAAAAGGAAATCATTTAGCATCATCCTGAGGAAGCTATTGGGTGCTTCCTGCATACCAGAGTCATTGGGTGGTGAAAACATGCCAGCCGCTAACCAAAAGATCGGCTGTTTGAATCCACACAGAAGCATCTTGGAAGAAAGGTTTTCAACTTTTGAAAAACAACCATTGAAAACTCTGTGGACCACAGTTCTACTCTGACACAAACCGGATGTTGGAATCTACTCAATGGCAACATGTGTGCTCAGGGCTCAGCCTACTTCCTTTCCTTTAACCTCTGCCACAGCCTGAGGAAGCTTTTTACAAGACCTGGTGTCCTGACTTCTAGACTGTTCACTTTGCACCCTAGTGTCTCCCCAGTAACCACCCACCACTAGGCTATTTCTCTCTTGGAGGAGCTCTAGCTGAGCCCACACTGTGTCCCTTGGGAGAAAGCTGCCCACTGTTCCAATCTTGTCTTGGCTACTTCCATTCCAACCACACTGCATTTCAGTGTCTTGAACAGGCCCAATTCTTTCCTTCCTTAGACCTGTATAAGGGCAGTTGCCTCCCCAAGGAATGCTCTCACTGTCCTATACCTTCCCCCTCTTTGCTTGTCCAACTCCTACTGCTCCCAGGTCTCAGCCTAAGTGTCTTTTACTCAGAGAAATCATTTTTAACCTCGCTCTCCTCAAATGAGATCTCTTCAGTCATTCCTTCCCATAACTCATAGCACATAGCTTGTAAATCTATTTTTATCCATGAAACTATTTGCTTAACATCTCCCCTCTGCTGGGTCATGAGGTCATCGAGGGTGGGACAGCAGCATTTTGTTCACCCCAGAATATCCTTCACCCAGCACAGTGCCAGGCACAGAGCTGGAACTCACTAAATATTTGTTGGAAAAATGATACACTGTCAGAATGTGCAAAACACACATCATCTAAAAGTCTCCATCTCTACCACAAATTTCTAGAGTTTGACTTAAATATAAAAGTTTGGAAGAAACATGCTGAATTTTATTAAAAAAAAAAAAGTTGACCGGACAAGTTAGATATCAAAATCAGATTTTAGGATCTAAGTGGTACGTTGACTCTTAGCTATCAGAGGCTGTCAGGGATTTGGAAGTGTGATGCTGGAGAAGGTGAATGATAGCTCAATGAGAAATGGCCAAGTTAGAGAGAGGCTTGGGGAAAAGAAAGTTAAAAGCCCAGTCCAGAAGCAGCAAGATGTGAAGAGCAAGGCACACCAATTTTCTGTTGGTTGAAGGGGTAGTTCTGGAGTTTGCACACTGATGGGCTACGCTGGGGAGTTGTTTCCGAACTCCAGCACACTAGAAAGCTGTTTAGTGCAGCCATTAGCTCCGTTATGGTGTTCATTTATGATTTTATTTACTTAATAATTCAGTCTTTCATGTCATGAATTTTTGAGAGAGACATTCATTAGGAATTATGACTGTCGTTTAAAGAAATAGATCACTTTACTTCTGAGGTGGGTGCCAACTTTCTTTTATGGGTGCCCCTGGATGCATTCCAGAACATTTGGAGGAAACAAATTTTAGCACTTCTTCTGCCTTTTTCCTTCAGAGCCTGGGAGTTCTGCCAGCTAGAAAAACCTTCCCATGTCCCCTCAGTTCTATGAGTGGTATATTGGCAGTAGACAGAGAGGGCAGCCGGTGTTTGGTGATGTATCCCAGCTAGTTCATCTGGAAGGCTCTTTCCTATAATCCCACCATTTCCAATGCTTCCTCAAACCACAAACAGGCATGGACTCTCCTTCTGTGATGGACTATCTCTCCCAGTTTCTCTCAGTCTAGTCTTAGCTATAGTGCTTCCCATCACACAAGGCCCAAATAATTCATCATAAGCTTGCTCACAGGAATATTCACAATTCCTTCACAAATCCCAGTTTTCTATTTGATTATGTTTCATTGGTGCTCATGAGTTATAGGCAAGGGGAATGTACTTTAACAAGCAGAAAAGAAATTTATTCATGGCTCATAATATTGTTGGAAGTCTGAAGATCCAGGCTGAGGAAGTGAGGAGGGAAGACAATGGGTTGGCAGGAAAGATGGACCACTTCTCCAGTCAAGGCAAATGAGCTCTAACCATTGTCAGTCTCTGATTCACTCAGCTCAAGGCAGAAGCTTGAGGAGAGAGCAATGTCTGATTGGCTTAAACTAACTAGATTAGTGGGCAGAGCCAGAGTATTTTGATTGACAGTTCCACTGGACTGTATCCAATTGGAAAGGTGGTTCCCCAAAACTAAAACAGGATGCCGTTGTCCAAAGAAGGGGGATGCATTTTAGGCAGGCAAAAGCCAACACAAATCCATTAAAACTGAGAGAGGATGGGACACTATGTCACTCAAGGAATGGCTGAAGGAGTTGAGACTCTTTAACCTGGAAATGAGAAGATTTAGTATTGGGGTTTAGCTTTAAATTCTTGAAAGAGCTGTCATTTGAATATATTACTCATTCCTTATAATGATGTCAGGTAAAGTTATTATCTCCATTTTGTTGATGAGAAGATTGGGAATCAGAAAGATTGAGTAGCTGACAAAGTTACATTATAAAAGGCAAAGCTGGTTGAAATCCAGGTTTGTTTGACTTCCAAACCCATGCTTATAGAAGAATTCTTCTGCCTGGTCCTTGAAGGCAGAGTTAAGAGCAGTGGGTAGAATTGTGATGGGCAGGACTTGGTTGTGTATTAAGGAAAATTTTTTAAACAGATACTCACTGATGTCGAGTCAGATCCTTCATAGCGACCCCTCCTTGGGTTTCTGAAGCAGTATCACTACAGAAGTAGATTGCCCAGTCTTCCTTCCGAGGAGTGGCTGGTGGGTTTGAACCGCCAATCTTCTGGTTAGCAGTCAAATGCCTTAGGCACTACGCCACCAGAGCTCCCTTTAAACAGATAGAGCTGTGGTATTCAGAAACAGTGTTGTATCTGATATGGATAATAATAGGTAAATTCTTCACTCTCTACCCAGCCTGTATTTACTCAGCTTGTGCTCTTCTCTTTGTGTCCAGTTCCGGCCTCTGCCTTGTCCCCACCTCCTGCATCCAACTGCCACCCCTTCCCCTTTGTTTCAGCTCCCGCTTCTGTCTTGTTCCCACCCCCCTTGCATTTAGTTTCCTCCTCTGCACTCAGGATTGGCTCTTTTGAAACAGACAATCTACCTCCTACATTGAAACACTGCTTAAGCACCCTGCGAGACAGGATCGGGGCTGATGCTGCTTTAAGCCTCAGCCCATCTGCTGGACAGATGATTCAATAAAACTTATTTTTTTCTAACAGATAATTGCTGTATTTGTTTCTTGGTCTCTCCCTTCTTTTGGTAATCATGAGTGAATTTTGCTTTGTAGATGACTCAGAAATTCCCTGGCTGTGGGCACCCTGGTGAATAAAATAGACTTGTTTGATCTGATGGAGATCCTGTCTGGGATGCTATGGAGAGGTTTCCTAAAAAAGGGAAAGACAGAGAGGCTAGGGTCAAGATTCTTGTCTTTTCCAACTCTGAAATCTGGGGAGTCTAAGAAAGCTAAAATAGCAGTAGTAGTCAGAGGCAGAGAACATTCTATTTTTCTTTTATTCCTCTTCTTGATTTACACAATGGTGTGTGTGTGTGTGTATGTGTGTGTGTGTATGTGTGTGTGTGTTGGGGACTATGGCTGGCTCAGGGCCATTCTGCCCTGTTGATGGGAGTACAGCAGGAGAGGGTATTTAAACAGCCTGCAGTGGCCACATCCCTACCTCAGAGAATGTGCACTTGTTCACAGACCTTTCCCTTGCCCTGTTTGTAGTATGTCAGGATCCCACCCCTTCTGCTTCCACCTCTGGCCACAGTTTAGACTGGGGTAGACTTGACCCAAGGTATCAATCCAAAGTCTTCATTGAGCCAATATTGAGCTTCTCTTGAATTTCAGGTTAGAGAAACAAGAACTTTATGTGATGTCTCAAACTGGTGGCCCACAGGCCTACAGATAGTGTTTGATTGGCTTTCTGGCTTTTCTCTTTAAATTAAACTTGAATGTATTGCTCAGGGCAAGTGTTTTCTAATACTGCATAGTCTAAACTCTCCCTATTGTATTCATGTGAGATTCAGAGTTTGTCTGGCCTCTCTGGGCATTTGAGTTTATTTCCGTAGGGTTTGGTTGATGGAGTTGACAAGTACTTTTTTTTTTTTTAAGCACTTATTATTTTCCAGGTGCTATTTATTTATTTATTTATTTATTTATTTATTATTGCTATTTGGTTGAAGATTTACGAGCAAATTCACTTTCCATATAGCAGTTCACATATACTTTGTCTCACGTCATTGACCACAGTTTACCACAATGCAACAGCTCCACTCCCACTTCCTCCCCATAGTTACCTCTTCCCAGTGTCCATCCCTCCATACTCTCCTGCCCATGGAGCTGTCTCCCTGTGCATGAGCAGCCCTTCTTTCTCCCATGAATGTTCTCTCCAAGGTATATATCTACTTGAGGTAAATGTTTATCTCACATGCCTATATTTTGTTTGGCTGGAAACCACAGGTGTGGGTTCAATTCCAGACCTGAAGGGAAGCTAGGGGCCATAGTCTCAGTGGTTCCACCAGGCTCTATTGGACCAGCAAACCTGGTCCCCACCTTTTTTTTTTTTTTTTCCTCCAACTGATTTTGAGTTTTGTTCCACATTGTTTTCCCTCTCTATTCAGGATCTCCTACATAGATCCCCTTCCAAGTGGATGACAGTGGTAGCCGGGCACCATCTAGTTCTTCTGGTCTCATATTTGTATAGGCTGCAGATTGGATGGTGTACCAGTCGCTAGGACTAATTGTTTCCATGAATTTTGGTTTTCTTCATTCTTCTTTGCTCTTGACAAGGGGAGACCCATTGTTGCATCTAGATGGCAGCTTGCTAGCTTTTAAGATCCCAGTCGCTACTTGCCAAAGTAGGAGGTGGAACAATGTTTTGTATTGTATATTATGCAAATTGAGCTTGATGTCCCCTGCGACTATGGTCCCAAGCCCGCAGGTTCAGCTACTCAGTCTCTGGGTAGTTGGCTGTGACCAAGCAGTGACCACAACCTTGACCCTTGTCAGCTCTACTATACACCTGGGAATTCTGATCATTCACATAAACTTATAGGACCATTGTCTGCCAACCCTATATATAATCTTGGATACACTCCCCATTTCATAGACATACCTAATTGTTTAGCCTGTCCACCTATCTATCCATCCATATACCCATGTTTGCCTTTACTGACAACACAGTACTGTATGTGCAAAAGGATTCATATTTGTTGTCTGTACCTCCCATGTACCTCTCTATGTCTTTCTCATCCTCAATGCTGCCATATTGGTCACTCACATTTGGTACATTGCCCTTCTCTTCACCCAAATCAATATTTATCTCTATCTATCTAACAGCAATCCCTCCCCTCCCCTCCCCTCCCACCCCTGGTAACCAACAAAGAAAATTTTCCAGGTGCTATTTTGAGCACCTTTCATGAATTAACTCATTTAATACTCACCCCAGCTTTATGAAGCCAAAACAACTACTATTCCAATTTCTACAGAGGCAGTAATTGAGGCATAATGTGTCCAGGTAGTAAAGGCAGAGCTAAAATCTGAACCCAGGCAGCCTGGCTCTGAGTTGGCTTATCTCAGTTATGATGGTGAAGGTCTCGAACTGAAATGCAAGCCAAAGCCACATTAGAGGTGACATTTTGAAAGAGCAGAGCATTCAGTCATCCGGGGATGGAGCATCTTTGGAGAGAGGTAGAGAGGAGTGACGGTCAGTAGTTCAAACCCACCAACCGTTCCATGGAAGGAAGATGGGGCAATCTATTTCCGTAAAGATTTACGGCTGGGGAAACCCAATGAAGGTCACTATGAGTTGGAATCTACTCACTGGCAGTGAGTTTGTTTGTTTGTTTGTTTGTTTTGAGAGGGGAGTGATGAACAAAACCATAAGAGACAGAGAATCAACCATGATTACTAGGCTTCTAGTCCTGGACACCGTAAGGCCCACATCTCAGTTTTCTATTCTTGTCCCTGAGCTAGTAGAAGTAGCCTCTATTTCTCACCCTTGTTTTCCCCATCCACAACTGCTCCATGAAGCACATCTCCTGCCAACAGCCATCAGGAGTGTCTTTCCTTTACCCAAGACAGGGGCAGTACAACTAGAGGGTGGTGAGTGAGGCCTGGGGGAATGGCTCTCTTCTCTGACAAGAATCTTGGAAATTCCTCAAGGGCAGGATCTTAGAAAGTTGTAAGCCCCTTGGAGTTTGAAATAATACAAAATCAAAGCCTTTATGGTCAAACAGATTCTCACTCATGACGTCCCGTGTATTACAGAGCAGGACTGTTCCATAGGGTTTTGTAATCTTTGTGGAAGCAGATTACCAGGCCTTTGTTTCACAGTGCCACTGGGTGGGTTTGAACCATTAACCTTTCAGTTAACAGTCTAGACCAATAACCTTTGGTAGCAAAAGCATGGTCAGTAGATCTTCACTTGGCCCAAGGCAGAGCAAGCTCCTAGACCATCTGCTGGGGAATAGGGTTTTACCAAATTGTCACAAGTCTTTGTCTGTGGTATTTTAGGCTTGTTGATGCTGCTTGCTAATCCCAGGCAGTTAGAGAATGAGGCTGATCAACTTCTTTCTCCAGGACAGTCTGTTCAACAGAAGAAAAACTTCTCTAAGACCCCTTCACAATTGATCTTCTGACCTGTAGCCTAGGATCCTTCTGAGACTGGAAGGAGGATGGCTTCCCTGACACAGAATGACAGAAGAAGAGGATTTCTCACACCCCTGTCCAAGGCCAGCATCTTGTCCCACAGGACCAAACCAACCAAACACACTGCCATCGAGTCAGACCTGACTCAGCGACCCCTCCTTGGATTTCCGAGACGGTATCACTACAAAGGGAGCTCTGGTAGCATAGTGGCTAAGACACTTGCCTGCTAACCAGACGGCTGGCGGTTCAAACCCACCAGCCACTCCTCGGAAGGAAGGTTGGGCAATCCTACTTCTGTAGTGATACTGCCTCGGAAACCCAAGGAGGGGTCGCTCTGAGTCAGGTTTGACTCGACAGCACATAACAACAACAACAACATCACTACAGAAGTGGATTGCCCAACCTTCCTTCCAGGGAGTGGCTGGTAGGTTTGAACTGCCAGCCTTCTGGTTAGCAGTCAATGGCTGGAGCCAGGGAAGCTTGTCTGGATTTATGGGCAGTGCTATTTGTAAATGCTCATTAGTGCTACAAACCAAGAGGGAAGAAACGAGGCCATTGGCATCAGATGGCCACTTTTGTGCAAGGACAACTTTCTGGACCTAGATGGGCTCTGCCTCCTAAAGCCAAACCTAAGGATGCTGGCATGGAGCCATTTCATGTCACCAGCTCTCCCCTAAGGGGAGTTTCTCAGGAGAGAGTGCTTATGCAGGATGGAGAAGAAGTATTTGTGCTGGAGATCAGGAAGGCCCCAGAATAGCTAACTTAGAATTGTAGCTTCTCACACAAGAAAGATAGCTACCTGCCAGGTCCTACGCCAAGTTCTTTACACACATCATTTCTCTGAATCCTCACCATAGCCCTAAGAAATCAGATTATTGTTACTCCGTCTGACAGATGTGGAAACTAAGCTTCAGAAAGGTTAATTCATTACTAGAGCTAGAATTTGACATGGTGAGTCTGACTCCAGCTAGATGGGGCCCTAATGCCTGTGCTCCCCTGCCCACAATCTTCACTCCGGAGTTCTTTGTTGTTGCTGCTGTTAATTGCCATCAAGCTAGCCCCAGACTCATGATGACCTCATGACAACAGAATGAAATGCTGCCTGGTCCTGCACCATCCTCATGAACCATCCGTTGTAGATCAGACTGTTAAGTGATCCACAGGGTTTTCATTGGCTAATATTTGGAAGTAGACAGCCAGGCCTTTCTCCTTAGTCCATCTTAGTCTGGAAGCTCTGCTGGAACCTGTTGAGCATCCTAGCAACACACAAGCTGCTGACAGATGGGTAGTGCTTGTGTGTGAGGTGCATTGGCTGGGAATCAAACCCGGATCTCCCACACGGAAGGTCAGAATGCTTCCACTGAACCATCACTGCCTCATAGAGAAGAAGTTCTTATGACCCTATTTTCTTTCCTATGTCCCCAGCTCCCTTCCTCTGTGGCTGTCTTCTCTTCCCTCCACTCTTACTATATTCTGCTACAAGTCCCATATGCCACCTGCCACCTCTCTCTCCATACCCTCTTTGTCACTGGGTGACTCAGCATGAGAATGGACCACAACAACTCAGACCCTCAAGCTGTGTTGTCATGTCTTGCCTCTCCTACTTGAATCATTGATTGTACCTCCCTGTCCTTTTCAATTTTATGGTACCTTGGGATGGGGGTCTGGATTATTCACTCATTCATTCATTTAACTAAACAAATTCTTATCAGCTTTCATGTACCAGAGAGTCTCTGGATGGTACAAATTGTTAATGCACTTGGCTGCTAACAGAAGATTTGGAGTCTACTCAGAAGTACCTTGGAAGAAAGACCTGGCAATCAACTTCCAAACAATTAGCCATTGAAAACCCTATGGATCATGGTTCTACTTGGAAACATATGAGTCAGAATTGACTCACTGGCAATTTTTGTGTGTGTGTGTATCAGACCGTTTTATGTCTTAGAGACAAAAGAGCGAATAAGCCAAAGATTTCTGCCCCTAAGATGCTCAGGTTGAAGTTTGGGAAACAGACTATAAGCAAGAATATAAATCAATAAACCAAAAAACTAAAAAGCCAAACTCACTGCCGTTGAGTCAGATCCGATGCATAGTAACCCCTCCTTGTTTTTCTGAGGCGATCTCACTACAGAAGTAGATTGCCCATCTTCTTTCCAAGGAGTGGGTTTGAACTGCCAGCCTTCTGGTTAGCAGTCAAATGCCTTAGGCACTATGCCACCAGAGCTCCCACAAATAAAAAAAGAAGATTATAAATTAATAAATAAATAATAAATAAATAAAATATAATAAAATAAATAAATAAGACTGACAAGTGTCTGGAAAGACATACCCAGTATATAGTGAGATGGAAAGAACTGGGGAAGGAGAGACTTCAGATGTACTGATTGGGCACCATCTTTCCATGAGGTGATCTACAGTCTATGGGGCCAAATGGGCACCACTGTCATACTGATAGTGTGACACCCTACATAGTGGAAATGTTTAAGCACTGGACTGCTAACTGAAAGGTTGGCAGTTCAAACCCACCCAGTGATGCCTCAGAAAACAGCCGGGAGATCTGCTTCCAAAAAGTCACACGCTTGAAAACTCTCTGTAGCAGTTCTACTCTTCACATGGGGTCGTGTTAGAATCAATTCAGCAGCAAGTAACACTACTGTGCACACTGATGGAGTCCAGGCAGGGAGGGAAGCAATCCACTGCCCTCTTCCAGTGCTCTAAGCATATGACAGGTTCCCCAGGTGCCTCTTTCTCTCCCAGCTCAGTCAGAACTCCTTTGGTGGGAAGTGGTTTGTAGCCAGAGTTAATAAAAACCTAATGGGAGAGGGAAGGCTATTAATTTAACTCTGCCTGCTCCTGCCCAGGAGGGAGTACCTGTTCATTCTTCCCCTCCTGGGCATCATCCTCTCTAGCTTTGAGAGGTGTCATAAGTCACCTACCTGCAAGGTCACTTATTGATATAGCAGAAGGTCAGTTTCCAAGTCTCCTTTGTCACCTGTCCAAATTAGCCTCAGGCTTCTGATTCCCCTGGTTTTCACCTTTGCGTTTTTAGGTACCGTTTTTTAACTGTCTCCACTGACCTTCTACTAGGATAGATTTGTAAGGACATTTCATTATTCTTTGGGGCTCCTGGGCTACAGAGGGACTTGGGAGTGGCTCATTCACACATTCTCTGGGGTGTGGGTTAGACTCTGCTTTTCTGCTCTCTGGGCTCCACCTTCCATAAAATGCTCCTCAATCTAGGGGTCTAGGCAAATGCCTGCTGCAGCTTCCCATTCAGATTGGGACAATTCACTGATGTTGCCCATTCATGCTATACCCCAGGGTTCAAACCCATCAAACCATAAACTCAAAACATCCATTCATCTGCAACAGCCTGAACTGCTCCCAAACCAAGTCAGATATTTTTTCTCTCTTTATAGACTTATAAACCATACCAAGGTAATTTTATTTTTTCTAACATCAGCAAAAGACCCGGATACCCACTGAGCCAGTTTGAACTTATAATGAACTTACAAATTGCCTGAAGCTATTGAACCAGACCCTCAAAATAGTCTCTGAAATAAACCCAAACAAATATTGCCATGGAGCCAGCTAGGCTGGGTTACTGGAGCTTCTTCTGATCCTCTACCCTTTACCTGCTGCCTAAGGATTGATTCTGTACAGTTCGTAAATGCTTCTTTGCAAGGATTTACAAGGAGTGGTGAGGTGTTGAGTCACCATCACACCAATCTTAGCAGTCATCACCAGGGAATGTCACACATAACAGAGGCTTGGACATCCATGTGCCTAACCCCCTTATGTTAGTGTTGGAGGGCAGTCTGGCCAGAGATGTGTAATCCCATCTTCTGGACCTCAGACAATGCATTTGTTGGACTCCAGTTGTTCTCAAACTTGACTGCACATTAGAATCATCTGGGAGCAAAGGGACTCTTCTGACCATAGAAGTGGTTTGATTCTTCAGCATTAACCCAGAAGGGTCTACTTCTGCCACTGATCCTGGCTGGAGAAGAGTCAGGTCTGAAGTGAGTTGAAATGATGGACTCTGTTAATCCCAGAGCTGAGTGTGATGAGGCTGGATTGCCTCTAGTCCATTCCATCTCCCAAATCTCAAGTCCATTTCCCCAGCTATAAAGTGAAGAGCTTGGTCTAAATGTTCCTGGGTGCTGTAAAATTATTTCATTCCAGGGAAATAGCAGTAAAACAATGTGAATTCAGGGCCTTTAACTGTCTTGTCATCTTGCTTCTCCAGTATCTAAGACAGTGTCGAGCACATCTAAAAAAAAACAAACTCTCTGCCATCAAGTTGGTTCCAACTCATAGCAACTCCTCTTTGAGTGCAGGAGGCAATATCTCTATGGAAGTAGATTGCCCAATTTTCCTTCTGAGGAGTGGCTGGTGGACTTGAACTGCCAGCCTTCTGGTTAGCAGTTACATGCCTTAGGCACTACACCACCAGAGCTCCTGTCAGGCATACAGTGGCATACAATATTTGTAGGATGAATGAATGAGTGATCCGTATATGTGTACAATAGAAATTCCCAGACATAAGAAAACTTGAGTTTGCTTTCCCCCCATTCTTTGCAGGTTTTTAGTATGCTGTTGTTAGTTGCTCTTGAGTTGGTTTCTGACTCATATTGACTCCATGTACAACAGAATGAAATATGTCCAGTCCTGCACCATCTTCACAATTGTTGCTATGGTTGAGCCCATCATCACAGCTACTTCTTGTTGAAGGTCTATTCCTTTTTCACTAATCCTCTACTTTCTAAACAAAAACCCAAACTCACTGCTATTGAGTCAGATCTGACCCATAGCCACCCCTCCTTGGGTGACACTATCTCTACAGAAGTCGATTGCACAATCTCCCTTTTGAGGAGTGGCTGGTTGGTTTGAATCACCAGTCTTCTGGTTAGCAGTCAAATGCCTTAGGCACTATGCCACAAGAGCTCCTGACCCTCTACTTTACTAAATGTGATATCCTTCTCCAGGGACTGATCCCTTCCAACAACATGACCAAAGTACAAGAGAAAGTCTTGCCATGCTTACTTCTAAGGAGCATTCTGACTGTACTTCCTCCAAGACAGATTTGCTCATTCTTCTAACAATCCATGGTATGTTCAATATTCTTCACAAACACCACAAGTCAAAAGTATCAACTCTTCTTTGGTTTTCCTTATTAATTGTGCAGCTTTCACATGCATATGACGCAATTGAAAATACCATGGCTTGGATGAGGTGCACCTTAGTCTTCAAAGTGATGTCTTTGCTCTTTAACACTTTGAAGAGGTCTTTTCCAGCAGATTTGCCCAATTCAATATGTTGTTTGATTTCTTGACTGCTGCTTCCATGGGCATTGATTGTGGATCCAAACAAATTAAATCCTTGAGAACTTCAGTCTTTTTTCCATTTAACATCATGTTGCTTATTTGTCCTATAATTGTCTATTAGGGGTAATACTGCTTCAATTCAAATTCTGATGCCACTAGACTTTAGCTCTTTGATCTTGATAAGTTATTTAACCTTGTCTTAGCCTCAGTTTCTGCATGTGTTAAGTGAGATGATAGTAATATCTATATCACGAACATGAAAAACACTCAGCACAGTATCTGACACATTGTAGACATCCCAATGTTAACTACTGTCAGTATTGTTATTAGAAAGGATTTGCTTATGTGTATGTATATCTGTGTTTATATCTGAATTTTCAGTCATTTCACAATAAGAGTTAAGCAATTGCTGTGTTTACCCTACAAATACCTACTGACTATCTCTGGCCCCCTTTACAGTTCTAACTCTTCACCCAGCTTATTTTCTGCTCTTAAAAGAGTTACAGTGCCTGTGCTAAGTATCACATTAACATTTTCTTTTTGGATTCCAAAGTTACAACTTACCATCAGCTCTTTTAAATTCTCCACTCCTGTTTTCTATGGCTTATCTCCCCAAATCATCCGCTTGGCAAAGCTCTTGGCTCTCCCTCTCTCTGTTTTTCCTTCCAGTCACCTGATGTCATGTGTGCTCCCTCTACTGTTTTTTGTTTTTTTCTTCGTTCCCCTCTTTCTTTGGCAGAAAAAAACAAATGGTTTTCATCTCAGGTGCCTGGTCAGATAGCTTTGAGAGCTATATTGAGGTTTCTAAGGCCATATCTGGGGTCGTTGGAAAAAAGCATCATGATTGATTAACAATGTCTGCCACAGACATGGGAAGTAATGGTAGTACTGTGCATGATAGCCATTTGCAATACTGGGCAAAGGAAACACTGTGACTCATCTTTTTAGAACCTTACTATAAATCTTACAGCAAAATCAAACATAAGCTGAAATATAAAGTTATATCATCTAATACAGTATACCACAACTTGGACAGGTGCTAAAAATGATTTCTTCCTACTCTCTCTTAGCCAGAAGGAACAGCTATATTCCTTTGTCTTTGGGGATCTGGGAAGCCTTGGTAAAGAATGTTTTTTCTTCTCTCTAGAAAGCACAGGCTACAATGGAAAGATTGTTCTAGCCTTAATGTTAAATTTGCTGGGAAAAAAGAGAATGATTTGGTGAGTTGAAAAGCCTGGCTTTAAGATATGTGTGACCTGTGACATCCACTGCCCCCTGAATTACCTGGATAAGGTCACTTTGCCTAGTTCTCCCATCTCCCTAATTCCAGAGGAAGTAGGTACCCAGGCCAGGGTTAACATGTGAATAATAGGCTTAGAAGTGCCCATGGTAAGGTATATGCCTTATGTCTCATTTATCGAGGATCTTGCCTCAAGTTCTGCAGCCAGACTGCTTCTGCTGTCTCAAAGTATAAACTAGATAGATAGTAGGTAAGTAGACAGACAGAGAGAGAGAGACAGACTAACAGACAGATAGCTGCTGTTGAGTCAATTCTGATTCATGGCGACCTTATGTACAACAGAGCAAAATCTTGCCCACTCCTATGTCATCCTCACAACTGCTGGTGTGTTGGAATCCATCATTGTGGCTGTTTTGCCCATCCAGCTTACCAAAGGTCTCCTGCACCACTGGCGGCCTTCTACTTCACCACCAAACATGATGTCCTTCTGTACTGATTGATCCCTCTTGCTGATGAATCCAAAGCAAGGAGCTCAGACAAAGTTTTATTGTGAATGTAAGGCTTTCATTCGTTAATTTTTAGAAGTAGATCGCTATGACTAGACTAAACCAAAAACTAAAACCAAATATGAATAAAGTCCTGCTGTGGGCTCTATGTGGTGGCCCAGCCCATGGATCCATGTCCAAGTCTCAGGGTTCTCTTGCTTAGAAACCTCTCCTCCTGTGGAATCAGAGAGCCAGCAAGGTCACTGTCCCGTCTGCCTGACTATCCTTGTTTCAGGCTGTTCCCAAGGTCTGCCCATTAGCTGTGTCTGTGACTGCAACTGCAACATCTTTTATAGTCTGCAAGACCTTAGTTAAGCTTCTCAACCTCTCTGTGCCTCAGTTTCCTCATCTGTAAGATGGAGGTTTTAGTCAGAGCACCTACATCATAGGGTTATTCTAAAGATTGTATAAGTTATCATATGTGAAGCTCTTAGAACAAACACCTGGCATATGGTGAATGCTTAAAAAATATTAACTATTAATATTATTAAGGAACTCTGGTGGCATAGTGCCTAAGGCATTTGACTGCTAACCAGAAGGTTGATGGTTCAAACCCACCAGCCACTCCATAGAAGAAAAATGGGGCAATCTATTCCCTAAAGATTTGCTACCTTGGAAACTCAACAAGGGTTGCTATGAGTTGGAATCAACTCAATGGCTGTGGGTTATTATTATTATTAAAAATGTTTCCCTTCTTGTCCTATCTGATGGTCACAACTCCAGGAGGTAATCTAGGCAGACAGGGATTAGAATCTTCACAATAAGGGGAAACCGAAGTTCAGAAGGGTGAGGCCCCTTGCTGAAGGCACCTGCATGTGGAAGCAGGGCTGAGACTGGAGCCCAGCCCTTTGACTCCACGTCTAGCTCTCTGTGTGCAACTTTTCACACTTGACACAGACCACACTGTGACTGATGCTGTTTTGCCTTTTTACAAAAGAGGATTTTATAGACACTCTGAGATACTCAAGGAGCTCTGGTAGCATAGTGCCTAAGGCACTTGACTGCTAACCAGAAGGCTGGCGGTTCAAACCCACCAGCCACTCCTCAGAAGGAAGGTTGGACAATCTACCTCCATAGTGATACTGCCTCAGAAACCCAAGGAGGGGTTGCTATGAGTCGGGTCTGACTCGACGGCACATTAACAACAAACAACAACTGAGATACTCATGGTCTCAAGGTCAGTTTGGATATATGTACATGCTTGGTCTACACCTTAGTATTATTATATTACTATTAATGGTCTTGGGAAAGAGAATGTAAGAAGATTATTTCATCTTTTATGCTTGTAGGCAACTTCTGCTGTTGTCACTGGTTCTAACACTCTTCCATTTCTTTTGTAACATAACCTTGGTTTCCAGTTGAGAAACCCTCATTTGTTGTGAGGCAGGGAGGACTCTTATTTCTGAGTCCTCTTGTTTCCAAGTGAAGGAGCCAAGGCAGCATTTCTGGCCTCTCCTTTGGCCTTCAATCCCTTGCAGAAGAGGGATGACTTAGTGTTTGGAGAATCAGAGAGAAGGAACGGGGCATGCTCTGTGCAGCCTCCTCTGTTTCCCTCTTAGAGAATACACAGGCCCTCTTCTTCCATGCTCTAGTTTTACAGAGTTAGGTCCCTGAGGGGGAGACCTGTAGTTATCCAGTTCTGCCTGTGGCAGGCTATTTCTGGGATTTTAGCATTTAGAAACTCATTGTTGCTGGACACCGAAGCCACACTCCTCAAATCTAGCTTTACCAGTAAAAATTGTGATGTTTTGATCTCTACCTGCCCAACCCCGTGTCTGTCTCTCAATTGTTCTGAACTTAGGCAGGAAAAAGGGTGAATGTGAATGTGATTTATTGCCCCCCCCCCCCAATCACCAGCACCCTTCCCAGATCTCAGGGCATGTGATTTAAATGGGACTGGCCTGACCTCCCCACGCCTGGGCCTGTCACGTGCCCCAGCCCTGACTAATGAACATATTCCCATCCCTTTGGCCACAGTGATTGGTTCACAGTTGGGCACATGATCCACATTAGCTCAATGAGATACTTTCCCTGGATAAAAACCAAAAAACAAACAAGCAAAAATAAAATAAAAATAAACCCGCAAACCAATTGCTTTCTAATGGATTTTGACGCATGCTGTTGGGCTATGTGTTTAGAATAGAACCAAAAGGTTTTCAGGGGCTGATTTTTTTGGAAGTAGATTTCTAGGACTTTCTTTCAAGGTGCCTCTGGGTAGACTTGAGCCTCCAACTTTTCAGTTAGCAACTGAGTGAGGTAATCATTTGAACTGCCCAGGAACTCCATCCCGACAGTTATTGAGTTATTTTGGAAAAAGAAGTTAAGTTTTTCACTGGGATTAATGAGATGAGACTATAAAACAATAATCTTGGTGAGTATCTTGCCACCATGAAAGGGAGACTGCCTGCCTGGAGCTGCCACAGAAGAAAGTGGAGCTGAAAGATGGAAGGGGATAGAGAGAGACCAGTTAACCATGATCCATAAGTCACCTCTACAGCAACAGTCAATGTGAGTTGATCTGTGCAGTTGCAACTGAATAGCCTGATTAGCATAACACTACCCTCTTCAGTTGACTGGATGGCAAATAACAACAACAACAACAACCCTCTCCAGTTGTTGTTGTTGTTTGCCATCGAGTCACCCCCAACTCATAGCGACCCCTCCTTGGGTTTCTGAGGCAGTATCACTACGGAAGTAGGATTGCCCAACCTTCCTTCCGAGGAGTAGTTGGGCAGAAAACAAAACTTCTCACAACTTGCTAATTGGACCTCTGTCCCATCCTGCCCTTGCCATTGGCCCCTATTTACTATCGTCAACTTCCATTGATCTTTCAGTGGTCTGGGTAGCCTACAGGGTAAAAGCAGGCTGTTGAATTCCTAGCGGCCTTGTTGCACTTTGGTGTAATAATTAACGACAGCATTTATGTGGCAGCTCTTCCCTTCATAAAGGCCCTTTTATTAAGCCTTAAACAGGACAAAGACAAAACAAACACAGTCATCCATGATGAGGGGAACCATCAGCGTGTACCCACTGCAGAAGCTGATGGATTCCAGGTGGCAGCTCTCATCTTCAGTATATTTTATGCTATACTGGAGCTAATAATCATTCCTGCTATTCTCCTAAAACACAGCAGAAATGTGCCCACATCACTACCGATTGCCCTCTGCACTTAACCTCCTTATGTGCCAGGGAGAAAGAACTATTTCAGTCTGGAGCTATGGTGCTAATCATCATCATTATCATCATTTCCCTTTTCATTTTCTTTTCTTTTTTTTTTTTTTTTAAAGTCATGCCAGAGAGATGACAAATACAAGCCCAAGGCCATGGTGGGGGGAAGAGTTCATGTTAGCATATGAACTAAAACTAATTTAGGCTTCTGGCAAGGGAACTCTGACTAGTGTAAAGTTACTGCCTTGGAAACCCAAGGAGGGGTCACTATGAGTCACACATCCGACTCCACAGCATTGAGTTTGGTTTTTTGGTTTGGCAAGGGTGTGGTTTAGGAGCAAACCCATTGAATGTTAACCTGACTCTGCAGATAAAACACCTTGGCTCAGGAAAGTTAACTTGTATAGCTTTGATGACTGCCTTATTCCAAAGCCCAGACTTTTGGCTACTGTGCCACCTACTCCTCTGGTCAGAAGAATACTCTTTGTGTCCAGTGGGTAACAAGAGATTCAGTTTTGCCCAGGCTCCAAGGCCCCCTGTCTGTATGGGGTCATGCCAACTGCCAGTAACTCTGAACCTCAGTGCCTTCCTATCTACATCCCTTTTTGGTTCTTCGCACATACCATCTTGTATTGAGGTGCTTTTCCCATCATCACTCTAAAAAGATTACTAAGAAAATCCAAATTGGAAGAAGTAGAATCAGGACAGATTTAGTTTCAGTTAAATGGTGTCAAAAGTGTGATAATCTAGACCCCTTCTTTTACATGATGATCTAAACACAGGGGTAATAACAACCACCTTGAAGGCTGCATCTGGCATGTGGTGGGTATGAAGCCCCACCACTCTTACACGCTATACTTGGAACTGTGAAATGATAGAGATCTTTTCTTTTCTTTTCAAGAGAAGTAGTTTGGCACTAGATACTGCTGAAATGTGCATACCTGGGATTTTCACTTCCAGGAATGGCAATCTACTTGCATGTGTACACAAAGATTTAATAAGGTAGTTTGGCAAAAGCAAACTTGGAATGTGATGCTGACATTAAAAAGGAAGCAGACCTATATGTACCAATATGGAAAAAAATCTCTAGGGCATATTATTAAATAAATAAGCATTCATAAATTATTTGCATGATATGAGCATAAAGCCAAACAAAACTCTGATTTATGTGCATGTATACAGAGATGATCAGAAGAATGTACAAACTGTAACTGTTGACAGTGGTAACATCTAATGACAAGAAAGGGAATAGAGCATGGTTAAAAGGCCCTGTGGGTTTTCATGGGAGTACTTCAGAAATCTGAGTCTTTTATAATGAGGATATATTCATGCATCGTTGCTATTGTTAGTTTCTGTCGAGCCAGCTCTGACTCATGGCAACCGTATGTATAACAAAATGAAAATGTCACCCAATCCTGTGCCATTTTCATGATCGTTGGTGTGTGTGGGCCATTGTTGTGGCTATTATGTCAATCCATCTTATTGGGGGTTTCCTCATTGCTGCTGGCCCTCTACTTTACCAAACGTGATGTCTTCTCCTGGACATGATGATTAGTCTTTCCTAAGACCTGCCCAAAATAAGCAAGTCGAAGTCTTGCCATTCTTGCTTCTAAGGAACAATGTGTTTGTATTTTTTCTAAGACTGACACTTATGTATTACTTGAATAATAATAATAACAAAACAATTTCCCACATCCAGTAGTCAAACTGGCCCCTAAAGGATGTAGTTCTTAAAGTGATCTTCTGGGGGTTTCCATGACCCCCCTGGAGACAGTGGTCCTCGGTCTGGACAGGATTGAATCCTTCTTTACTCATTGAACACCAAGAATCTCCCTCTGACCAGAGGGATGGGTAGTAGAGTGGCCAAGAGACTGGGCTTAGGAGTCAGGCAGTTGTAAGGGCTACAAAAGTTATTTAACTACAAGGTATGTAGCAAATCATAGCTTATCATCAACATCTTTTCTATTTCTCACCCGAGATGAGGTGTCTCATCTGCAGAATCAGGTTCATGACCATCTCAGGAGGCTTCCTCCAAAACTACCTTGGCCAGAACCCTACATTAGTATCAGTTCACATTTCATTTATAGTCCAGATAATACATCTAAACTTTGCCTAAAGAAGTATTCATGCACTGGTCCAAAAGTGTGGATTTCCAATCAAGCACTGGTCGACATGATTCAAGAAAAATCAAGGCTCTGAGTTGGGCCTTAACCAATGGGCAAGATTTTAGTAGATGGAGGAAGAGAGCAGCAGTTACAGGACTATGACAGGGGTACAAACACTTCCCCTACATCATCTCTACATTTTCCATTGTCTTTTATGTATCTTAAAGACAGTATTACTCAGGCTTAGTGTTCATCTTTTTCTCCATTTTTAAATTTACCTATGTATGTACTTGTATTCTTGATGTTACTGGGGAAGACATGTGCATATACACTAATCCATGTGTGCATGTGTGTGTGTATTGTAAAAAAGAGACAAGAGAAGGAAAGGGGAGAGAGAGATTGAGAGTCTATTTCTTTCAGACTAGTTAATTAATTAAGTGGGATCAAAAGTAATTAACTAGAAATTCTAATTCCATGAAATATACCACAAGTACACTTCATAAATGACCAGCTTTCAAGGAGTTAAGAGTACAAAAATCCTTCCAAATGGACATTATACAAATTACCCTGTAATCTTTCTCTGAGAATTGAGAAAGAGTTTGATCGTCTGAAAGTTTCTCACGGTCACCATTATAAACATCTGTGAGCAATGGAAACAGTTCTGGTTTCTGAGTGTGCTGGGTGTTTGGATCTGAATAAAGCAGAGCTGGTGTTTCTCCCTTATTCATCCAGCTATCTGGTGGGTTACAGCTCTGTCTGCTGCTGTGTAATTAATCGTAGGGCTTAGCTAATGCTTCCTAAATTAATGAAATTATCAGTGTCTTAGAATAACCACCTTTGTGCACTGCTATCAAAACACACTGTTGACAGATCTGCAGCCAAAGCAGGACTGTTCTGAGACTGGAGTTGGGATTGATTTTAATTAACTTGTTTCTCATATTACAAAGGTGAGAAAATACTGATTCTCAGTAGCTCTAGATTAAAAGAATAGGAGAAGGGGGTGTGTGGATGGGCAGAGACTCATGAAAATAATAGCTACGAGGTATTTCTATTCCAGAGCCTCCTCATCCACTCCCTGTTTTATTACAGAGGTAGGCCCAGGCTCAGCCCTGGCCTTTCAGCTTGCTCTCTGTTTCTCATTACAGAACTTCTGTCTGCGGAGCTCCTGGTTTAATTTGCTCTGGGCTGCAGTGTGGCAGAGAGAGTCTTGGGATCAGGGCATAGAATTCTTCTCCTTGCGCCCTCCCCCCAATATTTCATTAAATGTACAGTTTCGGAGCTAATAGAAGATGAATGGAAAAGCTTTTTGTTGGTTTGAATTTGTTTTATGTTGCAGCTTAACTTTGAAAGGCTCATCTTTCTAGAAACACAGCCCAGGCTCTTGGCTTGGAAGGAGTTGCTTCTTTCCTGGGCAGATAGTTTGGAAGGGGTGACGATTCCTGGGACTGGGTCACAATGCAGCATCGTGTGGCTTGGTGTTTTCCAATGTGTGTTCTGCTGGACATCAGTTCTATAAGATGCTCCTTGGAAAAAAGAAAAGTCAAATAAATCTGAAAAATACTGCATATCTTGGAAATTTCCTATGTACAGTAGCAGACTAAGGGCTCTGAGAAGTCCTAGGTCAAAGACATTTGTTTATATTGATCAGCCCAGTGATCCCCGTGACCCCTTAACTTGGATTTAATTTCTATCAACATTGGGCAGAAGTGGTGGTCTGTGGAATTCACCTTTGGGCCCTGTTTCTGCAGGGGAAAGAACCTGAGATTGGGGATCTGAACACCTCAGTTTTCCCCACCTCTGTCATCACTGACTGTAACTTTGGCTTCCTTCCCCTCTCTGGGCCTCAGGCTTTCCTTATGCACAAATGGGAGATTCATTGCTTAGATTCTATGACTCCATTAGACCTGCAGATCAGTCTACTCAGTTAAAACCAGAGCATTTGAAGGAAAAGGGAAAGAGGAAGAAAGACTGATTTAAGAATTCTTTTGTTAGGTGGTGTTAGAAGAAAGAAAAAAGAAAGAGATTATTTTAGATATTATATGTAAGAGGGTACCATACAATATTTGTTCTTTTATGTCTGACTTATTTCAAGGTTCATCCATGTTGCAGTATGTATCAGAAGAGACAAATGCATAGAGGCAGAAGGAGAAAGTAGATTATTGGTTACCAGGGCTTAGGGGAAAGGGAGAATGGGGCGGTATTGGTTAAAGCATACTGAGTTTCAGTTTGAGGGGGAGGTGATAAAAAAACTTTTGGGAAACAAATTGTGGTGATGGTTGTGTTGTTGTTGTTATGTGCCATCGATTTGGACCTGACTCATAGCGACCCCTCCTTGGGTTACCAAGGCAGTATCACTATGGAAGTAGATTGCCCAACCTTCCTTCTGAGGAGTGACTGGTGGGTTTGAACCGCCAGCCTTCTGGTTAGCAGTCAAGTGCCTTTAGGCACTATGGTACCAGATGGTTGTACAACATGGTAAATACAATTAATGCCACTCAATTGTGTACATAACAATGGTTAAAATTGCACATTTTATTTTATATATATTCTGACTCATAGTGACCCTATAAGGAAAGAGTAGAATTGCCTCCAGAGGGTTCCCAAGGCTATAAATCTTTATGAAAGCAGACTGACACATCTTTCTGTCATGCAGTGGCTGTTTGGTTTGAACCATGGACCTTCTGATTAGCAACCAGGCACTTAACCACTGCACCACCATGGCTCCTTTATATGTATTACTACAATTAAAAAAAAAAAAAAAGTACATTAAATAAAAAGGAAAAGAAAGGGACTAGGCTTCTTCAAGAGACCATTTTCAGGAAGATTTGTTTTCTTTGGAGGGGGTTAGGATTGGGAATAAAGAATTAAAGATGGTCTTCCCAAGTGGAGGAGCTCTGATTCTGTTCCGAATGGGGAAGACTGCCCATCCTTTATGTCTTTAATGTGGGCGGCCAACATGCCTTCTGAAAAGCCCTTCTACCCCCAGGATCCCCTCGTTGCTGCCAGTATTCCCTCTGCCCACCTACCCAAGCCCACCTCCCAGCACATGTGCATGGCTGCCATCTTCTGGTCAGGGCACCATCTGGAGGAGGGACAGCTGGCTCCCCTCCATGCCTTTTCTGTAGCTGAGGCTGCTCCTCTTCCAGAGATTGCCGTTGTCATTGCAGTGGAAAAGTCCAACCACAGAGGTCAGCCAACTTGGCTTCTGGCCACCCAGGAAGAAGAGCGCTAGGTTGCAACAGTTGAAAATGGGGGATTAATACTTCTCAAAGTGATCTCTGTTATAACCTTTCCCATATGTCCCCAACCTAAGGGGATTTGTTGGTGCAAACAAAAGGAGGCCATAACGGAATGGCAAACTGAGGTTCTTTATTTCCTGGCAGAGTTGCTTTCTGAGCCTCTTCCCACCCCACTCAGATTCATTCTTTTGGGAGATGGGTTTGGCTAATAGTACTAATAAAGATATCAAACCAGATGTTCTCAGGTCAATTCTGACTCATGGTACCCTGTGTGTGTAAGAGCAGAACTGTGCTTCAAAGGGTGCTTAATGGTTGATTTTGGGGAAGTCTTTGCTTCCAAAACACCTCTGGGTGGACTTGAACAGCCAGCCTTTCAGTCAGCAGCAGAATGTGCTAACTGTTTGCATTACTCAAGGGCTCCTAATAGTAGTAACAATCATCATATCACTAGTTAATGACATGGAGCCTTTGTTGTAGGCTGTACTTCCTGCAACTCCATGGAATCAGTACCATTATTATCTCATTTTAGAGAGGAGCACAAGGAGTCCAAAAATCCAGGAGGTCTTGGTCCAGACTGCAAGGGAAGTCTCTGCTCATCACCTGCCTGCTTAGAGTAGAAGTTCCAGCCTGGCTCTCCCTCTCTTCTGAGCTACAAGATTCAAATGCCCCATTTACTAATGTGATTTTCTCTGACTGGTTTTCTTGGTCTTTAAAGGTTCTGACATATCATATGACCTGCTTTCTCTGAGTGTTCAAACATCCTTTGTTAAATGGCCAGTGGTTGCTGTTCCAACACAGAGTCCCTTTTGGTCCCTAAAGTTACTAAGGATGCCCACCAGAGAGAACTTCTAGGAGTCCCTGGAACAGTGATAGACAGGTAGAACAGACTGTTCTCCATTTACTCCATCCATAAAGGTCCCATCACATTTCCTTCTTCTTTTCTAATTTTATTGTGATCTGGGTGAAAGTTTACAGAGCAATTTCATTTTCCGTACAGTAGTTCATCCACATTTAGTCTCATGACATTAACTGCAATTCTCCACAATAAAACAGCTCTCTTACCACTTCCTCCTCATAGTTATCTCTTCCCTGTGTAATTCCCTCCCATGCATTCCCACTCCCCACCCCCCCCAGCTATCTCCCTGTGCAAACACTGCCCTTCTATTTCCCCATGATTGATCACTCCAAGGAGTGTATCTACCTGATGTAAATGTTCACCCCATATGCCAGTCTATTGTTTGGCTGGAAGCCACAGGAGTGAGTTCAATTCCAGACCTGAAGGGTGGTTAAGGGCCATAATCTCAGGGGTTTCACCATACTCTATCAGACCAGCAAACCTGGTCCATTTTTTATTTTGAGTTTTGTTCCACATAGTTCTCCCATTCTATCCAGGATCTCCTGCACTGATCACCCTCCAAGTGGTTGACAGTGGTAGCCAGGCACCATCTAGTTCTTCTGATCTCATGCTATCCCACCTCTTTCTGAGGGATTTCTTGCCCATGGAAACTGCTCTGCACTACACATAACCCTACTTCTTTGGCCACAGCTGGTTGGATCAGCTGGAGGGCAGCCATTAAACCACTGTAAAAGTTGGCATGGAGCTTTGCCATCCAGGGGTTCCTATGCTGTGTGGTAATTGGCTAGATCTATCACATCTTCTCTTTTGAGGACTTTGAATTTGGACTGTAAAGAAACTGAGAAGTTGGTAGAAGGAGGTGGGTCTGAGACAGATGATTCACATGAAGAGAAGAATGGAAGCCATAGGGAACAAGTTGTTAGTTACCATCAAATCAATTTCAACTCATGATGATCCCCTGTGTACAGAAAAGAACTCCGTAGGGTTTTAAGGCTGTGACCTTTTGGAACAAAATCACCTGGCCTGTCTTCCAAAGCTCTTCTGGGTGAGTTCAAATCACCAACCTTTTGGCTAGTAGTTGAGTACTTAGCTAGTTGTACTCCCAAGGACTCTTATAGGGAACATAGCCTGTAATGGAAGACAAGAGGCTTCAGCAGTCCGAACAGTGGATGAGTCAGCACAATGAGTGGGGGGATTAGGGAGTCAAAGATGCTTCCTGGTGAGGAGATAATCAGAGGTCCAGGTGCTGGAGGGGCCTCCTACCAGGGTGGCCTGGTGTTTGCCTGCCCTTGTCTGTCAACCCTGTCCTGGGGTGGACTGGCCAGCTTTACTTATTCAACCCTGTATCCTAACTTCATCCAGTGTAACTTCTAGGTCTCTAGTCCTAGAAGCTGAAAAAAACCAAATGAATGTACCTTGTGACTCTAGGACTCTGCTAATGACTTCAGCTCATTAGGTGCCCTGTCCAAACGAATCATTTCTCCAGGGACCTTCCTGCCCAGTCCATCATCAGAGGAGCTAATATAAGCAGGAGTCAAAGTGACTCTCAGAATCTTCCCCTTTCCCCATCAAGTACCCTTTCCTATTCTCCCTCCCTGCCTTCCTCCCTCCTACTCTTCCTTGTTCTCTGCCTGTCTTATTTTTCTCATTCTCTCAAATAAAACTTCAGAGCTGCTCAGAGTGGAACCATGAAGCAATGATGCTCTTTCAAAAAGCTGGCTGACAAAGGTGTGGGAGGATTTTACTTGATGAAGAGAGCCAGAGCGAGAATTTCCTGGAGGAACTTGTCAAGTAGCTTCTTATAACCAACTTGCATGCCCTGTTGGCTGGGTTGTCAGTCTCTTGTGGAAGCAGAAGGCCAGGCTCTAATTGCGTTGAAAGGCTTTCTGCGTCCCATCAGTGCTGACTCCTGAGTGTCCCAGGCTGCCTTTTGGGAAAACAGGGCTGAGGTGGTCTTGATGCTTTGAGACTGCAAACACAAATGGCAGAGAGAGACTCTCAATGACTGTTCCCACCCTACTGACTCAGCATGTCTGAACAGTATTTGGGGAGAGATCTACTGGTGTCCAGCTTCTCCTGACTTTAAAATAAGGTAGATTAACCTTCATATCAAGCCACCAGGGACCATATGGATGGTGACAGTTTTTAAGGAGAGATCTCAGAAATTGCCCATGACCTTGTCACCCTAATCTGGCTGGTTGCCAGTGATAGGAATCATTCTGGCTAATAAGAAAGAGAGAGAGAGAGAGAGAGAGAGAGAGAGAATATTGCAAGGATATGGGATTACTCATAGGAAGATCTTGACAAAAAGCTTTCAGAAGACAAAACTAGGACAGCTCTGGTAACTGAGGCAGGAGGAAACAATGGACATGCTGCTTAAAGCACCACCGATAGGATGAGTCATCCCACAGCACTTTTGGTCCTTATCTCATTTGGTTCAAGGTTCAAATTCTCATGGGAGAGAGGGATGAATTGCCCTGATTGTGTGATGTGACTGACCTTTTGCCAGGATCACCTAGATTGACAGTTCCAAGGCTACATGCAGTAGGGAGGAGGTTTCCTCAAAGGGAAATCAAGGGAAGGGGATATGGCTGCTGGGCAGCCAAAAACATCTTCGTCCTACCACTGACTCTGATTTTCAATACTCATGTTTGTTCTACCCTCATGGGATTTGGCAGTTTTCCCAGCATTCCTCCTTACATTTTGTACCTCAGATCCTCATTAATTTATTCATTCATTTACAGATTCACCAAGAATACACTGAGTATCTACTCCTGGTCATACACTGGGCAAAATCTTGGGCTTTGCACCTCTTCTGACCTCTCTTGTCCTCAAAAGTATCTGTCTAAAGTACCTGCCTCACCTTACTTCAACCTATGTCCTTGTCTGGTGTCCCAGCCTCACTAGTTCCAAACCCATATGATAGGGGGGAGGTGAACAGAGGATTTGGAAAAAATGTGTCTCTATATGAAAAAAGGGTTTGTGATCACCTTTAACCATTAGCAGTGGGGAGTGAGTCAGCATAAGTCCCTTAGATAGGGCAGAGCAGTTTGTGTCAGGGGATGGAAAGGAAAAGATCTGGTTTCTGGGCATTGATGAAGGCAACCAACCAACCAATCAACTAAACAAACAAAAAGCAGTTGCCTTTGAGTTGATCTCATGAGTAGAATGAGTTTTCATGGCTTTGACCTTTCAGACGCAGATCACCAGGACTTTCTTCTGAGGCATTTCTGGGTAGGTTCAATCTGCCAGCCTTTCGGTTAGCAGAAAGCACTTACCTATTTGCACAACCCAGGGGCTCCAGCTGGGCAATGGGAGGATACTAATGACATGGGATACCAAGGACCTAAGTGGAGGTGGGGGATCATGCAGATAGAAGTGACGAAGGGGATGGAAGAAAATGACGTGGGATTTATATCTTGAATGTGCAACTCACCAGCTCACTAGCCTGGGTCTCTACAGAGTCTGTCTTTATCCTGTCCAGCTAGAAAATCCCAGTCTTTGGAAGTGATGCATTTCTTCCATTTCAGATTATGTTGGACTCACATTTCCTCTTTATGCCAAAGCCAAAGGAAACAATCCCAACAACCTGTCACTTAAATCAGAGGAGATTTATTACTTTTAACTAGGGAGAAGCTTGTTACAAGAGGAACGTCACACATGCCAGTGAAGATGGGAGCCCAGTTTGCAGTGTCCTTGGCAGACTGTCAGGGTTTCATCAATCACCACCACTGCCACCCTGCCTTAGCTGCAGACCCGGAGGACCAGTCAACCTTCCGACCCTTGGCATGGAGCCTAGAAAGAGAACTCAGAATCTTGTCCTCTGAGGGAGAGGAGATAATCAGATCTATACACCCTGACCCCCAGATCTCCTACAGTTTGTTAAGATCAGTTTTATCATTTCGGTAGAACCAGAGAACACTATTGTTCAAAATGGCCCTGGCCACGGAGTATGAATGGAATATATTCATCCCTCCATGTATAAGCAAGTATGTGTGTGTGTGTGTGTGTGTGTGTGTGTGTGTCGGGGGGCAGGGCTTGTCAAGTTGAATACTTGCTGGATGACAGGAAGTAGAGAAGACTAGGATTAACTTCTGCTCTTTGCAGCACTGGTTGGTGAAGCATGCAGATGTGGGAGGAAGTAGGGAGTTAAGAGGCAAGTCCCAGACAGAGAACTAGGGAATTCCTGTTCTGCCTTTGACTGAGCCAGCTCTCCAGTATCTCCTTAGTGGGGTATGTCCTGGGGCACAATGACCATTTACCAGTGCAAAAGATGTGGTGTACCTATCCCTTCAGACATTCAGAATAGCAGGTGCCAAGCTTTTAAAATTATGTTTGTTTGAGCAGAGCACTGAAAACAAAATGTGCAGAGAACTACGAGTCACTTGGGACTTGTGAGCCTCTGTGAATAATACCTACCTCTCAAGGGTATGGGAAGGATAGGAAAGGGTCCTGAAGACTGTAAGATACCACATAAGTGTCAGTTGTATGGTTATATAAGGACACTGAGAGTTAGAATTTAATTTGGTCTTGCTTGTCTCCCCACACTAGGTAGAAAGACTTCCTCCAAGAGTGTGGGCTGCATTGGAAGGAATTCTCATCTAGCCAGTTCCCGTATGTTCTGAACGAAACTCAAGAGTTCTCCAAGGGTGGGAGCTATGTCTCTTACTCTATTTATGTATTCCTCCGTGCTTAGCATAAGACCTGGAACACAAGAGGGGCTTAATGAACATTTGGAGAATGAGCCAGTAATATTCCAAAGGAAGGAAATGTGGAATTAATACCACACAATATTAAATGATAAAAGGGCCACCATGACAAACTTAAATGTCTACAAGGGCCACACAAATAATGTACAACAGTGAGGGGGCTGGATGGAACACTATAGGGAGTGGTGGGGACTGCGGTGAGTGGAGGGGGCATGCCCCATGTCTCAGGAGCTGCTGCTCCTTTCCTCCAATTGGTGCTGCCATGAGGGAATGTGAGCCCAATGATGCCAGCTTTACAGATGTTCTCCAGAGAGTGTCCCATTTTTTAAAGTGTTGGCAATTAGTTCAAAGATAAAAAAGAAAACAAGACAAAGTATTGTGCACTGTGTGGCACCCTCAACAACATATCTGCTGGTCAAATTTTGGCCTGAGGACTACCTTTGTGAGATCTCAAGCTACTTCTACCTCTTCCTTTCACAGATAAAGAGACTGAGGGCTAGGGATGTGAACTGACTTCCTAAAGATGCAGAGATGGTGACACATGAACTGGATGGGAAGGAGGGCAAGTTAAGTGCTTGGGAGCATCCACATGTGTTCCGGGAAAGCGAGATACCACTCCTTCTCCCACTTGGATCCTCTGTAGGGAGGCTCTGGAAAGGGCAGGCCACAGTGCCCAATCTAATCACCACGAAGAGGTTTGCCTTCATGTTCTCTGCATGAATAGTGCCCACTGTGGGGCCTTCTCCCCACTGGAGACTTGACACTGACAAGTAGAGCAAGAGGAAGGAACAGCACCATGAAGCTGCAGAGAAAGGGGCTTCCACTGGGCTCAGCAGCCCAGCCGCCTCAGCAGCATGAAAATGGAGGTCATTGTAAGCCTGTTGGCTCTGTGCAGATGAAGGGAGGAGGGATGGAGGAAGCCACAGCAATGGCGATGAGATTCCTCTCAACACACGCCCCTCCCCTTTTCTGGAACTATTGCCTGAGGCTGAGAGATGATTTGTTTGCCTACAAATCCAAATGGGATGACAAGCATATCATCTGATTGGCTGAGAATGACTTGTTAATTAGGAAATAAAACTGGGGCCTGCACACTCAGAGCTGTTTGCACGTTTGTGGGAGTTTGTTTGCTTTGCTTTATTGAGTAGGTGGCTCTCACCATCAAGATAATAGAGAGCTGATGAACAGTGAAAATACAGGAAATCATTTGGCCTTCAGCCCAAGATGAGGCTGGAGAGAGACTGCGGATTCCAGGGTAGGAGGAGGGGACAGAAATTCTTGTCTGTACAGCCTGGGACTTGCCTCTTATTGGCCAGAACAGACCCCTCAGCCCAGTGTCTTTCTCTGAATCCCACACGTGCTTCAGTGACGTCCTAAAGTCTCCCCATCATAGTCTAAGACCCAGAAGACAATCGGGTGGATATGGGCTCTGTAGGAAGCTTGTACAATTCGGGGGCTCTATTTTAAAAAAGTCTTGGTAAAGAAGGGGGTCAGTGAACGGGGGGAAGCCCTTCAATGAGATGGACTGACAGAGTGGCTGCAATGATGGGCTCAAGCAAAGCAAGGACTGGGAGGATGGTGCAGGACCAGGCAGTGTTTTGTTCTGTTGTACGCAGGGTTGCTATGAGTTGGTGCTAACTCGACGGCACCTACCAACAACAACAACACTTAAAGAGAGAGAGACTATAAAAGAAGGTAAGAAAGTGCGTATTGATTTAGAGTGAAAAAAGAAGTCAAAATGAATAAGAAGATTTAAAAAGCTGACACACACCACAAGAATCAGACAACCCAGAAAAATGACATAGTGTTTCTGTTAATTAACTTCTGGCAGACTTCTAAGATGCTTTTTTCATTCTCTACATGTTTTGGCTTCATGTTCTTTGATTGCCTTTTTATAGGATAATGATTATATACTATTTTCTATTGAGAGAATCAAGAGAGTCTTTTGGAAGAAGAAAACGTCCATTTTGATTAGGTGACAATGAGGGTCAACTCCTTCATGTCACATTTTACATGTCTGTTGATTAGAATACTGTACCACAGACTAGCTTCCAGCTCTGTGCATTTTTTCACTTTCTTCTGATGTTAGACATGTTTACCTCATAATATGACCTCTGACCCTGTATCATCTTGTTTTTTGTGACATAGGATGATGAGTTAGCAGAGAAAAGGAATATTCCTAGAAGCCATTTCTACATCAGGACAGCTGGCAATGACTTAATTTTACATGAAATTAACTGGAAACCATGTAAATATGCTCCTTTATACTCATGTGATTGGATTAAAGCCTGGTGATTTACTTATGAAAAAGCAGCTATTGAAAACCTTATGGTACCCAGTTCTATTCTGACAAATATGGAGTCACCATGAGTCAGAATTAATTTGTTGGCAACTGGTTTTGGTTTATGCTCATGTGAAACACACCATCTTCCTAGCCAGATCCTAAGATGGCCACACACACACACACACACACACA
>NW_006921596.1:9043124-9045992 GCF_000298275.1 Orycteropus afer afer
AAAAAAAGGCCTGACAATCTGCTTCTGTTAAGATTCCAGCCAAGAGAACCCTGTGGAGCAGTTCTACTCTACAACACATGGGGTCACCATGAGTTGGAATTGACTTGACAGCAACAGGTATAGTGCAGTGCTTGTTGGGGAGGTTAAAGTTGCTGAAACAGACCATCAGTGACTCTGGTGTTGAGACCTGAATGACAAGGAAGGGCAGCAGTGATGTGAAGGTCTGGAGAAGGAGCCATCCAGTCGGGTCCCCCAACCAGTAGCACTCCTGTCATGTTTGAAGGGCAGATGGAGGGCCACTTCAACTGCAGCATAGTGGATAACAGGATAAAAGGAGACAAGTTTCAGGAGGGAACGGCTGTTCAGGGCATGTAGGGATTTAGTTGGAGGTAAGGATTTGGGATTTTATTCCAAGTGGATTCAGGAGCCATTGGAGGACTTCAAATAGGAGCATGAGATGACTTGATATGAACTTTATTAAGAATTCTGGCTGCAGGAACAATCATATATGGATTTAGGAGTGAATAAGAGAGACCAGTTAGGAGATAATTGTGGCAGTCAAGCTGAGAGATTATGGTCTCTGAACCAGAGTAATAGAGGTAAAAATGGAGAAAATGGTTGGATTTGGTATATATTTTAGAGGCAAAACCAACAACATGAATATTTGGACTACATATGTGTTGTGGGAAAAAAATAGAGGATGCAAGCATGACTTCTAAGATTTTTTTGGCCTGAAAAGCTGGGTGAGTGCTGATGTCATTTTAAAGGTTGAGGAGCCTTAACAATTGGGGGATAAGGTAGAAATAAGAGTGCTGTCCTGTTGGGGACAGCAGATTTGGGAGATAAATCAATTACCTATTGATGATTAACAAATCACTCTAAAACTTAGTGACTTTAAACAATAATAATTATTTATTATCTCTCACAGTTTCTGTGAGTCAGGGATTTGAGAGTAGCTTAGGGATGTTGGCTGAGAGTCTCTCAGTCACTGAAGTCTTGATTGATACTTGAAGATCTGCTTCCAAGGGGTCTCTCTCATGTGGCTAGAACTTGGTGGAATCTCATGTCCCCCCTATATAGGTCTCTCCATAAGTCTGTTGAATATCCTCACAGTGTGGTGCCTGGCTTCCAATAAAACTCACTGCTGTTGAGTCGGATCCAACTCATAGTGGCCCCACCTTGGGTTTCCGAGGCAGTATCACTACTGAAGTAGGTTGCCCAACCTTCCTTCCGAGGAGTGGCTAGTGGGTTTGAACTGCCAGCCTTCTGGTTAGCAGTCAAATACCTTAGGCACCACACCACCAGAACTCCCTGGCTTCCAATAGGTGGAGCAATATAAAAAAAACAATGTAGAAGCTACAAGTTTCTTTATGAGCTAGCCTTGGAAGTCACACACAATGACTTCTGCAATATCCTTTGGTCACACAGGTCAGCCTTATTCAATGCAGGAGGGGATTACACAAGGGCATGAATTCAGAGTAGAAAGAAAGTACTAGGAGGTGAGTACCACTGGGGACCACCTTGGAGGTTAGCTACCGCAGAAGACTTGGAATCTATGGTGTGTTTGAATCATGTTAATTTTAAGATACCATTAGGCATTCACATGAAGATGACATATAGGATATTGAAATAAAGAGATATGCTCAAGAGAAATGACACTACTAGAGATACAAATTTGAGGGTCATTAGAATAAAACAGCTCTTAAGGTCCTTGGAGATGATGACCATAGAAGACACATATAGCAAAGAGAAGAAGGTCCAGGACCACCCTGAGAAACTATGACCTTCAGAGGTCTGGAAGAACATGTGAAGACAGCAGCTGCCAAAGGGGCTAAACACAAAGCAGTCTCAGTGGTGCCTTGGAAGGTGGGAGAAGAGAGTGTGTTAGAATTCAGAAGACAATTTTTCAAGTGTTGCTGGGAGGTCCAGTGAAATATAGATAGATAACTGACCATTTGCTTTAGCATGAGAAGAACTTTATCAGTGGAGAAGTGGAGAACAAATGTCCAATGGAGTGGGTTCAGGAAAGAATGAGAAATCAGGAAGCAGAAATACACATTATAGACAAATCTTTTCAGAAGACTTTCTTGGAAAGGAAACAGGAAACAGAATAATAGCTAGAGAAGAATATGAGTCAATGTATTGTTTAAAAAGTGGGTTTATATTAAAGCATATTTGAACAACAGTGGGAATGAGTCTACACAGAGGAAGAAATTGATGACGCAGAGGAGATAGTTCCAGAAATGAAGTCCTTGAAAGGTGGGAAAGTATAGGATCCAGATCATGTTGAAAGAGTGGTCTTAGATAGAAGCAGAGTTTTCTTCAATACATAAGATAGGATGGCTAAGCAAGTAGATTGTTTAGTAGAATTGGTGTTGGGCAATTGAGGTGGTTCCAATTTGAAAGGAGAGAATGTGAGAAAGATGTTTACTTGTGTTTCGTTGACTATACACAGGCAGATACACAGTGTGGATCATAACAAATCATGGATAGCATTGTGAAGAATGGGAATTCCAGAAAACTTAATTATTCCCATGTAGTATATAGACCAAGAGGCAGTCGTTTGAACAGAACAACTATGTGGTTTAAAATCAGAAAAGGTATGTGTCATGTTTATATCCTTTCACTATACTTTTTCAATCTGTATGCTGAGCAAATAATCTGAGATTTGGGATTTTATGAAGAAAAATGTGGTATCGGGATTGGAGGAAGATTCATTTACAATCAGTGGTATGGAGATGACCCAACCTTGCTTGCTGAAAGCAAAGAGGACTTGAAGCACTTACTGATGAAGATCAGACTACAGCCTTCAGTATGTGTTACACCTCAGGATAAAGACTGAAATTGTCAAGGATTCCATTTTACTTG
>NW_006921596.1:9046257-9053527 GCF_000298275.1 Orycteropus afer afer
TGTGCATTTGAATTATTGTGTTGGTGAAAAATATTGACTATATCATGGACTGCTAGAAGAATGAACTAATCTGCCCTAGAGGAAGTACAGTTGGAATCCTTAGAAGCAAGGATGATGAGATTTTGTCTCTCTTACTTTGGACATGCTACCAGGAGGGACCAATTCCTGGAAAAGGACATCGTGCTTGGTAGCAAAGAGGGTCAGAGGAAAGTAGGAAGACCCTCAATGAGATGGATTGACACAGTGACTGGAATAATGGACTAGGTTATTGGATTGTGAGACTGGCCCAGGACTGGGCAATGTTCCATCCTGTTATAGATAGGGGTTGGAATTTCCCTTGGGGCATTGGGAAGCCTGTGGGTCTCTCTAGCAGAGGATAGAGATAGAAACCAATAATGAGCTTAGGGGTGTGCAGTGAGGAGCTGAGGCAATGGTCCAGGAGGAGGTGAGTGGGACTGAAGGCAGGCAAGTGGTGAGACTGATAGCAGGAGGTGGGTTGCAAGGTGAGGCATGGACATGGACCAGCACTGATGGTTGGCTGGAAGGGGAAAAAGAAGGCTCATGGATCCCTTGAGTGTTATGACTGACAGAAAGGATAGAAGTGACTCCATCTCTTGGGATCTAGGGCCTCCAGTTCTCATTATGTATCCCAGAGAAACCCTTGTTCATGTCCTAAAAGGCTTGTACAAGGAAGTTCCCTGCAGTACTGTTTATAATTGAAAAAATAAGAGAGGGCTACAGCCTAAATGCTCTGCAACAGGGAATGTCTAAATAAATTATGGAACTCTGGTGACATAGTGCCTAAGGCATTTGATTGCTAGCCAGAAGGTTGGTGGTTCAAACCCACCAGCCACTTCATGGAAGGAAGATTGGGTGATCTACTTCCATAAAGATTTACTGCCCTGGAAACCCAAAGAGGGTCGCTATGAGTCCGAATTATGGTCTATCCAGCCTGTGGAATACTACACAACATTTTAAAATCCTGAAGTATAATTCTGATATGGAAAGATTGCCAAGAATCTGATTTGCCCAGGTGAGGCCACTTGTTCATCCCTGGTCCAATCACCTGTAACTGTGAGGGAAGTGTTCTCAGTGATATGAGTACATGGGGTTCTTAGGAAAAAATGGACTGAGTAGTCTAAGCAGACACTCCAAATGATATGTACTGCATAAGTTTGGCACTCTGATAGAAAGTATAGCATAATGACCTTGTTAAAAACACTGCAGCTAGTTGATAGTTGAACCAGTCTAGAGTTCAGTTCTGCATCTTTGTCTAATTCCTTTCAGTAAAGTCTCTAAAGAAGACTGAGCTTTAGTTTAGACTATCCGTGTATTTATAAACTAATCTCCTTGCTCACCATTTAGAGTTGCAGAAGCACAGGTCAGAAGGTCCCTGTTCTTTTATCCCCAGGGGTGTCCATTGATGGTTATTCCACTTTGCCCAAGGAAACCATCCCTGGCCATCTGACAACTGCTGAGCTGCTCAAAGTCTTTCTGATCATTTCCAGGGTTCTTCCAACCAACCACCTTAGGCTAAGGGGGAAAATCTGCATCAGAACTTCAGGACATTGGAAAGTGTGGTGTAGGATCCTACTCATAGAGTTATCCACTTCACAAAGGGCCAAGTCCTCTGCCATCTGTCTTTTTCTACCTCCTATCTTTACTTCCTTCTCATCAGTTATGTCAACATTAAGTGATGGGATAACATTGGGGAGCAAAGCATCTTAACAGAGTTTGGAAATGTCCTTTCATCCAGGTTCCTCTTAAAGGGAAAATAAAATAAGATCAAAAATTTCCTGAATGGGGTGGCTCTTTGTAGAATCGTTAAATGCTATTCACCCCAAGGTCCTCGGAGAATATATAGTCCAGCTCCTTCAATTTACCTTTGGAAAAGCTCATGTCTAAATAAGTCAAAAGGCTTGTTAAAGAGTTTTCACCTGCTCTTTTTTGTGGCACCGCAGCAGTGATCAGCTGCTTCACCATGAAGCTGAACATCTCCTTCCCAGCCACAGGCTGTCAGAAACTCATTGACGTGGACGGTGGATGCAACCTTCATACCTTTTATGAGAAGCAAATGGCTACAGAAATTGCTGCTGATTCTCTCAGAGATGAATGGAAGGGTTATGTTGTCCAAATCAATGGTGGGAACGACAAACAGAGTTTTCCCATGAAGCAGGGTGTCTTGACCCATGGCCATGTCTACCTGCTATTGAGTATGGGGCATTCCTGTTACAGACCAAGGAGAACTGGAGAGAGAATGTGCAAATCTATCTGGGGTTGCATTGTGGATGTTAATCTGAGTGTTCTCAACTTCATTATTGTTTTTTAAAAAAAAAAGTGGGGGGAAGAAGGGTATTCCAGAACTAACTGATATTACTGTGCCTCGTTGCCTGGGGGCTGAAAGATCTAGCAAAATCCACACACTTTTCAATTTCTTTAAAGAAGATGATGTTGCCAGTATGTTGTGAGAAAGCCCCTAAGCAAAAAAGGCAAGAAACCCAGGACCAGAGTTCCCAAGAGTCAGTGTCTTGTTATCCCACATGTCCTGCAACACAGATGTCAGCGTAGTGCTCTGAAGAAATGGAGCACTAAGAAAAATAAGGAAGAGGCCATAGAATATGCCAATCGTTTGATTTTGAAGAGAAGGAAGGAGGCCAAAGAAAAATGCCAGGAACAGATTGCCGAGAGACAGAGGCTGTCCTCTCTGAAAGTTTCTACCTCTAACTCTGAATCCAGTCAAAAACAAAAAAAAAAGCTTTCACCTGCCTTGAAGCAAAGCATTGGCTTAGATGGGGTTTTTCCATCTCTTCTAGCTCCAGGATTCTGAAGGTTATACACAGTGTTTCTAAGCCACACATTTAGCCCTTCCACAGGGAAGAAGATTCTCAGGATCCCACCTGAAGAAACCAAGCCGCTGCCTCCCTCCTCATCAGCCCTGATCACAATGGTATCCGTGGCTGTCCAGTGGGGATGCCACACAGAGCACCCCTCATCCCCACCTCCTTGTTGCTAATTTAGTTCCAGCTTGGTTGCATCTGCTTTGCTGGCAACTTCATGGAGACTAAAGGGAGGCATCAAGGAAAAGGGGAGAAAAGCCGCAGGAGACTTTCCTGTGACTTGCTGCTAATACAGTTGATTAGACTGACAAGTCTCTGCTGCTTTATTACTGACAGCTTGTGTCCTCATTTTGATTTATCACCACCATACCTACCAGAGTCAGGAGTGGAGATTAGCCCAAATTAAAACTTGAGTGACTCAGGAGATCTGAAGCATGACAGCAGGTGGGGATGGGGGCGGGGATAGGGAGGTGAGAAACAACTAACATCCGTGGGCAGGATGGGAGACACAGAGGTCCCAAGGATTGACTTTTCTTCTAGGGAGGAGTGAAGATGTTACAGTTTTCTTTCCGGACAGGGAAGGAAGTCCATAAATAAACGTTGTGAGTGCTATGTGTGGCTCTGCCAGTCTCAGGAGGGTAATAAATCTTAACAAAGATCTGTCTCTGCAGACAACTGGGAACGTGAGCAAAATTATCTCCAGTGTAAAGTTATTCATTCTACCCTTGTCACCCTCTTCCAGAAATGTGGCAGCTGGGACTAAAACCCAACAGCTTCTAAGTGTGGCCTGGTGGGAAGTAAAGGAACACTACATTAAAGGTCCTAGAGACAGTTTGGAACCCTTCTGCAGACCCTCTTCAAGTACTCTTAAATGCTTCCTGTTTACTTTTTGACCAAGACTGACTGCTTACCCACAAAGTTTGGCAATTCAACTCCCATGCCTTTCATTGCCTCCTGAGAATCTACTGGCCCACCCCAGTTCCAGAGGTCTATCAGAACACATCAACGAGCACAGAGAATAAGTGCTACATCATTGGACGTATGCAAATCTGTTCTTGCCAAACACTTGGAGGAGATTTGAGTAATGACTCTTTAAGATCCCTTCCAAAATGAGCTTCTGGGACAGCAAACTGGAAAATAAATAAATAGAGCATTAATGTTTACTGGCCATTCAGCAAGAAAAACAAAATCTAGATTGTCTCATACATACCAAGAATCCAGGGCTGAGTGTTCTGACCTTGACGTCAGGGTCATGCTTCAAGCCTTGTTCACTTTATTGTAACTGAGTCAGCACTAAACAGAAGTCGTGGAGCATAACAAGGAGCTCTGGTAGCATAGTGCTAAGGTATTTGACTGCTAACCAGACAGTTGGCAGTTCAAATGCACCAGCCACTCCTCAGAAGGGAGGTTAGGCAATCTACTTCTGTAGTGGTACTGCCTCGGAAACCCAAGGAGGGGTTGCTATGAGTCGCATCCAAATCAATGGCAGTGAGTTTGGTTTGGGAACATAACAGGCACTCAATGAGGATTTGTTAAAGAAGTGAACAATAATTATTGTTTATAAATAAATTATTATTTTTATAATAGGTCTCCCAGCTAAGAAGTATTTATATAATTTTCACAAAGACCCCATATGGGCTGATGAGAAGAAGGAAATTCAGAGCTAGATGGTTAGAAGCCTGGTTTAGAGAATTGAAATCCCTAGAACTCCCCATAACTCTAGAGCTCTTGACTCTTACATCTAAATGCCTTTCTGATGTCTCTACTTGGGTGTCAATAAAAATCTCAAAAACTAGACATCCGAGACAGCACCCTAGTTTCTCTCCTGTCTTCCTCAGGCTAGGCAAGACATCTAGTCAATCAGCTGCTCAAACCAAAAACCTAAGAGTTATCTTTGAATCCTCTGTTTTTATTTCTCCCATATTCAATGCATCAGCCATGTCCATTAGCTCTACCTGTAAAACACAGCCCAATTCCATATGTTCATTACTCTCTGCTACAACCCTTGTTCAAATGTCCATCATCCCTTCCTGTCTACAGTAATATCTTTTTAATGTTTTCTCTGCCTCTACTCCTCCACACTGTCCCACCTCTAGCAGTCCATCATTCATGTAGTGGCCAGAAAGATATTTTCAAAACATAAATCAGAACAATTGTTTCCCATCACAATTTGTTAAAAGTCCACAAATTTCTATGTGATCTGTATCTTGACTAATTCTTTTATTGTCTCATACCACTCTCCCCTCACTCACTATTCTCTAACCAGGAAGACATTCATCGTTGTTCTTCCAATCAAGCTAGTTCCCACCCAAGGGTCTTTGCACTTGTAGTTCTCTCTGATGGAAGTTTCTTCCCCTACATCTTCACATGGCTGCCTTTTTCTTGCCACCAATAGCTCAAATATCCTTTCTTCCTTTCTTTTTGAAGAAATGCTATCCCACTTTCTCATAGCCCTTTGTAACTTTTCTTCATAGAACTTTATAACACTTTCACTCTGATATTGTTTATTTGTTCACATGTTTATTTCTGTCTCCTCCTGCTAGAATGTATGTCCCCAGGACCTAGAACAGTGCCGGGTACTCAGTAGATACTCCCTAATATTCACTGAAATCTAGTCAATCAGCTGCTCAAACCAAAAACTCTCTGCTATCCAGGAGCTCTGGTAGCATAGTGCCTAAGGCACTTGACTGCTAACCAGAAGGCTGGTGGTTCAAACCCACCAGCCACTCCTCGGAAGGAAGGTTGGGCAATCCTACTTCCATAGTGATACTGCCTTGGAAACCCAAGGATGGGTCGCTATGAGTCGGGGCCGACTTGACGGCAAACAACAACAACAACAACAATAACAAATATTCACTGACTATATATCTACATAGCTCTATATCTATCTATCCATCTCTCTATCTATCTAAGAAGACAATTGTTCCCATCAAACCATTGATAGGGAGGTTTTATGACTATACTTCATATTCCCAAGGAATAAGAAGGAGAATACTTGGTGTACAGAGCTTGACTCTGGCATCAGGGAATCATGGCACTACTGAGGGGAAGACACAACATGGAGTCTGCAAAGGAAAGGCTGCACCTGCTGCTCAACTGCTTTGGGCCTCCACCCCACACCGTCAGGATTCTCTGTCTTAGGGATTTTATTTTCATCCATTTTGCCCACTCACCTTCTGGAACAGGCCTTTGCTTTGGGCTGCCAAAACCCATGCCTTTTTATTGCAAAGCCAGGCCAGGCATGAAGAAGCCTAAATTGCAGCCAGAAAGTTGAGTTTTCAGAGCAGATAAAATGTGTATTGATTGGGGCAAGGATAGGAGCGATGAGGGGTTACAGAAAACAGCCAGAAGCTCCCATTTCCATGTGATTATAATCAACTCAGAAGTTTAGTTTCTCTGTTTCAATACATTGGGGAAAAAAGAAAGAGCCGACTTAACCCCACCCCCACAACCTAACACACCTGCAGATAATATCTCTAGCTCTCCAAATCATTTTTTTTAAACTATTTTCCTTATTAAACTTGCACTGAGTGAATCTCTATTGGCCTATTGATTTGAGTATTAGACTGTGCATCAAAGATATGAAAATACAAATTGTTATTTCAGAGATAAATGACTGTCTTTATATTGTTTCTGTCTCCAGAGTTCTGAATATTCCCTGGGGTTGTCAGGCTGAATAGAATCAAAACAAGGGCATCTTTCTTGAAAAATGTGAATTGAGTAGATTCTCTAGGGGAGATTCAGAGGAAACCTCTGGTGCAGTTGCTGAGAGACTCTACAGGTCAAAGATTTTTATGCTTATTTATTTTTGTAAACTATAGACTCTTGCTAGGGAGGGATCGGCATCAAGACAGTCCTGGACATGTTGCTTCAGCATTTAAATCTTGGTAGCGGCCTCTGTGTGGGCGCCCATTTCTTGGTGAACCAGGAAGCTGGGAGGCTCCCTTCATTCATGTCTTCTGTAGGGCAGAGGGCTGACACATGGAATTGCCTTTGACCAGTGTGAAATTCCATCACTCATCTGTGAGGTTGTTATACTGTGATGGCTTGTGTGTGCTATGATGCTGGAAGCTATGCCACCAGTATTTTGAGTGCCAGCAGGGTTACCCATAGTGGACAGGTTTCAGTGGAGCTTCCAGACTAAGAGAACCTAGGAAGAAAGGCCCAGTGACCTACTTCTGAAAATTAGCCAATGAAAACTATATGGATCGCAAACAGAACATTGTCTGATACAGGGCTAGAAGATGATTCTCCTGTCAGAAGGCATTACATAACTACCGCAACAATGGACTCAAACATACTGATGATCGTGAAGATGGCATTGGAGTGGGCCAAGTTTCTTTCTGTTATACATGAGGCTGCCATGAGTTAAAGCTGACTTGATGGCAATTAATAACAACAATGTGAAATTAACTCATAGATGATGGAAGAGA
>NW_006921596.1:9086524-9106360 GCF_000298275.1 Orycteropus afer afer
GTCCTACTTTTTTATGATTATAATTAAAGCTACTATAAACCTCCCTCCCTCTCTCTTTCCCTCTTCTCCTGTTCTCCTTTTCTTTACCTTTGGCACAGGGATGTTCAATTGTTCCTACACCATTTGTTGAAAGAACTATTCTTTCTCTACTGAGTTGCTTTTGTACCTTTGTCACAAATCAGTGTGCTATCTTTGCATGGGTCTATCTCTGGACTCTCCATTCTGTTTCATTGATTTTTGTGTCTCTCCTGTGTCTAACCACACCATCTGTATTAGTGTAACTTTATACTACAACATTGGGCAATTTGAGTCCTCCAACTTTGTTCTTTTATAAAATTATTTTGGTTCCCGTAGCTCTTTTGCCTTTCCATACAAATGTTATAATTAATCTGTCTATATGAGTCGGGTTTGACTCGACGGCACATAACAACAACATAACAACAAATATATCTTAAAAACAAACAAACAAACAAAAACCTTGGTGGAATTTTGAATGGAATTTCATTGAATATCTAAATCAGTTTGGAAGACAATTAGTATCTTTACTATGCTGAATCTTCCAATCCATGAGCACAGCATGTCTCTTCTGTTATCTAGACTGTTTTTGGTTTTTTTTTTTTTTCATTACCACTGTAGTTTTCAGCATACAGATCCTACCAACACCTTCGTTAGATTTATACCTACCTACTGTTTTAGGCTATGTTCTCTAGAGAAGCAAAACTGATAAAGCTTACACACACACACACACACACACACAAAGAGATTTATCTCAAGGAAATGACTCATGAGATTGTAAAGACTGGCAAGTCTCAAGTCCATGGGTCAGACGTCAGGCTGGAGGCTTCTCTATCTCACACAGCTGCAGGGGCTGATGAATCCAAGAGCTGCAGGTCAGATGGCAAGCTGCTGGCTCACAGCTGCAGAGGCTGATGAATTGAAAATCAGCAGAATAAGATGGCAAACTGCTGTCTCTCAAACTGTGTAGGCTAACAAAGCCCAAGATCAGCAGGCAATATGGCAGGCCACTGGCTCAAGTCCAAGAACCGGAGGTCAGACGATGAGCCAGATACAGGAGCCACATCAAGCAAAAAGCCAGAGATCTTTGCCAGGATGTCCATATATATTGGAAGCAGGCTACACCCCTGAGGAAACTCCCTTTCAGTTGATTGGCTGCTCATAACAGATATCATCTTGGAGGTGATTACATTACATCAGATCTCATCATGGGGGATGGCTACGTTGTAACTGCCCCATAGGGTTTCCGAAGCTGTGAATCTTTACAGAAGTAAGCGGACTGCCATATCGTTCTCCTGCCAGAGCAGCTGGTTGGTTCAAACTGCCAGTCTTCCAATTATCAGCCAAGTGCTTAACCACTATACCACCAGGGCTCCATCTGGAGCATCCAGAAGTCCTCTGTTCCTTCCCAAGGCTGAGAGCCTGCCATCAGACGTAGCTAGCTTACCAGTACCCTATGAAATGCCACAATGATTTCATATTCTTGCTGGTTCTTAAATTTCCCAAATACCAAAAGGCTACAGCCTGCAATAGCAACTAATGGTCTGAAAAACATAATTGCTTTTTAAAAAAATATTGGACAATGGGGCCACTTGTTCTTTGCAACTCTTTAGTTTTTACAAAACAACATAAAATACCACAAAGTACACTCAGAAACCTTCAGCAGGCTTCAGTGACTATAAAATGGGGTTTAGGGTAAAACGGTCAGGGACCTAATTTGATCATTGTGTTGACTAAGCCATGTTACGGAATATCTCTGAGCTTCACTTTCCTCAACTATAAAATAAGAATAAATGGCCATTAATGGTGATATTATAAATGAAGTGCTTAACATCTTATTCCTGGTAAATAGTGCTGCTCAGTAAAGAAGATTTGTTATTTTAATTATCCTTGTTGACCACTAATATTCTAAATTCCCTTTTAAACTTTCCACTTTTAAAGGGTGAATTCTCCAGTGGAACTGGGGTGAGCTCTACCTATCTCAAGGAGCCCTGGTTGCACAGTGGTTAAAGCACTTGGCTGCTAACCGAAAATCTGGTAGTTTGAGCCCATCAGCCACTCCAGGGGAGAGAGATGTGGCAGTCTACTTCCATAAAGATGTACAGAAACCTATAGGCAGTTCTACTCTGTCCTGTTGGGTCACTTTGAGTCAGAAGCGACTTGACAGCAGTAGTGTTGATTTGGTTTCTACCTGTCTCAAACCTGCCTCATCTGTCTGGCTTGCTTCTCTTTTGAATTTTTCTTCCTTCTCCATTATCCTACATCTGTCGCATCAGTGGTCGCTGCTGATGAGCCTTGCAGCTTTTCCAGCTTTCTTTTGGAATAAGAGTGTACAGAGATATTAATGGGACTCTTCAGCTTCTGATTTATTTTAAAGATCTTTGTAAACTTGGAGTCACTGGATGCTGGGGGAGGACACATTTGAGGAAGTTTTTCTGGGGCCAAGAGATTGGGAGACTCTCAGCTTTGAAAATGACTTTCAAAGTAGATTGACCATTACCTTACCATGTCCACTACAGGCCACCTGCCAACAAGACTCAGTGGGAGAACAAAAATGTAGACACTAGGGGTTCAACTTTCTTTGTCTAGCATCCACACATGCCCCTAGTAGTCCCCCAGCATCTTTCTCCATTACAACAGCACTCCTGGCTTTGTAATTAAGTGTTTTCATTTGCTTCCACTCTCTTACCAGCCTGGAGAGGTCCCTGGGTGGTCAAAAAGTTTGGTGGTTTTACCCTACCCAGTAATGCTATGGAAGAAAAGCCTGGCTGTCTGCTTCATAAAGATTTGTTGTTGTTGTTGTTGTTGTTATGTGCTGTCGAGTCGGCCCCGACTCATAGCGACCCCTCCTTGGGTTTCCGAGGCAGTATCACTATGGAGGTAGGATTGCCCAACCTTCTTTCCAAGGAGTGGCTGGTGGGTTTGAACCGCCAGCCTTCTGGTTAGCAGTCAAGTGCTTTAGCCACTATGCTACCAGAGCTCCCTCATAAAGATTACAGCCAAGTAAATCCTGTGGATCAGTTCTACTCTGTAACACATATGGTCACCATGAGTTGGAATTGACTGGATGGCAACAGGTTAGATTTTTTATTTTACCAGCTTAGGAGCCTGGGTCAAGATTCATTGATCACTTTATGGCCAGCACTGTGTTCAGTAACTGGACACTGAAAGAAGGCATGGAAGACTGAGCGCATTTAAATCCTGAACTGATAACGCCTCTGTGCTAAAGGAAAGTAATGCTTCCTTCCACCCACTTGTCACTCTTCAAACAAAATGTTATTGTCGTGCTTCTACCTCAAAAAAAAAAAAAAAAAAAAATTATTGTGATTTGGGTGAAAGTTTACAGAGTAAATTGGCTTTCCATTCAGCAATTCATACACATTTTATTTTGTGACATTCATCATAATCCCCACAATGTAAAAGAGCGCTCTTCCCACTTCCCCCCCTCATCCTTCTTCCCTAGCCCTTCTTGCCTTCTTAGCCTTATCCACGGCAAATGCTGCCCTTTTGATCTCGTATGGTTGGTTGTTCTAATGAGTGCCTATCTTCCTGGTATTATTGTTCACCTTATAGGCCTGCATATCATTTGGCTGAAAGTTCAACCACAAGGGTTGAGTTCATGTCTAAGGGCCAGAGTCTTGGGGTTTCCACCCGTCTCTATGAGACTAGTAAGCCTGGTCTTTTTTAAGATCTTGAGTTTTGTTCCACATTTTTCTCCCACTCTATCTGGGACTTCCCATTTTGATCCCTTTCAGAGTAGTCAACAGTGGTAGGTGGGCACCATCCAGTTCTTCTGGTCTTCAGGTTGAGGAGGCTGGTGTTCACATGGTCCATTAATCCTTTGGATTAGTTGTTTCCTTGCATCTTTGATTTTCTTCACACTGCTTTGCTCTGGATGGGGAGAGAGCAGTTGTTGCACCTTAGGTGGCTGCTCACAAGCTCTTAAGGCCCCAGTCACTACTCACAAAGCTAGGACTTTTCTTTGTGGACTATTTTATGCCAGTTGACCTTAGTGTCCCCCAACTATGCTCCTGATCCCTCATGCCAAGTGACTTATTCCCACAACGTGTTAGGTTGTGGCTAAGAAGTTTTCACAACTTTACCCCCTCTATGTTCTACTATATTCATGGATATATTTGCAGCAATATAAATACGTATGTAGAGATATCCTCTGTTAAACTATATATATTCATCAGTGCAGTCCCATTTGCCTTCCCACCTCTGTTGAGTTTGAGTGTCTATGTATCCAGTTGTAGATCATTGTTATTACTGTTACTGCAGGATTCTGTGTGTAATAATATGCACCTTCATTGCCTTTAACTCTTGTGCTCCTCCCTGTGTCTTCCACTGCCTTGATCACTTTTTGCTGACCTCCCTGATTATTGTGTATTGCTTTTCCCTTCACCCAAGTTAATACATGTCTACCCTACACTTAGTAATTTATCCTTCCATCCCTGGTAAATTTCAAAGAATGGTTCTTTCTGTGTGTAAACCTTCTCTTGACTTTTACAGTAGTGGTCTCATACAGTATTTGTCCTTTTTTGATTGACTTGTTTCACTCAGTATAATATCCCATAGGTTCATCCATGTTATGAGCTGTTTTGCAGATTCATTGTTAGTGTTTAACAGTGCATAGTATGCCATTGCATGTATGTAACATAGTTTATATCTCTTCATCCATTGAAGGTCACTTAGGTTGTTTCCATCTTTTTGGTATGTTGTATTTTCATTCTTGTTTGGGTCAAGGAAATTTTTTATTTCATTTTTTATTTCTCCTGTTATCCAGTTTTTTTTAAGCAGAGTGTTGTTCAGTTTCCATGTGTTTGATTTGGTTTCCCTGATCTTCCTGTTGTTGATTTCTAATTTTATAGCATTATGATCTGAGAAGACACTTAGTGGTATTTTGATGTTTTTTAATTTATTGAAGTTGCTTTGTGGCCAAACATATGGTCTACTCTGAGAACGTTCTATGTATACTGGAAACAGATATAAGTTGTGGTGTTGTTGGGTGGAGTGTTCTATATACATATATGAGATACAGTTGGTTGATTGTATTGTTTAGATTTTCTGTATCTTTGTTGATTTTCTTTCTAGTTGTTCTGTCCTTCATTGTTGTTGTTGTTAGGTGCTGTTAAATCATCTGACTCATAACTACCTTGTGTACAACAGATTAGTGTTGAGAGATTTGTCTTCAATCTCACTAATTCTGTGTTCCATTGATTCAGTTCTATTTCTTTGTCCTTCTAATGCATTTATCTATTTCTGAAAATTTAGCATTAGCCATCTGGACTTCTATTTGCTATTTTTGTGTGATTTCTAATTTGTTTTTGTACTGTTTCTTTTTTAATTCTTCTAGATATTTGTGTTTATTTTCTTTTATTTAATCTGTGGTTTCCTTGAACTTTCTTTCAATCTGTTCCAAAAAAACCCCCAAACTCACTGCCATCACAGTGATTCTGATTCATAGCAACCCCCATTGGGTTTCCAAGGTGGGAAATCTTTATAGAAGTAGATTGCCCTGTCTTCCTTCTGTGGAGTGGCTGGGGAGTTGGAACCACCAACCTTCTGGTAAGCTGTCGAATGCCTTAGGCAAAGGTATCTAAATATCATTCATTTGAATTCCTTATCAGTTAACTTCAATAGCATTTCTTCCTCCAAAAGATTTTCTGGCCCTGAATTTTGGTCATTTGTTGGAGCCATCTTGTCTTTTTTTTTTTTTGTACAGTATGATTTGAAGTTGTCTATTATCTCTGAGACATTGTAGTATTATTGTATTCATTTGTTGATTTTATATTGGTTTGTTTTACCCTGAATTTTGTTTTGTTCTATTTTAACATATTTGGGTAACAGGGTAGGTGTGCTACTTTGTTTGCTAACTTGGCCACACTGGGGCAGTCACCAAGTGTCTCCAGGTGGATTTGGTAGCAGGTGGGAGTGTAGGTGCAAGTCTGTGATTATTGATCATGCAGAGCACCTGAGACAAGTTGCAGGGGTGCTGGCTACCACCTATCATCAGTCCAGTGGTGCTGGAGTAGGTGATGGCACTCACCCACTGGGCAGGGCAGCAGCTGTGGGTGGGCATGGCTGGGTAGGGTTGCTGGTTCCCAACTTCTGGGAAAAGATAAAAAGAAAAGAAAATGACGGGAGAGGGAGAAATGGAAAAGAGAAAAAGAACGGTGGGGAAGCAGTGAGACCTAAGAAGAAAGAAAGAAAAAAGAAAGAAAGAAGGGGGAAAAAAATACAGCACAGTACTGCATAAGTGATAGCCACCAAACGTGGCTGTGATGGAAATGTGGCATTCACTCCATGGGAGCACACACTGCTGAATACAAAGGGTTTGGCAGCACTGCTGAATGGGGTGGGGAGGGCAAGGCACTAACTCAGCCAAATCAATAAAAAGAAGAAGAAAAGAAAAAAGGCTGGGGCAGGGAGAAGTGGGAAAAAAGGCAGGTAACAGAGAAGGACTGAGAAAAAGGGAAGAGAGAGAAAGAAAAAGGGGGAAAAATAAAGAGATGGATGTGAGTGTTAGCCAGCAAATACAGCTGTAGCAGAAATGTGGAGCTTACTCTGGGGGAGTGCATACCACTGACCATGGAGGAGTGGGGGCCGATGCTGCTGACCACAGAGCAAGAATCAAGAAGGAAAAAAAAAAAAAAGAGGGAGTGAACAGGAAGAAAAAGAAAAGAAAGAAGAGGAAAACAAGGGGGAGAAGAGGAAAAAACTAAGAAGGAAAAAAAGAAAAGGAAATAAAGAAAGCAGGACAGTACTGGTGCAAGTGCCAGCCCCAAACAGACTTGTGGAGGAATGCAGTGCTTGGTCCTCCCAGAGCACATACCTCCAACCAGGGAGAGAGGGTGGAGGGAGGAGCTGCTAAGTGTGTGGGTGTGGGGGAGAGGGACTCCTACTCTTCACAATCAGAAAAGAAAAAAAAGAAGAAGAAGAAGAAGAAGGGAAAGGGAAGACGAAGAAAAAAGCAGGGGAAAGGAAAAAGAGTAAAGACAAATGGGAAGGGGGAGGAAAGATGGAAGAACTAAGCAGAGAGATAAAGAGAAGACTAAAGTGACACAGCACCGGCAGGGGGGGTTGACCAGCCACCAGGTGGGTGGGTGTGAGGAAGGCTGGCCCTCTGGTTACCAGAGGTTGAGCAAAGTAAGGAGGGAGGTCACACGTTTCTGGTCCTCTGATCACTGATGTGGGTGCTGACACAGTTCTGGGCAAGTGGAGCCAGTTATCTGGTTCCTAACAAAAGGAACACGGCCTGCAATAATTCAAACTGGCCTCAATGTTGGCAGTTGACCACTTCTTGTTCACTGTTTTCCTTCAGTTTCTTTCTATCATAGGTATTTGGTTTACCTCTTTACCATTTCTTTTAAAGCTCTGGGATCCAGGATTTTTGTTCATAGCTGTTCCCCTTGTTTTCTCAAGTTTTGTTGTAGAGGGTCTGGATAATGTATCCGTGTAGTTCACCATCTTGGATCCTCTCTCCCTTTTTTTTTTTTTTTTTTATTGTGATTTGGGTGAAGATTTATAGAGCAAATTCACTTTCCATACAGCAGTTTACATATACTTTGTCTCATGACATTGACCACAGTTTACCACCATGCAACAGCTCCCCTCCCACTTCCTCCCATAGTTACCTCTTCCCTGTGTCCATCCCTCCATGCACTCCTGCCCCCTGAGCTGTCTCCCTGTGCATAAGCCCTTCTTTCTCCCATGATTGTTCTCTCCAAGGAGAGTATCTACTTGAGGTAAATGTTCAACTCATATGCCTGTCTTTTGTTTGGCCGGAAACCACAGGTGTGGGTTCAATTCCAGACCTGAAGGGCAGTTAGGGGCCATAGACTCAATGGTTCCACCAGGCTCTATCGGACTAGCAAACCTGGTCCCCCCCTTTTTTTTCCCTCCAAATGATTTTGAGTTTTGTTCCACATTGTTCTCCCTCTCCATCAAGGGTCTCCTACATAGATCCCCTTCCAACAGGATGACAGTGGTAGCCGGGCACCATCTAGTTCTTCTGGTCTCATAGTTGTATAACCTGCCTTTTTTTAAATAAAGGGAAATGAGGAAGATTTCTTTTCTGTACTGTACGAGAGCTTAAAATCAGAGGTACTTGGTGTGTGTAAACAGAGCGGTCTGAAAGCAGAGGCTTAACTCCATTTTAAAGTCATGATGTGAGTCTAGAATCTATATTGAATTTTAAAGCTTCCTCTGGTGGTGCAGTGGTTAAGGCATTCTACTGGTAAACAAAAGTTTGGCAGTTTGAACCCTCTAGCTGATCCCTGGGAGAAAGATGAGGCAGTCTACTTCAGTAAAGATTTATAGCCTTGGAAACACTATGGGGCAGTTCCACTCTGCACTATAGGGTCACCATGAGTCAGAATCAACTAGATAACAATGGGTTCAGTTTGGTTTCATTTTCTAACAGCAGTTTCTCTAACCTTTATGCTGATCTAAACTTGATGCTGACCATATACTTTAAAGGAGACTTTCTTTTTCACTGAGGTCTGGCAGGTGCAGGATATCACAGTCTATTCCCAGAGGGTCTTTCCTCTATGGTCAAACAGATGCAAGACGTGATCACTTATACCGACAGGGTCTTGATGCACAGCATTACCGATAAATCTTTGCAATGGACCCCAGAAACATACACGATTGAGAAAACAATTTTTATAGCAGGTTACCCAAAACACCTGCTCTGTCATTGTCCTGTGACCATCCTGTAATAAACTGAAGAGCAAGTATGTTTGCAATTGTGTACACTTAACCAGTCATGTAATTCCACATATATATGTTATCCACCTATTCCTGCTAAATCCCCACTTTTAAATACCCCACCATTGACTCCCCTATTATCTTTCAGCCAATTACGATTTTGTAACTTTTAGTTCCTGCTCTAACTGTACAAAAAAATGTTTTCTTCCTCATTGTCTGATGGAGAAGCCATTTGCACTCAGTGATTTTGGACGTCTTCAGGTCCAGATCATCTCTAACCCTCAGTACACCTCCTTTGCTTTTACTTAAGCAGACTCCGTGATGTTGTTCTACGATGTTGTTGTTGTTATTTGCCATCGAGTCGGCCCCGACTCATAGCGACCCCTCCTTGGGTTTCCGAGGCAGTTATCACTATGGAAGTAGGATTGCCCGACCTTCCTTCCGAGGAGTGGCTGGTGGGTTTGAACCGCCAGCCTCCTGGTTAGCAGTTAAGTGCCTTAGGCACATGCTAAATTGACACAAATTAAACTATTGCTATTGTTGATGCATCTTGGATTCTGATCCATGTTGGCCTTTTTATTTTCCCACTGAGAGTGTACAGCTCAGGAAGGATTACACAGAGAGGAAAACTGCTTACCAGTTCCCATTTGATTAACACAATTTAATGGAGCAATAATGTCGGGGAAGTTCATTACTTGGGAAAGGCTCTCAAGCAGGCTGCCCATGGTGTCTGGGGACTGGTCTTTATATTTAAAATGCAATCAAGCACCTACGGTGGATCTTTAAAATCCTCCCTGAGCTGGAGAAGGTAAAATTTTCTTTTAATGGAGGCAGACAAAAACCCCTTCCATTTGTACAGCTTTCAACAGTGTATTCATTCAGTCTATCAATATTTAGTGAGGGCTTATTCTTTCCAAAGTCCTGGGATGAGAACACAGATATGGAGCCAACTTCATGGTGCTTCCGGTCTAGAGGGGATGGTAGACATTTTCCCAGGGCAAACACATTGATTGATAATGGAAGTTATGAAGGGGAAGGACAGGAAGTGTGAGGCAGATAACATGGCGCTTCTCTGGAAAATCAGGGAAGGCGATCCTGAGAAGGTAACAGGGGCCAAGATCAGAAGCATGAGTAGGATTTGCTTTGGAAAAGGGGACAATGAGAAGGACAGAGTTTTGAGGCAGGGAAACATCCTATGCAAAGTTGTGAGGGAGGCGGCAGACTGGTTAGTTAGCAAAGCTGCCAGGTGGCCAGCGTGGCTGGGGCTGCTGGAGGGTAGGGTGGTAAATGGGAGATGGACTGAAGTCCATTGGATTCCATTTATGTGGTCAAATCATTTATTTTAATGGAGGCAGAACAGGAATAACCCATATTTATAACCTATATATCTGGCATATATGGTTAAAAATTTGTAATAGAATCAGAATGTATTTGACATTTTGGAAACATGGCAGAGGTCCAGTGGACTTTTATCTAGCCCCATGGGTGAGAAGCCTAAGTGACTCCATCTTCAAGCCCTGAATGGTCAGTAAAGAGGAGAGACAGATCAGCTCTTTCTCATTTTCTCTGAATAAACCAAACCCCAAACCAAACCCACTGCCATTGAGTCAATTCTGACTCAAAGTAGCCCTATAGGAAAGAGTAGAACTACCCCATAGGGTTTCCAAGGTTGTAAACCTTTACAGAAGCAGACTGCCTTATCTTTCACCCATGGAGCACCTGGTAGGTTTGAACTGCCAACCTTTTGGTTACCAGCTAAATGTTTTAAGTACTATTCCACCAGTAGTGGGTTTGTTATTTTTGTTGGGTGCTGTCCAGTCTATTGTGACTCACAGCCACCACATGTGACGAAGCAGGACTGCCTCCATAGTGTTTTCTCGGCTGTAATCTTTACGGGTGCAAGTCTCACCAGGTCTTTCTTCCACAGAGCAGCTGGTTGGGTTTGGACTGCCAACCTTTCAGTTCACGGCCAAGTGCTTAACCATTGCACCACCAGGGCTCAGAGGTTTCCTTCTCATTCTTTAAAATAAATAAATAAATAAATAATCAAAGCAAAAACAGTTACTTCTGAGATGACACCATCTCTCGGTAGATGCCATGTGTTTCAGATTAGAAAAATTATTCTCCACAGGGTTTTCAAGATTAACCTTGAAATGAACTGAAATGTTGGAGGTTTGAACTTGCTCTGAAGGAGAAAGATGTAGCAGTCTGCTTCTGTAAAAATTACAGCCTTGGAAAACTTATGGGGCAGAATTGGCTTAACAACATTGGGGTTTGAGGATTTTTTTTTCCCAGTTTTTAGGATATTCATGTGCTTTTGTGCAAAATGGTTTGTCTTCGCCTTATTTGACTTTAAACCAAGGTTTATGATACACTTATGCCACTCTACTCCTCTTCCCTTCCTCTTTCCATTCATCCTTCTTCCTTTTCTTCTGAGGTGCTTCTGGGTGGGTTTGAACTGCCAACTTTTCAGTTAGTAGTCAAAGCACTTAATTGTTTGGACAATCTAGGGACTCCTCTCATTTCCTACCTGAGGTGAATTCAGCTTTTCCCTCCTGTAGATTCTGGCATGTTCAACCTTAAGAACATGCTCTATTCCCTTGGTGCAGACAGCAGGCACATCTGTAGTTAACCCCCACTGTTGGGGAGAACCAACCTGCATGAGCAGAGAATTAGGAGGGCAGAGAGTTTTCTACCTGGCTGAAGGCCTACACCTGGCGGTGGAGCCATCTGAGTCAGGCTTGGTGAGGGGAGGACTTTGCTGACAAGCCCTCAGTCTGTAGGAAGGTTTATCTGCTAGGATTTTAATAAATTCTTCATTGCAGCAGCTCCCACTGGTGACCTTTCCCCTCTGAGGGTGTCTCTAAGTGTCACACACTCTTTATTGACTGCTTTGAGAAGGTGGGGACCTGCTGCAATTTGGTAAGCATTTGAGATGCCAAAGTCCGTGACCCAGCCAGCTTCTCTCCTTTGGAGGATAGAAATAGTTGGCTTGTGCTAGGTGTTTCCTCTATTCCACTTTCATTCCTCCCAGGAGTGATTATATTTTCATTTCTTTCTTTTGGTTTGTCATCTGTGTTGGTGAAAGGGAGGTGATGACCTTGTGGTCCAACTCCAGAGGCACATGAGGAGGTAATAATAACGTGCTGCCTCCTGTTTGCACAGCGACCAGAACTTTTCCTCCGCCTCCTCAGCTAGCATCTAGGCTTTATCTTCACAGCTACTGTCAGGGAGGCAGCACAAGGAAGATTGTCTTTCTATTGGCAGATGGAACTATTCAGGCTCAGAGAGGCGTGGCCGCTTGCCTCAGGGTCCAGCTTGAGTTAAAGACAGACTCAGTGAGAACCCAGCTTGCCTGGATTTTGTTTATTTATGTGTTAGACTAATATTTAGTGAGTTGTTGTCACATGCCAGGTATTTTTTTAGGGGCTGGTAAGAGGCTGGTGAACGAGGCAGATAAAGTCTGTGCTGTCACAGACCTCTCATTCTCAAGGATTCATCTGGAAATAGGGGTGATTTTAGGATATTCTTAAAGGAGCCCTGGTGGCCTAGTGGTTAAGAGCTTGGCTGATAACTGAAATGTTGGAGGTTTGAACTTGCTCTGAAGGAGAAAGATGTAGCAGTCTGCTTCTGTAAAAAATTACCGCCTTGGAAAACTTATGGGGCAGAATTGGCTCAACGTTGGGGTTTGAGGATTTTTTTTTCCAGTTTTTAGGATATTCACGTGCTTTTGTGCAAAATGGTTTGTCTTTGCCTTATTTGACTTTAAAACAAGGTTCATGATACACTAATGCAACTCTGTTAAAGGCTCTCTCTCTTTCTCCTCTTCCCTTTGTTCTATTCATCTTCTTTTTCCTTTTTCTCCCGTATTAGAATTTGGGGGATCCAAATTCACTGCCAAGGCTGTCTACTCCTTTTCTGTCTTTCTTACTTTCCTAATGATTTCAATAACTTTTGATACAATGCACCAAAGTCTTTTCTTGCAAAAGAACAAAAGGTGAAATGTTAATACGATTTTACTTGGGCTTAGATTGGATAAGGAAGACCTTCTGTTTCCTACCTTTCATCCTCAAGTTGGCACTCGTTAATTAAATTGAGCCTGTGGAAAGTGACCTTTACAGGGAAGAGGGACTCCTGAGAATATAATATGCTTTAATCAAATATAGGCAATAAATAAATAAGCAAGAAAAGAGCTATTAGACAGAAAAACACCCTGAAAACTTCTAGATGAGAGCTCTTGAAGGAAAGGTAAGTTCTATTTTTCTTTGGGTGGAAAGTGTACACTTAGGTAAGGAGGCTGTGAAGGCCCTGCAAACAGGACAGAGGCAGAATCATTCACCACCCTCAACCCCGGTGCCCTCAGGGCAGAGAAAGCTCTCTGCTGGTTGTGAACCCTTCCCCAGACCACCATGGAGGTCTCCTGAATGTTGGATTGTAAAGTGAGGCACTCGGATTTCTCTGAGACCATGCCTCACCTGGCCACAAGGGGGCACAGAAGAGTTATTTTCCTCATCAAGGAGTGACAGACCTGTGTGGTGTCTCACCTCCGGGTCAGGTGTGGCTGATAATGTTGTCTGCTGGGCTGGAGGAGAATGAAAGGAAACTGAACATCTGCGCTCTTAGGGAGATCAGATTCATCTTATTTCTGAAAACTAAGCCTGCAGGTCCTATCTCTACAGGGAAGAGTGTGATGGGAGCCTTGTGGTAGGTAATTACGTGGGCTCTGAAGGCTCTGAAATTTACTTGCTATTTGATTTGAAGCAGGCTGCTAGACCTTTTGGACCTCAGTTTCCTAATCCATAAAATGGGGGTAATAATCTTATTTTATAGAGTTGCTAAAAGGAGTCAAGAGGGAGCTCTGGTAGCGTAGTGCCTAAGGCACTTCACGCTAACCAGAAGGCTGGTGATTCAAACCTACCAGCCACTCCTGGGAAGGAAGGTTGGGCAATCTACTTCCATGGTGATACTGCTTCGGAAACCCAAGAATGGGTTGCTATGAGTCAGGTCCAACTCAACGGCACATAACAACAACAAGAAGAGTCAATGAAATTACAGGTATAAATTGGGGTGCAAGTAATAGATGCTGAATGCACCATGGTTATTAAGATGCCTCTGCCCCTCTCCTACCTGCAGACTGGCCCCAAATTGTGCTGTCTGCAGGGAATCCAGGCGTATATCACTGTCTCTTTGTCCTTTGTGTTCTTCACAGAGAGTTGTAATTAAATACATGGTAAATTATCTTTGAATTGAAAAAAGAAATCATTCATTCATGTACCTATTGAGTGCCTACCATGTACCAAGTACTTCTCTAGGACCTGAAGATAAAATGGAAAATACAGCACAGGTTCAGTACGTGTCCTCATGGAGATGACAGTCTAGACCAGCGCTGTCTAATGAAGGCTCCTGTGACGATAGAAATGATCCATATCTGTGCTGTCCAATATGGGAGGCATTGGCCACATGGGGCCACTCCTTGGGAGGAAGGTTGGGCAATCTACATCCGTAGTGATACTGCTTGAGAAACCCAAGAATGGGTTGCTATGAGTTGGATCCTACTCGATGGCAGTGAGTTTGTCTGTGTTTGTGAGTCACACGGGGCACTATACTGGACAGTGCAGGTCTTGGGCATACATGTGAAACTGAGTGCCTGGTACTCAGTCAGTACTCGTAAGTGCTTATTTCTTTTTCCTCCTATTATATGGCACCTGGTGGGTTGTATATATCTCCTCCAGCTGCTATTACACCTTAGTAGGATGAGTGAAGTCATTCCCAATTAGACTTTTAAAAGGCAGCACCAGTTCTAATTACTTTATGTATGCCTCTCTAGATTTTCCACATAGTGAGTGCTTTTTAAATATCTTAAAGAAACAATGCGGTATAGTAAAGAGAACATGCTTTGAAGTCAAACACAAATGATTTAAATATTGGCCCCATCCCATACTAGTGGACTGACCTTTGCAAGTTGCAGGCATACCCCCTTTTACCGAGCTTCACAGATACTGTATTTTTTTACAAATTCAAGGTCTGTGGCAACTCTGCCTGGAGCAGGTCCATCAGGGTCATTTTTCCAACAACATGTGCATATTTCGTGACTCTGTCTCACATTTTAATAATTCTTAAAATATTTCAAACTTTTTCATAATGCACACTTATTAGATCACAGTATAAACATAACTTTTATATACATTAGGAAATCAAAAACTGCATGTGCTCGCTTTATTGTGGTAGTCTGGAACAGGACCCACAATATTTCAGAGGTATGCTGGTGGTGTAGTGCCTAAGGCATTTGACTGCTAACCCGAAGTCTGGAGGTTCAAACTCACCAGCCATTCCTTGAAAGGAAGATTGGGCAATCTACCTCCATAGAGATACCACCTTGGAAACCCAAGGAGGGGTCGCTATGAGTCAGAATTAACTCAACAGCAGTGAGTTTGGTTTGGTTTTTCTGCCTGTACTTCACCTTCCTGGATCTCAGTTTTCTCTTCTGTTAGTTAGAGTGATGACAGCTGCTTCATGACGTTGTGAAAATGAATGAAATTGCTTAGGAAATGAGCCCAGCAAAACACAAAGTTGGTCTTCAAAAATGAGAAATCCAATTGGCAGCCAAATACAGTCAACTCACAGTGACACCTTCTTCTCTGGACATGCCCAGCCTCACAGGAGCTGGGCCTGTAGCCAAGTCCACTGAATGTCATTCTCCTGTGCTGACCTTTTTGATTGGTCTAGTGGTGAGTGCCTGGCTCCAAATAAGCCAGTCCTGTTCCTTACCTGAGATTTTTCTTAATCTAGACCTATGAGAGCAGTTCAGTCTTTCTTCAGTGCTAGGAGCTAAAAGAAGTGAGGTGTGGAAGTCCTCAGAGTCAAGTTATCAGCACCTTCCCTCATTTGGTGGAAGTTGTTCTATGGTGGTTGTTGTTATGTGCCATCGAGTCATCTCCAACTCACAGCGACCCCTCCTTGGGTTTCCAAGGCGGTATCTCTATGGAAGTAGATTGCCCAATCTTTCTTCTAAGGAGTGGCTGTTGAGTTTGAACCACCAACCTTCTGGTTAGCAGTCAAGTGCCTTAGGCACTATGCCATCAGAGTAGGAAGCATTAAAGCCAACGTAGGCAATGATAAACTGAAATAAAAGGTAAGAGGAAAGAGAGAGAGCGTCCCAGAGATGTTCATACCCTGATCCAATTGGCCCCGAGACCCAGCTGAAGCCTTTGCTTTCCCAGCATTACATGAGGTTCCTTCTCCACCTTTATCATAAATTCTCCTCTCTGCTTGAGCTGATTTAAGCTGAATTTCTCTCACTTGAATGAAACGAGTTCTGATCAGAACAGCAATCAATCAGATACCTTCTCTTTCTCCTATTTGTCTGCATCCCATCCAAATTTTGCCTTGAATTTCCTTCTCCCTCCTATTTCCACATCTGCTGTGGGATCCCTGGGAGCCTTGAGCAGTTTTGGTGTTAGAGGGAATACTAAGTCCCTGGGAGTTCATTTGTGCAGGTTGACTCAATTTCTATGATGTTTATGTGACGTTGAAGAGCAAATGTAGGTGTCTATGAAGTGATCCTCTGAGAGGCAGCATATTGTTTGGAGCAGAGAGCATGTTGGAGCAGGAGACAGGGGACATTGGTTCAAGGCCCTACTTACTGCTCACTGCCATGGGCTTGGCAAGTCATGACCCCTCCCTGGGCTCCAGTTTCCTCATTGGCAAAAAGGAGATGATAACACATGTCGTGCCTGTCTCATGGAGCGGATACTCTACCTTTGGATAAAAGAATTCATTAATTCAACTAATTTTTATTGGGTTGTTACCCTAAGCCTGACGCTGCATATTCATGCATTGTGCTTTGAGAATTGCATACTCTCTCAACCATCTTCATCCCCACCCCATTAAAGAATTGGGTGATGTGTCTGGGGAAGGAGTACATTTCCTACCTGCTCTCTCTCAGGACCCCAGATGGGCCAAAGAAGGCATGCTGTCATAGCTGTCTCTTGACTTTCATGATAACATGAAAACTGCTAAGATGTCCAACTAGTACCAGTTGTCACTGAGTTGACTCTGACTCATGGTGACCCCTGGTGTCAGAGTAGAACTGTGTCCCGTAGGGTTTTCAATGGCTGATTTTCCAGAAGGAGATCACCAGGCCTTTCCTCTTAGACACCTCTGGGTGGATTCCAACCTCCAACTCTTTGATTAGCAGCCTAGCACCTTAATACTTGTGCCACCCAGGGAAATTGTCCAGCTCATACATCAGCACATATAATATCACTCCAACTCAGGAGCCAGCTCCCTGCATTCATTTCTGTTAAGCATCAGGGCCTCCTTCCATTTCTGGGGACGCAGAATCAACAGGCTTATTTCTGACACAGTCCTACAGCTTCTTGTCGCTGCCTACCATTTCTCAACTGGCCAAAGCCAGGGTCGTTGTTGCCTTCAGCATTGGCATGTGTTACATTTACAAATCCATAGTTTCTGGACATTCATTTGAGCATCCTCATTTATAGCTGTCTTGTTCCAAATAGGGGCAAAACCACATGAACTGAAAGCTGGGAGCTTTGGCTGGGTCCTGCTCCCAGCTTTGCTCCCAGACTTTGGGCAGGTCATATACACTCCCTGCTTGTCAATGTCCCCATCTATAAAACAGGGATAAAAACACCTGCGCTCTTGACCTCATAGATAAGAAATTAGGTTATAGATGTGAGATACCACAAGGTACAATGTGACTGCAAAGTGCTATTGTTACTTTTTATATAACCTTAAAAAATCTTATTACAAAAATGATATATGCTTATTGGAGGGAACTTAGAACATGCAGATAAGAAAGTAATGAAAATAAAAAATAGTCCATAATCCCATAACCTAGCAAGAACTGCTGTAAATAATTTACTGGATATCTTTTTACATCTATATACTTGAAATGGGATCATACTCTTTGTGCTGTCTTGCAATCTGATTTTTCACTTAATAACTTGTAACCCCAGAGACTAAACTCATGAGATTTCCTCCATATTTTCAGAGCTGGAAAATCACCTTGGAGTTATTGAAGGTCATCTCCCCCCATCCTCCAAATAGTAGGTGTAGACACCTTGGAATAATTTGGGAGCCCCACTCTGGAGGAAGGGCTGTGACCCCAGTGTTGGGAAAGGGAAGTTATATTAATCATGCCCCTGGTACTTTCAGAGTTGAGAGGGAAACCTGCTTGACTCACGGGGGAGGATTCCCCGAGAGAAAGGCTTTGGTTCTGAGAGGTGATGAGAAATGTATCCAAGGTGCCTGGAGCTGGTGGGATCCCTGAAGGTGGCTGGGGTGGGAGGCAAGTGAGCCAAGCATGAAGAACTGTATTCTTGTGTGCCCCATTCTGGGTAGACCTGGACTAAGCTTGATGCTATAACAAAAACTAAAACCAGCTGCTTTGGGGTTTGATTCTGATTCATGGTGACCCCGTGTGAATCAGAGTAGGATTGAGCTCCATAGAGTTTTCAACGGCTGTGATTTTTCAGAAGTAGATTGCCAAGCCTTCCTTCAGAGATGCCTCTGGGTGGATTTGAACCATCCACCTGTTGGTTGTTGAGTGCTGAACTATTTTGGCCACCCAGGGACTGATATTGCTGCCCTCCCCAAGACAAGGTGGTCTCCACAATGCTCTAGGTTAGGGAGGGATTGTAGTGGCCGACCATCATCATGGGTGTGAGCTGCTTCAATGATTTGGTAGATAGTCCACTGCATCCACATTCTGATCCACACCAAGGGTTTTCTCCAAGCAGAAAGTTGGATTGACCATTCTGCTACCCTTGGACTATGTTACATTAAAAAACAAACAAACAAACAAAAAACACTACCATTGAGTCAATTCCAACTCATAGCAACCATTGTGTTTTCGAGGTGGTAAATCTTTACAGAAGTAGATTGCCCAGTCTTCCTTTCACAGAGTGGCTGGTTAGCAGTTATATGCCTTAGGCACTGTGCTACCAGAGCTCCTTAGAATTCCAAGAAAATTCATGAAGGCAGTCTACTTCTGAAAAATCAGCCATCGAAAGCCCTATTGAACTAGTTCTACTCTGACACACATGGGGCTGCTATGAGTTGGAATCAACTCAGTGACATTTAGGTGCCATCAAGTCGTCTCCAACTCATAGTGACCCTATGTACAGCAGAATGAAACGCTGCCTGGTCCTGTGCCAACCTCACAACCTCTAGCCCATCACTGCAGCCACCATGTCAATCCATCTTGTTGAGGGCCTTTCCCTTTTTCGTTGACCCTCCACTTTACCAAGCATGGTGGCATCCTACTCCAGAGAATGGTCCCTTCTGACAACATAACCAAAGTAGGTAAGACAAAGTCTGGCCATTCTCGCTTCCAAGGAGTATTCCAGCTGCACTTCTTCCAGGACACATTTGTTGGTTCTTTTAGCAGTCCATGGTACTTTCAGAATTCTTCAGCAGCACCACAACTCAAAAGCATCAACTTTTCTTTGGTCTTCCTTATTCATTGTCCAGCTCTCACATGCATATGAGGTGATTGAAAATACCATGGCTTGGGTCACGTGCACATCTTTGCTCCTCAGCACTTGAAAGAGGTCTTTTGCAACAGATTAACCCAATGTAATACGTCGTCTGATGTCTTGACTTCTGTTTCTATTGGTGTTGATTATAGAACCAAGCGATATGAAATCTTTGACAACTTCAATCTTTTCTCCATCTATCATGATGCTGCTTATTGGTCCAATTGTGAGGATTTTTGTTTTCTTTATATTGAGGTGTAATCCATACTGCAGACTGCAGTCTTTAATTTCCATCAGTAAGTGCTCCAAGTCATCCTCACTTTCAGCAAGCAAAGTTGTGCCGTCAGCGTATTGCAGGTTGTTAATGATTCTTCTACCAATCCTGTTGCCATGTTCTTCTTCACATAGTCCAGGTTCTAAGATTTTTTGATCAGCATACAGATTGAATAAGTATGGTGAAAGGATACAACCCTGATGCACTCCCTTCCTGGTTTTAAACCATGCAGTATCCCCTCGTTCTGTTCCAATGACAGCCTCCTGGTCTATGTATTGGTTTTCATGAGTATGATTAAGTGTTCTGGAATTCCCATTATTCTTTTTTTTTTTTTTT
>NW_006921596.1:9116900-9142994 GCF_000298275.1 Orycteropus afer afer
TAGTTACTTCTTCCCCGTGTCCTTCCCTCCCATGGACTCCTGCCCCTCGAGCTGTCTCCCTGTGCATACACAGCCTTCTATTCTCCCATGATTGATCTCTCCAAGGAGTGTATCTACCTAATGTAAATGTTCAGCTCATATGCCTGTCTTTTGTTTGGCTGGAAGCCATGGGAGTGGGTTCAGTTCCAGACCTGAAGGGCAGCTAGGGGCTATCATAGTCTCAGGAGTTCCATCAGGCTCCATCAGACCAGCAAACTTGGTCCCTTCCCACCCCCCTTTTTTTTTTTTTAATGATTTTGAGTTTTGTTCCACATTGTTTTCCCATTCTATCCAGGATCTTCCACATAGATCCCTCTCCAAGTGGTTGACAGTGCTAGCCAGGCACCATCTAGTTCTTCTGGTTTCATAGTTGTATAGGCTGTGGATCGTATGGTGTACCAGTCAGTTGGACTAATTGTTTCCATGCATCTTTGGTTTTCTTCATTCTTCTTTGCTCTGGACCCATTGTTTCATCTAGATGTCTGCTTGTAAACTTTTAAGATCCTAGGCACTACTCACCAAAGTAGGATGTGGAACAATGTTTTTGTGTAGTATGTTTTGCCAGCTGAGCTTGATGTCAGGATGGGAGGTTTTTGGAGGCCAAACTGAATGTAGCCATACTGTCTCTGAAATATGGCCTTGACTATGATGCAGAAACATACCAAGAAGCCAAGCAATTCTCAAGAGAGAATTTAATGTAGAATATAATGGAGGCATTGGTTAAACAGATGTTTGATGTTGAAAAACCATAAAGGCAGCTTTACCCCTTAGCCTGGACAATCAATGGAAGCTGGAGCTATAAGTATTTAGAAACTCAAGCCCATAGTACTTCTAAGGGTACTTGATGTGGCTTGTTCTGGAAGTGAACCAAGAATCTGGAGATGGTATGTCATGCTGCCACCTGGTGAGGGACCATTTCTGGGTATTGCTAATAGAACAGTGAGCAGAAAGAAAGGAGCCAGGTCTCTTCCATCCCCCTACCTTTCAGTTGCCCTCTAGAGATTCCTGCTGGTAGAACCACGCAGAAGAGGTTTAATTTGGAAGGTCCCTTTCCAGCATCACAGAAACATAGTGCAGAGGGTAGATTTGAAGGTTGTTGTTGTTGTTGTTATGTGCCGTCGAGTCGGCCCCGACTCATAGCGACCCCTCCTTGGGTTTCCAAGGCAGTATCACTACGGAAGTAGGATTGCCCAACCTTCCTCCCGAGGAGTGGCTGGTGGGTTTGAACCGCCAGCCTTCTGGTTAGCAGTCAAGTGCTTTAGCCACTATGCTACCAGGTTAGAGTATGATATTTTGCACAAGCACCTTTGCCTTGCCCATGTCCAGGCCTGGTTTTACAGTGTCCTCTGAACCCTGTAAGGATCTCTGGTGGCATAGTGGATAAGGCACTTGACTGCTAACCAGTAGGTCAGCAGTTCAAACTCACCAGCTGCTCTTGGGGAGGAAGATGGGTTGGTCTACTTCCATAAAGATTTACAGCCTTGGAAACCCAATGGGGGTCACTCTGAGTTGTAAGTGACGCAGTGAAAGTGAGTTTGGTTTTGGTTTGGTGAATCCTGTGAGCCCCTTTTCATGCTTCCAATGTGTCAATTCTTGTTAAGGCAGCCAGAGTATATTTCTGTTGCTTGCAACCAAGAGACCCAGCAGGTACTGATGTTAGCTCATGTGATCCTCATATAACTGCACAAAGAATGTGGATAGGAAGTATGATACACACTTCAGAGATGAGGAAACTGAAGTTTAAGAGCTGAAGTCTACTCAAGCCTGGTCAGTGGTGGTGCTAGGACTAGGACCCAGGTCTCCTTAATTAATGGCCTGTCCCTCCTTATGTTTTTCTTCTCACCTGGCTTCCTTAGGCCAGAAACTAGAAGAAGCTAAGAATCTCACAGGTTGATGATATTGTCCACCTTCTGCAGAAAAGAAAACAATTGCTCCATAGATACTCTTTGCAGTCAGCCAGTCCAGAGGGTGGGTTTAAGCCAAGTGTCAGTTTGCCCATTACCTTGATAGAACAGAAGTGAATCTAACAGCTTCAAGTTGTTGAAGAGATGGCAATTGAATTTGAGACAAGTGGTCTTTAAATTTCTTCTCAGAATGACTTTGTGACGAGTTAGAGAGATGGGGAACGTTGCTTTCTCTCCAAACTCACTCTCCTCTTGCTTCTCCAGTCATCCTTCAAGTGTCATGAAAAGCCCTGGGAAAGTTTGCTCCCCAGGAGGGCTCTTTGCTTGGGTTTCTGGCAAGAACTCTGAATTGGAAGAGAATCTCTTCGTGGTTTAGAAAATAAAAAATGACTTAGACACCACTCTATTGATTTCCTTCTCGCCGTCTCACACTGCTGGGTGAATAAATTATTCTTGGAGGTTTTGTACAAATTACTCAATAAAGTCACAAGCGATGTGTCTGGTAAATGTAGTCTGCTTTGGTTCCAAGTCCATAAGGCAGACTCTGGCAGGAGCCGCTAAAGTGGAAAGGATCTTATGGGTCATTGAATTTAAGTCTCTCACTTCACAGGTGCAAACCAGGGGAGGTAGGGAGGGGGATGGATTTACCTGGGAACATAGAACAAGTTGATGACATAGCTGAGATTAGAACTCTGAACATCAGGCTGCACCACACTGTCTCCATATTTGAAAGTAAATTAGGTAAGAACTTTGTTAGCTTCCCATGAATTGGAGGGAAAAAAGCCAATGATTTACCCAAAAGCTTGGCTTCTGCAGGAGCTAAGAGAAATATTCAGTTGCTTCTCCTGAACAAGAAAACAAAAGGGTTATTACCAAAGGGCCAAGATCTGTTTTCTCCAGAGTCTTGTTTTTTATTTGTTTTTGTATCTAGTAACTGTGATCCATTGCAAATGGCATGCCATTCTTTTAACATCTGCAGACATGGTCTATAGCAGAGGTTCAAGTGATGATTTGGGGCTGGTGTTATCCTATAGATGTGCTCCGTTTGGCCCACACTGTGGTTCCCATACACACACACACACACACACACACACACATTGTATCTTTGCAGTTTTTCTTTTAGCATACTTATTTTAAATATTGTTAAACTTGTATTTAAAAAACCCAGGAGACTGTACATTTCTTGCTTAAAAACTCAAAGCCAGCTTCCGAATGTCTCCCTGATGCTGAAGCTGAGGGTCAGTGCCATTCATCATCATGTGTGTACTGGCACACACTGGAGGGTGGGTTCATTTAACTGTTAACTCAGAATGTCTTTAAGATAAAGATCTCTGATCAATTCATTGATTCAATTATTTAACATTTCTCAGCTACTGACTTTGTTCCTGGAACAATGTTAGGAGGTGGTAGAGCAAAGATGCACTTGGCATGACTTTGTCTTCATTGAGATGTAGTCACAGTGAAATGGCCCTTGTATTTCTGTCTCAGTCCACAGTTTTTGTACCCTCATCAGGCATGGAGGTTGCTGGTTTGGCTGAAGCAGTTGTGTATTGGAAAGAAATGGAGTGAGGTAAAGAAGTTGGGCCACCAACCATCTGTCAGTTTGTCATACTCTGGTGTCTTCCATGTTACTGTGGTGCTGCAAACTATGTCACCAGTATTTCAAATACCAGCAGCATCACCCATGGTGGACAGACTTCAGCAGAACTTCCAGACTAAGATAGACTAGGAAAAAGGCCTGGTGATCCACTTCCAAAAATAAGCCAGTGAAAAGAGAACCTTATGGGTTACAACAGAATACTATCTAATATATTGCTGAGAGATGAGCCCCCTAGGTTGTAAGGCACTACAATGGACACAAACATACCAACAATCATAAAGATGGTTCAAAACCAGGCAACATTTTGTTCTTTTATATATAAAGTCTCTATGAGCTAGAGCCAACTGGATGGCAATAAGCAACAAGAAAAAGGTAGGAGAATGTGAAATTGGGATAGAAGAAAGCTGCGAATTGCAGGCAGACGCAGTAAGTAGGGGCTTTATCGGTGAACATGAAAATGCTATGGAATAGCTTTGGAGTAGGAGTATGGCATGATACCAGAAAATAATAATTGTGGTAGATATCACTTACCTACCAAGCCTCTTCTCTTCCTCTTGGGCACTCAGTTAAACTACATTTTCCAGCATTCTCTGCTGTTAGTCAAGTTAGGCAAGGCCATGGGCTGAGTTCCAGCCAATGGAATGTGTGTAGGAGTGATATGCATCCCTTCTAGACTTGGCCCCTTAACATTCCCACATGAGAACTTCCATCTTCTTTCTGCACTCACCAGCTGAATAAGTGACATTCTGAGGAAGCCATACATGCAAAGTGTCTCAGTCCCTGAATTACTGTGTGGAGGAGAGCTGCCTATCCAGGGACTTTTGCAAGTGAACTGTGCAGGAAGCAGGAAACAAACCTCTACTTTGTTAAACCACTGAGATTTTTGGATTTATTTATTACAGTAGATCACATTTCACCGACTAAAGCAAAACAACTGCAACAATTATAATTTATTAAGCGTTTTCTCTGTGTCAGATACTATTCTAAGTGCTTTACCTGCACCATGACTTTTAACCTTCACAACAATTCTTGGGATAGCCATTATTATTATGATTTCCACTTTAAAGATGAGGAAATTGAGATACAGAGAGTTAAGTAATTTGCCCAAGACCACACAGTTTCTAATGGAACCCATGCTCTATTTACCAGTTACCAGTTGTTGAATTGTTTCTGGCTCATGGCAACCCCCTGTGGTGCAGAGCAGAACTTCACTCCATAGAGTTTTCAATGACTCAGACCTTTTGGAACCAGATTATCCAAGCCTTCCTTTTAAGGTGCCTCTAGGTGAGTTCAAACTGCCAAACTTAGTGGAGCACTTAAATATTTCTGCCACCTAGAGTATCCTCATGCTTTATAGGAAGGCTATTCTAGAGCAGAGGAGAAGCACAGAGAGGGAGAAGAACTAAAGGTGGCAGAGAACCTTTAAGAACAAAGAACCTTGTTAGCCTCAAGTGTTAGAACACTTACTGCCTCATGGAATTCCATGAGGTTCTCTCATGGTTGTCTGAGCTTACAGTGACTTGAGATATCAATAAGCAATGAGAACAGTGCAGACCCCCAAGCTACCCACCCTCACCCACAGGGAGAGAAGGGCAAGTCCTTACTAGAGGGTGGGTTTATTTAAAAGGAGGCACTCACTCTCCTAAGTTCTATCTTTAGACTTGAGGACTCTTTAGTATCTCCAAAGAACTCTTGCTCCTCTTGTGCTTTCAATACAGTGAGTGACTAATTTGGAGAGAAAGGCTTTTGAGGAGAAAGTGTCCCCATGGCCAGGAGATGGTATTTACCAGGAACGTCAGACATCAGGAAAGGCCCTGTCTTCCTGATGGTGCTTGCTTGGACCAAAGATAAGGGAGTTCAGGGCTTAGGAAGTGGTCTAGCCCTTGGCATACTTCATTCCCTGAGTTTTGGGGTCTCTGTGAAGAGTGGTGGCACAAGGATGTCTTGCATTGGAAGATAGTTTGCCACCAAGGGTGTTTCTCATCCACATTCAGTGGGTCATGCTGATGTAGACCATGTGTTTCATGGTGGCAGAAAGCAAGAGCAAGAGGAAGAGGTAGAGGCAGCCTTATCCTTCTAGAGGGTCCTTTCTCTGCCCAGACCCAGAGGACTTCCAGGGGAATGGGTGCTGGACCAGCTGTGGGGGCACCCACACATCCTACCCACTGTCTTCCATTCCTTGGGTGTTTCAGATAGTCAAATGACAAGGGATAATTGAGCACTTATTTTGTGCCAACATGTGCTAAGTGCTGAAGACAGTCTATCAACAAGAATTTATGGAGCACCTACTCTGTGCTCAGGAGCTCTGGTGGTATAGTGCCTAAGGCATGTGACTGCTAACTAAAAGGCTATGGTTCAAACCCACCAGCCACTCCTCAGAAGGAAGACTGGGTAATCTACTTCCATAGAGGTACCACCTTGGAAACCCAAGGAGGGGTCGCTATGAGTTGAAATTGACTCAACAGCAATAAGGGTTTTTTTTTTGTTGTTGTTGTTTTTTAAACTCTGTGCTGGTTGCTTAGTGCAAAGTGCTGGGGAGAGAATGTTCAGTGACAAGTGGACAAAACCCTTCCTCACACTCAAGGAACTCATATTCTCCTGAGGGCAATGGCCAGAAAGCAAAGAACAGATACACAAGATCATTTCAGGTAGAAGAGATGTAGTGGCATGGAGGGGACATTTCACATGGGGGTATTAGGGAAGGCATCTCTGAATTGAGAACTAAATGCTGAGCAGCTCCATGAAGCCTGAGGACAGCACTCCAGATAGAAGGGAATGCAAGGGTAAAAGCCTTTTGCTAGCACAGAACTGACTAGGAAGGAGCTTGGAAAGTTTGAGCAACTAGGAGATCAGTAGGGCTGGAGAGGAGTAAACAGACTGGAGAAGTCACTTGTGCAGGACCCTGGGGAGGGAGATTCATTTGCCTCTTCTATGTGTGTCCTCTGGAGGCCTTGGGGACAAAGATGCCTACTAAGCTGCTCAGAGCCCATTCCCCAGAGAAATTTGCTTCAGTGCCAGTTTGAGAGAGTGAGAGGAGGAACTGTCTTTGGGAAGCAGTATAATAAATTAGTTAAGGACAGGGACTCTTCACACAGCCTGTGCTCATATATCTAAAACTCATACAGTGCAGTCTTAGATACATTACATAACTTGGGTTCATCTTTCCTATCTGTAAAAGGGGACTGGTAGTATACTAGTATACTGTTGCGTTGTTTGGAGTCCCTGCGTGATACAAACTGTTAATGCTCTTGCCTGCTAACAGAAAGGTTGGAGGTTCAAGTCTACTCAGAGGTGCCTTGAAAGAAAGATCTGCTGATCTACCTGCAAAATATCAGCCATTGAAAGCCCCGTGGAGCACAGTTCTGCTTCAGCACACACAGGGTTGCCATGAGTCAAGGACAATTCAATGGCAACTGGTTGCTAGTTATTATGTCATATAGTATTATGGGTTGGGAGCTCTGGTGGCATAGTGCCTAAGGCATTTGACTGCTAACGAAAGGCTGGAGGTTCAAACCCACCAGCCACTCCTCAGAAGGAAGACTGGGCAATCTGCTTCCATAGAGATACCGCCTTGGAAACCCAAGGAAAGGTTGTTATGAGTCAGAACTGACTCGATGGCAATGAGGTTTTTTGTTTTTTTCTCAATGGGTTAAATGCAAGAATGGATTATAAAAATACCTAGCATAGAATAATGCTTCATAAATATCAGTCATGGTTAGCAATTAAGTCTAACGGAGTATGTCACCTATTAAGATGGTTTCTTGGGAGAGTTAAGTTCTTGATTTCTGTAGTTTATTTGGAATAATAATAGTAGTAGAAACAACATCTTACTGTGTCCAGTTGTTTGTGCCTGCTGATATCATTAAATCCTCTGGACTCCAGGAGCTGAGAACTGTTCTGATTCCATTTTTTCATATGAAGACAGTGATGCTCAAAAGAGTTCGTCCCACAAGTAGCAGAGTCAGAACTGAAGATGCAGGTATGTCTGACTCCAGAGCCCAAGGTCATGGCACTTTGCTAAGTGGGCTCTGTAGAAATCATCCTTTCCTTCTTTGAGCTCTCAGAGCTCAATCCATGCTGCACTGCCTCCCTCCCCCCCACCCATAGGCCTGAGGTGCCATTCAGTGTTGCGTGGATGTTTGTCTTTCCTTCTTTGCTCCTTAAGGACCTGTGGCTGATCCCACCATTTCTAAAGACCTGCAGTTTGTCAAGGCCATGCACATCTACCATCTTTTACCATCACCAAACCCTCAGCTTAAGAAGTCGGCAGGGTAGGAGCACTAGCTCCAGCACCTGGATACATCAGCAAAGCTCTAAGGGACTAAGGCACAGTACAGTGCAGTAAATTACTTAGTGTGGCTTTTCTACCCATAAGTCTTTGTAAACTCCAGGGTCGAATTTGCCATGAGAAACAGAGGAGCTCCTGCTTGCTAAAGTTGTCCACCTGGGGAATTTCTGTTGGGAGGGGCAAATCCATCTTTCAAGTATGAAAGGGCTAATAGCTAGAAGAGCCAGGGGGTGCAATGCGGTGAATCCCTTGATGTGGCCCTTCTAGCCACTCCATTCTGTGATGTATTGTAAATCCCATGATTCATGCCTGTTTGGGGTGGTGTGGTAGTTAAGGTCAGGTATCAGCTTGGCTGGGCAGCTGGTAGTAGTCCTTCCCTATAATGACTGGCAATTGACTCTGTGATGGGATTTGCCTTGAGCTGCTGATTGTTAAAGCCATCACCTAGGTTATTTCTGTTGGGGCAACACAGGTGGAATATATCTTGAGTCCTGCCTTGCTGGAGGGTATAATTCAAGTCACCACCCTTAGCTTCCTTGAGGGTATACCTATAATCTCCTGGGAAGATTCACCCTCCTCTTGCTCTGGTTTTATATCTTGGCTCATCCTCATCTCACCCCTGGATTTGGGACAGCAGCTGTCATCTGATCTGCTGATCGAGGTTCATCAAACCCTGAGAGTTGGGAGGATCCGCCAGACCTACTCAGGGACCTGGGACTCGCCAGCCGGCCAGCCTCCACCACCACTATGTGAGACGAACCCTTGGGTGTCTGTCTGTGAGTTCTGTGTGGCCACTGCAGTGAATTATTGAACCTAGGAGAGAGGTGGTGGGTGCTTTGGGAGGAAGGGCTGGAGGGAGGCAGCATGTCTGGCCTTGTAGTAATAGGTCTTGGGCTATTGATGGTGATTCTGTCTTCCTCTTGTGGGGTTAGAGGAGGTCAGAACATGTGGCCTCCTTGCCCTTTTTGCACACAGCTACTCTGTTTGTGGTAGGGCTGGGATCAGCCCTGAGTGCTCAAACTTCAGCCCAGCCCTTCTGACAGCACCACAGCCTGGTTCTTGGGTCTGGATCTGGACCAAAAAGACAGTTGCCACTGAGTTGATTCCAATGCATGGGTGTCAGAGGGGAACTGTGCTCCATAAGATTTTTCATGATTGATTGTTTTTGTTTGTTTTTTTTTAAGAGACAGTCAGAATGTATTTTCTGAAGTGATTTTTCAATTGTTAAATAGTATAAAAATAAACAGAAATTTATTTAAAGACTTCTTTTTTACATTTGTTGTTGTTGTTATGTGCCGTCGAGTCAAACCCAACTCATAGCGACCCCTCCTTGGGTTTCCGAGGCAGTATCACTACGGAAGTAGGATTGCCCAACCTTCCTTCCGAGGCGTGGCTGGTGGGTTTGAACCGCCAGCCGTCTGGTTAGCAGGCAAGTGTCTTAGCCACTATGCTACCAGAGCTCCCTTTTTTACATAAGTTCATTTAAATACACATTTGTCAGAGGCACCAAAATATTCACATACAGATCCCAAATTCCCTGGTTCAGTCAGCAGGTTGATGTTAAAAACAAATCAAGTTTCTTTTTCAAAGACCTATAAAGTTGACAATTTTTCACACTAGCACTTCTAACACTGACTATTTCTATTTTAACATTGGCCTTTTAAATATAAAATCTTAAAAATTCCCCAGTTATTTCTCTTTAATGACACTTATTCTACCATTTCCCAGATGTATTTTTTCCCATTTATTTACACAAACACTCTATCATGACTGAATTTTGAGAAATAGATCACCAGGCCTTTCTTCTGAGGATGGACCACACGCTCTGAGAAAAAGCACTGTTGAATGGAATTGAACTGAATTAGGTTTGTAGTGGGTTTCAGACTGGGAAACAGGAATGGTGTCCCCGATCTCTCCGTACTGGACTTGTCCTCATCTGCGGGCTTCAATCCATCAGTTGATGGCCCTGATGACATGATCAGGGCCAGGTTGAGCCAGGCCTCTGGGAAAACCCAGCCAGGAACCACAATGCAGAGTCCGCCCCACAGACACAGCCATTACAGCATCTCTTGTTTATCTGCCAGGTTCCTTTCCTCTCCTGGCCTATACCTCCCTCCCACCTCACCTCCAGCACCAGCAGGAGCTCTCACTCCCTCCTGCCCCCACCCTGCCACCATCTGCCAGGCCATGCACTGGCCTCACTGTGCCCAGGAGTGGGCACCACGCCAGGGCAGCACAGAGGCCTGTGTGCCAGGCAGCAGAGTGAGCAAGTGTGAGCACCTCATGTGCTAGGAGGCTGCTGCTCAGCCAGGTTCCTTGGACAGGGTACACCATGTGGCATGATTGGCAGGTGGGGTGGGGGCGGAGGCCTGGGAGGGATGCCAGCAGGGTGCATACTTCTGCAGCTGCTCAAATAGATGCCCCAGCCTGAGGTGGGATTGGAAGGGTGGGTAGCAGGAGGTGGAGTAGCTGGGCTGTGATAACAACGCAGTATCCTGTGCTGCTGCTCTATCAGCCCAGGAAGTGGAGGGGCTCTGTCCCTTGGGATAAAATCTTACTTTAAGAACAAAAGAGTAGTTTCCATTTATTGAGCACCGACTGCATGCTGAGCACTATGCCAAGCAGTACCTCCATAGATGGGCCCAGGACCTCACCAACCCCATGAGTTAGGGGTTATTATTATCCTGATTTTACAATGGAGAAAATGAAGCATGGAGCATGCAGTTGGTTGCCTAAAGTTACACACTGCTCCCCACCCTAATAGCCTCATTATTCTTAGTAAGTATTAAAACTGAGACTCAAACCCAAGTCCACTTGGTTCCGAATTGTTATTGTTGTTAGTTGTCATCAAGTTGACTCTGACTCATGGCAACACCGTGAGTTGGCCAGTTCTGCACCATCTCCACAGTCGTTGGTATATTCAAGTTCATTACTTAGCCACTGTGTATCCTGAGTGCCTTCCAATGTAGGGGGCTCATTGTCCAGCACTACGTTGGACAATGTTCTATTGTGATCGATAGGGCTCTCATTGGCTAATTTTGGGAAGTACATCTCCCGACCTCTTTCTTCCTAGTCTGTCTTAGTCTGGAAGCTCCACTGAAATCTATCCACCATGGGTGACCCTGCAGGTATTTGAAATACTGGTGACACAGCTTCCCAAATCACAGCAACATACACACTACCGCAGTATGACAAACTGACAGACGGGTGGTAGCAACTCTTAATACTGTGCCAAATACCCACTGTTTCACCTCCTGACAACGTTGCACCTAGCACTCAACTCCTCCTTCCTCAGGACGCTCCTGCTGGTTCTCTGTGACCTGTTTTCTTTAGGTGACATTTATAGAGCACTTACTGTTTGTTTGAATGTGCTGGATATTTGGGAGGGAGTGAATAACAGAGATATCCCACCAGGCAGTCACAGTCTCACTGGAGAGTCCAAAATGAGCTGAGGGATAAGAATCACAAGACCAGGCTCCCAAACCTGACCGACAAACAGAACCACTAGGAGAATTTAGAAATTATTGATGCTTAGGACCCACCTCAACTCTCTGAATCATCTCTAGGAGAGGGTCCTGGGGATTTGATCTGTCAAAGCTCCCACAGCTAATTCTGATGACCAACCATTCTTGGGAAGCCCTGAGATAGACATTCCATTGTACTAAAGCTCAGAGGAAGAAACAAGTCCCAGAGGTTGAAATGGTCAGGGAAGGCTTCCTGGAGGAGGAGAAATTTGAGTATAATTGTGTGTATGGGGGAGGGTAGAGGTTATAAGCAGGGAGAAGGAGAGAGTATTTCACATGAGGGACAAGTATGGACAATAGGAGTAAAGGCTTAGAGTAGCACATGTTTTGGGGTGGAAAGGAAGCCAATTAGGTCACAGCACAAGGGCATGGAGTGAAGTCCTCAGAGATGAACCAGAAAATGTGAGGTTGGTTAGGCTCAGATGCCAAGCTGAGGAGGTCCATTTATTCAGTGAACAAACATTTGTTAAGCACTTACTACATACTGAGTGGGGTCCTTAGGGGTGGTATAAATGGATGAAACACTTGGCTGCTCACCCAAAGGTTGGTAGTTCAAGTGCATCACAGGCACCCTGGAAGAAACTCTTGGCAATCTGCTTCTGAAAAATTAGCTATGGAAAACTCTATGGAGCGCAGTTCTACAGTGATACACTTGGGGATCCCAGGAGTCAGAGCTGACTCAGTGGCAACTGGTACAGTATGTAATTACATTCACAATACTGTGCAGCCATCACCATGAGCTATTTGCAAAGTTTTTCTTCACTGCAAACATATACTAGTACCCATTACACAGTCACTCCCTATCTGCCCTGCCCTCCTCTTTTGAAGATACTTCTCTCTCCTGCCCTCCAGCAGGTGTTCTGTTCCCTTACCTTCTGTTCAAATTCCTCCATTGTCCTTTGTCTTTCCAGTGTTTAGTCTTAAAATTGACCTTGCCACTTCCCTCAATTGAAAAATCCACTCTGTTCACACAGTAAGTCCTGCTCTTGCTGAAGCTCCTGTGATGGGTGTGAGGCAGTTGAATCATCCTTGGATCCTAGCCTTCTTAGCCTCCCTGGGCTTAGCTGATGCCCAAAGTTTCTGAGAAGATGCTTCTCTAATGGTGGCTTTGTTCCCCAGGAAGACAAATTTGAGTGATTTGTCTCATTCACACTGACAATTTACCATGCAGTTGGCCCAATGCAGCAGCATTAAGAAACATAATGTTTTTTAAGCAAAAGTGAATTGATTGAAATTAGACAGACGGCAATAGCTGCAGAATGGCAAAAAAATAAATAAAATAAAATAAAAATTTAAAAAAAGGAGGAGGAGAAGGACTTATTTAACTGATAAAGCTCAAGTTAAACTGGGGAGGGCTGAACGAACCACTTAGCTTGGAATTACTGAGCATCGTGTGTGTGTGTGTGTGTGTGTGTGTGTGTTGGGAAGGGTAGGATTTAAGATTTCTCATATCTCAGTAGCTAGAGGTTCACTAGGGGCAACTGCCCCAACATAGAGTTACTCCCTCTACCTCGTTCTTCAGCCAAGGGCGTGGTGGTGGTGTTAGCTGCTGTCAAGTGGGCCCCTGACCAATGGCAACACTATGAACAACAAAATGCTGCCTGGCCCTGCACCACTGTCATGATCAATTGCAGATCAGGTTGTTTTGTTTGATCCATAGGGTTTTCACTGGCTGATTTTAGAAGGAGCTCCCCAGGCCTTTCCTCCTCATCTTAATCAGGAAGCTCTGCTGAAGCCTGTTCAGCATCCGAGCTACACGCCAGCCTCTACTGACAGACAGGCAGTGGCTGTATGTGAGGTGCAATGGCCAGGAATGTAAGCCTTTTTGACAGATCTTTTTATTCGACAAATTATTTCCAGAATATCTCATTCTCTTTCCCACCAGAGTGTCAAGGTCAGTAAGAGGGACCAGCATCTAAAGGGACCACCATTGCTGAGAACATCAAATGCCAAAAACTCACCTCCTTGGAAGTTGACTATTTGACTCCCATCACCCTATTTTGGTGGTGATACCCAAGAGCCCAGTGAGACATTCAAAACGTTGGGTAGATGGTGGCAGAGCTCACCGTTCCCGCTGTGATGAGTTGGAAATGATGTACTAGATAATCTATAAATCACTCATATTGCGTGCCTGGGGGTGCTGAAGAACTCAGCCTGGTCCCATCCTTTGGGAAAGAGATAGACTCATTAGGGTCGGTAGGTAATAATGTCCAACATTTCAGCATTTCAGCACACTTTAATACATTCCCTCCTTTGTCCCTGCATACACAAAGAAAACACAAAAGGTATTGACACAGTGAATCCCTTTTCAAATATTTTCCTTCAATCAAACCAAGGCCAGTTCCACAGATATTGAATTAATCATATGTGAGTTCTTATAAACTCAGTCTTTCACTATCAGGTTTTTTGGATCTTCCTTCTCTTTTCCAGCCAGTTCCTCTCTATCTGTTATGAATTCTATCCTCCAGCCACACTCACCTTCTTTCTGCTATTAACATGTCAAGCCTTTGAGCCTGCCCTTTACTGGACCTTCTTTCTGTTTAGACTTTGCAATATTTGATTTGTTGATCATTTCCCTTCGATTTCAGCCTAAATGTCTCCCTCTCACAGAGTCTTCCATAGCTACCTTAACTAAATCAGTACCCTTACCTTCATGATTATGTCATATTACACTGAATAGTTGTCACCATCTGAAATATTCGTGTTTATTGATTCCATGTCCATTACTGCTGTAGAACAAAAACCAAAACCAAACCAATTGCTGTCAAGTCGATTCCAATTCATGGCAACCCCATGTGTATCAGAGTGGAGCTGTGCTTCAGAGGGTTGTCAATGGCTGAGATCTTGCAGAAGTAGATTTCCAGGGCTTTATTCCCAGGCACCTCTGGGTGGATTCACAATGTCAACATTTCAATTACTAGTCAAGTACTTAACAATTTGTGCCACTCAGGGACAACTCTTGAAAAAGGGTTGGCAAACTACGTCCCACAGACTGAATCCAGCCCACTGCCTACTTCCGTATGGCCTTGTAGGTAAGAATTATTTTTACATTTTAAATGGTTGGAAAAATAAAGAAGAGGAGTACTACTTTGTGATATGTGCATTTCATTGTTGCAAAGCAAAGCTTTATTAGAACACAGCCACATTCCTTCATTTCCGTATTTTCAATGGCTATGCTCTGTTGGCCTAGTGCCTAAGGCATTAGACTGCTAACCAGAAGGATGGTGGTTCAAACCCACCACCCATTCTTCAGAAGGAAGGTTAGGCAATCTACTTCCATAGTGACACCTCCTCGAAAACCCAAGGAGGGGGTCGTTTTGAGTTGGATCTGACAAGATGGCAGTGTTTTTTGTTTTTTGTTTTTTTTTTTATGCTTTTGTGCTATAATAAAAGTGCTGAGTGGCTGTGACAGAGGCTTTATGGTCCACAAAGCCAAAAATATTTGCTATCTGGCTCTTAAGAGCTCTGGTAGGGTAGTGCCTAAGGCACTTGACTGCTAACTAGAAGGCTGGCGATTCAAACTCACCAGCCACTCCTCGGAAGGAAGGTTGGACAATCTACTACCATAGTGATACCGCCTCAGAAACCCAAGGAGGGGTTGCTATGAGTTGGGTCTGACTCAACAGCACATAACAACGACAACAACAACATCTGGCTCTTAATAGAAAAAGTTTGCTGACTCCTGGTCTAGAAAGAAGGAAAACAGAGACCCTGTCTGTTGTGATCTCCACTGTTGCTCAAGTATTTGCTCCGTAACTGTTTGTGGAATGAATTTGCTTTTACCTAGCTCAACCTTAATTTATTCTCCAAGATCTGCTTAAGTAGTCCTTACCTCCAGAGGCCCTCCCTGATCCCCAGGCTGGGTGAGCATTGGCCTTGTGGTCCTCAGCATCCTGGACAGTCACTAGTATAGCATTAAGCAGTAACAACTGCACCTGACATTGGTTAAGCCTTTACCATGGCTCAGGGTACCATGTTACTGAGATATGCTTATGCTATCTATGCTAGAGATGTGGGAGCTGAGGCCCACAGGGAACCAGCTCCAGGTTACACACCTTCAAAGTGGCAAACAGAACCATGAACTCAAACAGTCTGACCCCAGAGCCCATGATCAGAGCCACCACTGACACTCTTAAAACTTCTGCTCTGGCTGTTCCGTTCCTGTCTCCCACTCAGCAGTGAGCACCTTAAAGGTGTCACCCATGTTTTATTCATTTCCGTATCCCATATCCTGATCAAATAGGGGTTCAAATATGATAGTTGAATGAATGCATTTCTGCTGCCCCAGATAATCTTTGACTAACCCATCATGTACATCTCTTTCTCCTGCCCTCTTCCATTCACACATGATTCATTCAGCAAACATTTCTTCCCTGTGAAGATACTAAGCAAAGGCCAACATTCTCCCTGGACACATAGGAGAAACTGAGGCTTAGAGGAGTTAAGGGAAATGCCTAAGACTAGCAAGTGGCTGAGTCAGGATTAAAACTCAGGAGTCCTGCCTCACAGTGTCACCAGACCCCAGCTCTTTAATCTGGGGGACAGAGGGATAATCTCACTGCCAGAAAGACCTAGGGGGTATGGTATTTCATGAGGTTCTTTATTATCAAGGATAAGAAATGACCAACCCTCTCAAGCAATTTGCTTGTAATACCTTTGACTGTGATTCTGCCTGACGGGTGCTACCCAGGCACACATTGCAATAAAGTGCTGGCCACCTCCTTCCCTTCCTCTCCGCACACACACTCCTGCCTCCAAGGGCACCAGCTTCCTGACCAGCCAGCCATGCTCTAAAGCACAAACAGGGTAGGAAATGAAAACCCCGGGAAGAGCAGATGACACGGGCGGGAGGTGGAGGTACCTCCACTTGGTGCGATCTGCTCGGCTCCCCAGGCTGGCAAGAAAAACTTAAACATTATTTGCTCAACCGTGTGCGAGTTAAAACCAATATCTGCCTGCCATCTGTTCAGCCAAGTGACCCCTCAGAGCTTCATGGTCCCCCCATGACATCAATATCATCCCTTCCCCTCCATCTCCTACTCCCTGGCTGCATCCTCCCACCCCACCCAGTGGGGGTGGGATGAAAAGGAGAGTGAGGGGAGAGGAGAGACGTCCCAGAGCTCCTTCCAGACACACAGCCGTGGAAGTTACTCTTAAACCTCCTGTGCCTGGTCCTCAGGGTTACTGTGGCCTTTTGAGGCCTCTTTCATATTCAGGAGGGTTCACTGGGAGCCCCAGATCCTACCTCAACCACTTCCAATATCCCTGGCTGTGACACCATGTAGTGGTATGACCTTGGGCAGGTCCCTTTACAGCTCCGGGTCTCATTTTCCCTTTCTAGTACACAAGGGGATGAACCAGCTCCTCTATAAGATCCCTTTGAGTCATGATGTCTACCTACCCACCCCCAATGGGTTGTACACTCCATTTCTGGTTCAGGACTCTCACTCCAGACATTGTCAAGTTCTCCTCTGTTCCCTGTTGTGCCCATTTATCCATATCCACCAAGGAACGCTCCCACCATGACACCTTCCTGTTACCTGGCAACCATCATGCCACACAGAGCTCTGTGAGCCTGCTGGACCCACCTTCCAACATACACACTTACAAGCTCACACAGGGACTGGTGAGGGAAGGGAAGTTGAGGCACAAAGGACAGCATTGTATACAGGACAGGGGTCAGGAGGAGGGTCACAAGGAGAAAGGTCATGGTGCAAAGAGCACTGGGTTGAGAATAAGGAGACTAAGTTTCAGGCCTCTTGTTCATGCCAGATTTCTGTGTGCCCTTGGGTAAATTCTTCCCCACTCTGGGCTGCAGTTTCCCCATTTGTACAGGAAAGGCAAAGGGGTCAGTGACTTCCTACCAGCTGCCCCACTAAGTGTTCGGCTGCTAACTGAAAGGTTGGCAGTTCAAGCCCACCAGCTGCTCCATGGGAGAAAGATGTGGCAGTGTGCTTCTGTAAAGATTTATAATCTTGAAAACCCTACGGGGCAGTGCAACTCTGTCCTATAGGGTCACTATGAGGCGGAATGGACTCAATGGCAATGGGTCCCCACTAAAGTTCTTTTGCACAGTAAAAGAGCTGGTCCTGACATCTTGGAAAATTCTAGAACAGAGTAGGGCTCTAGCTCTGGTTCTGACATGCAGCCAAGGCAGTGACCAAGGCCAAAGGGAGATGATGAGACCCATATGCCCTATCCAATGGTATGCTAAAGCCAGCTCCCAAGAGCCAACTGTGTTTGTCTTCCCAGCTCTGTGTTCGGCGATGCTATGTTGAAGGCTTGAAATTGGCCATGGTGGAAGTATTTGCCCCATGGAAACTGTCAAATGCTACAACTAAAAAAAAAAAAAAAAATTAGTTACCATTGAGTAGATCTAACTCGTGGCAACTCCACGTGTGTCAGAGTAGAACTATGGGACCCCTGCTCCACGGGGTTTGCAATGGCTGATCTAGAAATAGTTCCCCAGACCTTTCTTCCCAGGCACCCCTGGGTGAATTTGAACCTCCAACCTTTCCGATTGCAGTGAAATATGTTAACCATTTGCACTAGCCAGTCAGTGCAAAGGCTACAACAGGGCTCTTTCATTTTTTGAGATCCTGTTGTTAAACATCACACTCATAGCAACCCCTCCTTCAGTTTCCGAGGAGGTATCTCTACGGAAGTACATTGCCCAACCTTCCTTGTGAGGAGTAGCTTAGTGCCTAAGCCATTTGACTGCTAACCAGAAGTCTGGCGGTTCAAACCCACCAGCCACTTCTCCCAAGGTTGGGCAATCTACTTCTATAGTGATACCACCTCGGAAACCCAAGGAGGGGTTGCTATGAGTCGGATCCGACTCTATGGCAGTGAGTTTGGTTTGGTTTTTGAGTTGTTAAACATCTACCAGTACACTTACTGCCTTCAGCTCCTTCCGGCAGCCATGAGCTTTCTCACCAAAGATGGAACTTCCTTCCGGTCTGAGTTTATCCAGCAGACATCAGGAGTCAGGACTTGGCAATCCTGCGGGAGGCATTCCCACTACCCATGACTTGGCCTCCAGGAGCGCAGATACACAATGGGGAAGGCAGGAGAGTGTGGTCCTGCTTTTAGGGATCCCATTTGTGGCAGCCTCGGACAAATAGCATCAAGACCAGCTCAAATAGCATCAAGACTAGCTCATTCCTGTGCTATTAGGGAAGACCGTTGTTAATACCAGAGTGTTAAAATATGTAAATAGCATAAACACACAGCCCAACCTAATTACTATTTTGCATTATCAAGTCATTTACTCTTTATGACATTTTACGACTGTTCAGCTGTGTCAGCAAACACTTAGCAGAACCTCCTACCATGGATGATGAAACACCGTTCCTTCTTTCCTGTTAAGGGGGGGGGGGGGGGGCGGGGGCGGGAGGCAAAACAAAGCAGGCTGTTCCAGGTGCCTCCTCGGTGGAGGAAGGCACCCATTGTTGGAAGTTCTTTTTGTGTGAACAACATATGTTCCCGCTTCCTGGCATTTTCCCTGTTGTTCTTTAATCCCGCTTCTTGTGGCAGCAGATTTATATGCAGGCTAATAAGAGCTGACATTTCTTGTGCTGGTTGCTACACTTACTGCATTGATTTAATGCAGTGCAGGTGTCAACCAATCACAGTGCAAGCTCCCCTGAACCCCTCTTTGAAGCAACTTAGCAGTCAGTATTGGAAAGGCCGCCTGTTCCATGGAGCATGGTGCCTGTCGGGTTATCCAGCCCGGATCCCAGAACTGAATTCTGCCTGCTCTTTGGGCTTTCTGCCCAGCTCCGAAGGAAGTTTTTTTTGTCAGCACTAAAGCGTTTGAAATTGATGGCCACTTTGTTCTCTTTAAAGAGTTAGCTTAAACTCGAGGTCTCACACAGGCGGCAAAACGGCCAGCTGCGGCTCCCAGTGTTTTGCTTGGCTCTCACAATGTTCAAAAGAATTATTTCACTTGCCAAGTCTTAGAAAGTAGGAGATTTTACATAAAAATTTAGATTTCTGGCTTTTCTTCAAAAATCCAAAAACCTGGCAATATTTGTCTGATATTCCTGTGTGGCAACATCTGAGTAGGGTAGTGGATTGGGAAGAAGAATGGCTTCAAGATCCAGATGGTCTGAGTTCAAATCCCAGCTCCACAGCTTAATTGCTGTGTGACTTTGGACAATTTACTTGATGTCTCTATGTTTCATGCTGTAAAAATGGGGATAATAATGGTAGCCCTTATGCTATTCAGTTACAAGCCCTTACAACAATGCCTGGTACTTAATAAGTGCTGTATGTTGTTGTGATTAGCTGGTGTAGTCATCCCACCCAACTCCTGGTGACCCCAAGCACAATGAAATGCAATGCTGCTCAGTCTACACCATCCCCATGGTCGGCCGTGGATCAGACCATGGTGACCTGCAGGGCTTTCATTAGCTGGCTTTCAGAAGTAGATCACCAAGCCTTTCTTCCTAGTCTATCTTAGTCTGGAAGCTCCACCCAAACGGTTCAGCATCAGAGCAATACCCTCGCCTCCTCTGACAAATGGGTGGTGGCTGGGCAAAAGGTGCATTGCCAGGCATTGAACCCATATCTCCTGCATGGAAGACAAAACTTTCACCACTGAACCACCAATGCCCACATGTACTATTTGTTGTTGTTGTTGTTATGTGCCGTCGAGTCGGCCCCGACTCATAGCGACCCCTCCTTGGGTTTCCGAGGCAGTATCACTACGGAAGTAGGATTGCCCAACCTTCCTTCCGAGGAGTGGCTGGTGGGTTTGAACCGCCAGCCTTCTGGTTAGCAGTCAAGTGCTTTAGCCACTATGCTACCAGAGCTCCTCACATGTACTATAGAAGATGTATTTCTGACTAATACCAAAACCAAACTCACTGCCTTTGAGTGGGTCTCGACTCATAGCGACCCCTCTTTGGGTTTCTGAGGCAGTATCTCTATGGAAGTAGATTGTCCAACCTTCCTTCCGAGGAGTGGCTGGTGGGTTTGAACTGCCAGCCTTCTGGTTAGCAGTCAAATGCCTTAGGCACTATACCACCAGAGCTCCTTTCTAACTACCACTTTTAGATAGGGTGAGTGCTCCTTCTGTTAGATCCTGGAACTTTCATGTGTTGGGACACAAGCCATGACCCAGGGATAGGAGGAAAACTGCATTGTGGTCTGAAGAAGCCACCAGTCAGTGACATGTTGAGGTGGAGGCGTAGCGTGGGCAGGAGTCATTGCCTCCTTATCCATGGCCAGAGCAGGAAGCAGGAGAAGAAAGGAGAATTCTGATAGCTCTCCACTCATTTTTACCATCAGCTGTTTACATCAGTCAAGGTCCACCATATTGCCCAAATGGCAGGTCCACAGAGTGAATAATTCTGCATTGGTGATTATTAAAGATCGGGTGTTGCTAGCAGGAAGCAGGGAACAGAGAGGTGAATGGAAACAATTTCTATTAAAATGGAAGTGGGGAGACAAAAAGCACTTGGAGAACTATTTTGAGCTGAAGGCCGGTGACACGGGATTCAAAATTTAATGAGCCTTAAATGCCATTGGATGAATATAACCAGAGATGCACGGTTACATCAGGAAGGACCCACACAGTTGCATGCTTTCCCATAACACTCAATTTTTTAAAAGCTCCTTGGAACTAACAAGCTCAGACTCAGTCAAATGAGGGAGTCATGACCATTTGCAGCTAACTGACCTTTTGACTGCACAAAGAGAAGTGGCCCTGGCCCACCTGGCTGCAGGAGCGTGGGCTACGGCTCACCCTGGGCTTGCTGACACAGGCCTCCATGTGTGCCTGAGTGCCTAGGTCCCAGCAGACTGGCCATTTGCAGAAGCTCCATGTCTCTCCTGACTGTCCAGGGCTCATGCCTTCTTTCCTCCCAGCCTTCACTGGGCTACCACCCTTGGCATCTCCGCAAGCTGGGTTTGTCGGTTGTTTGTGACAGTTGTGTTCCCTGCAGGATGCTGGGCTCAGGTAAAGGGCTTGCATTTGTCTAATGCATAAACAGAAGAAACTAAATTCATTTCACAGCTGAGGTGGCTAGCCTCTGACAAGACCGGGGAGTTAGGGAAAAACGAAGCCTCATCTTGCCTCTGAAATGCCTGCTGCTTTGGAAGGAAAAGCCCCCACAGCAGCACAAATTACCGAGGGCCTTTCTGGCCTTCACTGCAAGTGCCCAGGCAGCTTTCCACCGTGTGCTGTAACCTTGTTAAACAGACATCTGGAGGTCAGGTTTTCCTGGGTAAATTATAGAAAGGGACTAATAGAGGTGTCAGGGCCAAATCCTGCCCCCTCCAAGCCAGCTGACTCACAGCAAAAAAGAGAGATGGCTATGGGAAGGAAGGGAGGTCTTCTTCCCACTGTGTAGTCTGCACATATCATTGCCACACATACTTGGCTATGAAAATAGGCCCAAAGCTTAAGCCATTCCTATACCATCATCCTCATATTTGCCTGAATGGTAAGGACCACCATGAATATAATCCCCAACATGTGGAAATTGGTACAGAGAAGTTCTCACTTCTCCATCCTCATCACCAGTCACCCCTACGGCACTCTCTTTGACCTCAGCCACCAGGAGCTAGTTCAGAGCTCAAAAGTTGGAAGAACATTGTCTTTCAGACTGCCAAGCAGGCAGACACCAGCTACAAGCTCAGGGAGTTCATATGACACCCCAACCTTCTGACCTGCTAGTCATAAATTCAGGGCTAGTATCCTACTACCCCTTCAAGAAGCCAGCTGCAAGTTCAAGAGTCCAGATGTGTAAAAATGGTGTGGTGGAAAAGTCTGACCTCATTGATGAACTTCACCAGGGAGAAAGAGATCAACATCAGCATTAGTCCAAAGCTGATTCCTATGAGTTGGAGGTCAGACATGCCTCCTCTTGCCAACCTTTTTACCAGTTCTGACATCAACTATCCCTCTCTAACAACTGTACTCTCTAATTCTCTGCTGGGTTTGATAATTTACTGCAATGGCTATACAGAATTCATAGAAATACTCACAGTTACAGGGTAGCAGATTACAGTTCTGGATCAGAAATGACTCAGGATAGTTTTTGATCAGGACAGCCTCTTGGCACAGCAGTGCCCCAAATCATATCTCTCCCTGGCTCTCAGCCTCTTGGCTGTGTGGTCCCTTGGCCTCTGCCCTGCTTGGACAAGTGTTACAAAGCCCTTTTAGTTTGGCTGATAAGTGTCCAGAGGTACCCCACTCTGCCAGTAAGACTTGCCCAAAGACCCTCAGCTCTAGCTCAGTGGGTCAGCTAACTTAGCTCCACCAAGTCCAGGGAGGCACCCCCCTCCACCAGCAAGCGTCCTGCCTGAAGATGCTCAGCTCTCTCACTCTATGAGTCTGAAAGCCCACCATGTTGTCTCCTGTCATCTCTTGGTTCTGCTGCCTCTGCTGTCGTCATTTCTCTGTTGCCACTTCTCACTTACTCTCGCCATTTCTGGCGCTACACTTTTCTATCTCCTAGATCTAAAAAAGGAGCTCTGGCAATGTGGTGCGTAAGGCATTTGACTGCTAACCAGAAGGTTGGCGGTTCAAACCCACCAGCTGCTCTGTGGAACGAAGATGGGGCAATCTTCTGTAAATATTTACCACCTCAGAAATCCACTGAGTCGGAATCTACTCAATAGCAGTGAGTTTGGCTTTTTTTGTTTTTAGATCTAATAAGTTTCCAGTGCAGGGATCCTGGGTCCAAAGGACACCCTGCACTCCCATCGCTTCTTCTTGATAGTAGTCAGGTTCCCCTTATCTGCCTCTAGGATGGCTCATTTTAAGCCTAGTGAGATGGCAAAACTGACCAATCTCTTCGTTAGAGTTCCATACACCTTGTTTGCATGGTTCCACCCCCCCACGGTGACATGTACCTTATTGACATTATTATTAGCAAGCTATCCAATCCCTTTGGTGAGCCAGAGGCACCTCACATTTGGTAGTCCTACCCAGTAATTTGGTAGGAATTACAAAGACTTTGGCTAAAAGGGCCATGTTAAGTAATTCATTGCCCTGCAATGTGACACTCTTATTGTCTAACCTTCTAGCTCTTTTTGCCCCTTTGGCTTCAATAGTTTGTTGGAACAAATCACAGAATTCCTGGAGATTATACCATACTTATATCTACAGACTTATTGTAGCTAAAAAGGATCAAACAAAGAGATGCATAGAGCAAAGTCCAGGAAGGTTTTTAATGTGAAGCTTCCATGTCTCAAAGGACACACTCTCCTTCTGCAAGCAGATGTTCTCATCAACCAGGAAGCTCTCTGAGCACCATGTTCCAGGCTTTTATTGGTTAGTCTTGAATAATAGGCTGCCTCCTGAGGCTAATTGATATCTGCCTCCCAGGTGAGTCTCTTCTGGTCAGACAGCCTCTACTCAACACAGATCCTCAGATGTGGCCTGGAAATCCCAGACCAAGACCTCCCAATTACCCCAAGGGTTATTTCTCTGGGGCTAAGGACAAAGGCTACCTTACTTAGGGTAAAACTAGATCTTTTACTCTACATTGACATATCCACATACCTCTTCTGTCCGTGTTTGTCATTTTTAATGACTTACACTATCTACATATAAACACCTATGTTAATCTCTGCATCAGCAATAATATCTGTGAAATCACAGGTTTGATGTGCTATTTTTTCTACTATACATTAAAATAAATACACAACTATTAACATAGAAACCTATTTCCTTGCATTCCACCTCACATCATCAGTGATGAAGTATAATACTCCTGGGACATTGCTCTACAGGAAGTAGGATGAATTTGCTCTAGTAGAAAAACTTGGAGAAGCCATGGCATAAGATTTGTGGCTCAGGAGTATTTGAATGCAGAACGTGGAATAGGTGACCACTCTAGATGTAATCTTCAGATGTGCTTTTTCTTGCAAAAGACTTGATTGGTCTTTCAGGTTAAGGATATTAAGCATTTTGGACTTAGAAATCCAGGTGGGAAACTGAGGCATAAGGAAGAGTAGGGGAGGGGTAGCTTGGAGACCAGACACTAGTTTTAGTTTTAGAGAGAGGAGTGTGCTTTCCAAAATGGTTCCCAGGAGCTTGCAGAAAGGAAGTCTCATGCTGTTTTCTAGAACCATTCTCCTTCAACTGCAAGGTCATAGGACAAGAAGTCTTAAGGATTTTGTAATAAAGGAAATGGAATAATGCATTAGAGTCTCACTTAGTTGCCTCATGTAATGGGATTGTTGTACAGCTGCATGAGGCCAAGGAGGAGAGGAATATCATGGCACAGAGGAAAGACCATGGTTCATCCCGCTGGGTCCAGTCATCTTCAAGGAGTAGGTATCCTGGGTTCTCTTCCTCCTGGTCTTTTCTTGTTTCTATAGGCCTCCTACATTCCTTGGCTTATTGCTCCCTCTCTCCGTCTTCAAAGCCAGCAACAGTGGGTCTAGTCGTCCTCAGATTACATCACTCTGACCTTCCATAGTGACATCTCCCTCTTTATTTCCCTCTTCTACTTTTAAGGACCTCGTGATTATATTGGGCCCACTTGCATCATGCATAATAATCTTAAAGTCAGCTGATTAGCAACCTTAATTTCATATACAACCTTAATTTCCCTTTGCCATGTAACCTAACATAGTCACGAGTTCTGTGGATTAGAATATGAACACCTCAAGGGCCTTTATTCTTCCTACCACCTTCAATGAATAGATAAATAAATAAAGTCATATTTCTTGTCTACTTGAATTCATGGCCTGAGATTTGTAGTCATGACATTGATGTGACTATTATAAGAAGATACCCTTATTTCAACATTTGAGATAGGGAAGGATTTCATCCCTACAGGACACTGTTCTGAGAGACACAACCAGACCAGTCACTGGGCCCAATCTCAAGTGGTGAGATTCTGAAATTACATAACATACTTGCAAAAACTGGCAATGAAAAAGGGAGGCAAGAGAAAAATGGAGGCATTCAAATGGTTGTGTTGGTGAAGAATGTTGGATATACCACAGGCTGCCCAAAGAACGAACAAGTCAGTCTTAGAAGAAATATAACAAGAACGCACCTTAGAAGCAAGGATGGTAAGACTTACTCACTTACTCACTTTGGACACATCATCAGAAAAGACCAATCACTAGAAAAGGGTATCATGGTTGATAAAGAATAAGCTTAAAGTCTGTTGTTGTTGTTGTTGTTATGTGCCGTCGAGTCGGACTTGACTCATAGTGACCCCTCCTTGGGTTTCTGAGGCATTATCATTATGGAAGTAGATTGCCCCATCTTCCTTCCGAGGAATGGCTGGTGGGTTTGAACCACCAGCCTTCTGGTCAGCAGCCAAGTGCCTTAGGCACTATGCTACCAGAGCTCCCTAAAGTCTGTTAGCAAGCTTAATTTCATCTGTAACCTTAATTCCCATTTACCATGTAACCTACATAGTCACAGGTTCTGGGGGTTAGAATATGAGTATCTTCAGGTAGAGAGAGACCAGATAGAATGAGAAAGACCCTCAGTAAGGTGGATTGATATAACAGCCACAACAATGGGCTCAAATATACCAAAGGCCGTGAAGATAGCATAGAACCAGGCCATGTTTTGTTTGGTTATATAAGAGGTTGCCAGGAGTCGGAGTTGACTCAAGGGCAACCACCAACAAAAACCTAGACTCATATATCTCAAGGTTGGAAGGGACCAGAGAAGGCATCACTCACTTATATGTCCACCTAGAGTGGGCAGAAATCCACTCTACATTCTTACACCGTTATCTTCACCTCCACCATCAT
>NW_006921596.1:9152081-9181093 GCF_000298275.1 Orycteropus afer afer
GCTAGTTGGGGTTTAGTCCAATTCTGCATCCTTTCCTTCAAGGCTCAGGGGTCCAAGATTATCTTCTGTGTCTGTGTTAATTGGTTTCCCTTTTCCTTGTTGAAGAGGGTCTATGCAATCCTTCTGCCTAGTCCGCCATCTTGCCCCGCCTCCCATCATCTCTTTCTTTGATCAACCTCCGAAGTCAGCTTCCTGCCTCCACTCATGTCCTACTGTGGTCCTTTCAACACACAGCTACCTGAAAGATCTTTAAAAAGATAAACCAGATTGCATCACTCTCTTGCTCGGAACCCTCCTAGGGCTTCTTGTTCCTCTTAGGATACAACCCACTCTCTGTTCCATGAGCCATATGGCCCTACGTGATTTGACTTCACCCATCTCTCTGACCTCATCTTCCACTGCTATTCTCCTTACTGTTGTTTAAGTAACCTTGCTCTTTTCTCTATGCTTGGTCTACCACCTCAAGCTGGATCTCATCCTCAGATTTAGAGCATGCTGTTCTCTAAGTTAAAGAAATATCAAGTTAAGAAATATCCTCCCCTATATCTTTCTGCAGTTCTGTTCCATATGAACTGAATGATGACCATACCTCTAAACGATATGCAGAAGTCCTAAACCTCAGTATCTGTGAATATGACCTTTTGGAGATAGGATTTTTGAAGATGTCATCAGTTAGGCTAACATGAGGTCATACTGGAGTAGGGTGGGTCCTAATCTTATATGACTGGTGAACTTATGAAAGAGAAGACACACAGAGATAGGCAGACAGAGGAAGGATGCCACGTGATGCTGTCACTGCAAGCCAAGAAGCGCTGGAGTTACCGGAAGTTAAAAGAGAAGTGTGAGATTTTCCCCACAGAACCTCGGAAGGAGTCAACATGACTGACACCCTGATCTTGGGCTTCCAGCCACCAGAACTGTGAGGCAATAAATCTCTGTGCTTTAAAGCCACCCACATTGTGTTATTTTGTTCTGGAAGCCCTAGGAAACTAATATAGCTTCTTTACCTCATTGGGCTCTTTGTTCCTTATATAAACCACTCTGAAGGTTGGGCAATCCTACTTCCGTAGTGATACTGCCTCGGAAACCCAAGGAGGGGACGCTATGAGTCGGGGCCAACTCGACGGCAAATAACAACAACAACTTCCCCCTCTTTGGTGTCCTTTATCACATGTACCACTAGCTGGGCACATATGACATGTTTTTTCTTCTTTGCTGTCTTCTTACCATGAAGAATATAAGCTTCATGAGAACATGGTCCATGGCAGTTTTCTATATTACTATATGCCCTATATCCAGCACACTGCCTGACCATAAAAAGTTTTCAGTAAATATGTATTAAATGGGTGAGGGAGCAAATGAATGAGTGAATGAATGAATACCCAGTCGGCTCCAGGTAGCACTCTGAGAAGCTCCTATTGTCAGTGGTTACTGCACTGTGTTATTAATAAGTTTAACATTTGTTAATCAATTGGATAAATTAGGAACACCATAGGGCTCATTGCTGTCAAGTGAGAGGCGTCTAAATTCAGCAGGCAGTGAGGACTTTCCAGAATAGGTATGGGAGGTACTCTGTCCCCTGAGCTTGGAGAAGACTCCTAGAATAAGCACAATCATGTACCAGGACTGTGATAAACACCAAGAGGAAAACAAAGATGAACAATACATAGTCTTTTCCCTTGAGGAAATTATAGACTAGTAGGGGGAGAGAGACACATGTATCAGTTTTTCTGACACAAAGTAGGATGACATAAAACGCATAAAATATGGATAAACCTAAGAAGGAACAAATGAACTTAGGTACCTTCACTGCCTCTGAAACGGTGACCTGTGTCCCTGGTCACCTGACTTCAACAGGACTTTAATTATACTGCTTAATTACACAGAGCACACCTGGACTTTTTATTTTTTAACATTAATTCCCCCTGGGGTTCCTGATATTTGCCTTACATTATTACCAAGCACTGGAGAGGAGCGACAAACACGAGAAGGGTCTTAGTATTTGCAGTTCTCAGGCTGCTATGTGTTATTTGCCTTTCCATTTGGAGCTTGACCTCAGTGGCGGATTACCCAATAAACAAGGTAAGCACAGACTTACTTGTGCTTACTTACTCATCTGTAGTGAACAATTTCGCTTTTTTTTTCCCATCACATCAAATATTCTGCTTCTAGGTGTGGCTGCCATGTCTCTCTCCCAACCCCACAGTACATTCCTAAGAATCAAAGCTGCTTTTCAAATTTACAATCCTTGACAGAAACGGAGCTCCCAGCAAGCAAGGTAAGCATGGGCTTACTGATGCTTACTTACTAGTCTGTAGTGAACAGGTTCACGTGTTTTTTCACCACATCAGTTGTAGTGAAACCCATGTGAAATTGTTCATTACAGATTAATAAGTAAGCACAAGTAAGCCCATGCTTACCTTGCTTATCCACCTTACGTAATCCACCCCTGACTGTGCAAACCCTTTGTCTGCTCATGGTGACCTTATGTACAAAGCACCAGGAGCCAGGCCTGGCTGGAACACTGTGGCAAGTCATCCAGAGAACACCTTAGACTTTCTAAAACATCCGTAGTTTTCTCATTTGATCTCAGCAATCACATAACAGAGAGTTTTACAAATGAGGAAACAAACGGGCAGATTGGAGAAGTCACTCGTTTACCTATAGTTAGAACAAGAGATAGGACCAGAACTCATATCTCCAAACTCCATGCCTAGAGTGTTTTCCACCAAACATGAGCTTCTTATGTCAGAATATTTACATCTGTACCAAATCACACAAAAACACACTGACTGGGTACCTTACTCTTTGTAAGTTTTTTTTTTTTCCTATTGGCAGCTTCAGGTTAACATATGTGTTTAATTAACATGTCTAATTAAAACCCTAATGTGTAAAAATCAAATATTTCCATGAGTTCTATTCCTCCCTATTTGTAAATGATGCCAACTTGGATGTTATAGGCAAATTATTTTAATTTTCCTAGTAAAATCTCCTGATTGAATTTATAAAAAGGGGACAAATGGAATAAGTCGAGAGCTCTCAGCTAGCTTCCCACCAAGGGAGTGCAGGGCTTCCCACCAATCATGATGCAGGGCTATTCTAAAGGGACTGCTTTTTGGATCTGGGATGGGTGAGCACGTTATCTAGGATGACATACAATTCCCATGAGAAATTCATTTGGAGGAAACAGGTGGTTGGATGGCATTGAACGTAAGAGAGGACTTGGCTACCACATACCAAAGAGAAAAAAGATATTTATAAAGAGATAGCTGCAAAGCAGAGGTAATTTGAAGTGAGAATGGCTTTGGTTTGTTAGTCTATTTCTACATAGCCCAAAAGATGATTACGAACAGGTTAGCACACTCTTTCTTTCAATACACATGGTGGGTTGCCTGTGTCTGCAGTGGAATTTCCCAAAGTTTAATCACTGCACATTTCTCACCTTATGCAAGAGCCACTTGTACTATTGTTCGCCTAATTTTTCACTGTAAATTGACCCAATATACCTAAATAAATTAAATTGCTAAGGAATCTTCACATCATTCTTATAAACAGAAGAACAGTGTAAATAATATATAGATGGATGGATGGATGGATGGACAGGCAGACAGACAGACATGCAGGCACATACATAGATGCTGTTGTTGTTGTTGTGTGCCATCGAGTCAATTCCAACTCATAGTGACCGAGTAGAACTGACCCTCATGGTTTCGTAGGCCAGCATCTTTATGGGAGCTGATTGTCAGGTCTTTTCTCCATGGAACCACCAGTGGGTTTGAGCTGCATTCCTTCCTCTTAGCAGCCGAGCACTTAACCATTACTCCTCCAGGGCTTCTTGATAGACACACATATAACTCCATAGCTGCTGTCCAGTCAACTCTGACTCACAGCAACCTTACACATAACAGAACAACATGTTGCCCAGTCCAGCATCAGCTTCATGATTACTGGCCATCATTACTGCTACTGTGCTAATCCATCTCACTGAGGCTCTCACTCACCCTCACTAGCCTTCTGCTTCACCAAATTTGATGTCCTCCTTCAATGTTTGATCCCTCCTGATGATGTATTCAAAGCAAATGAGTCAGACAAGGTTTTACTGTAGTCCATACAGTTTTCATTGGCTGATTTTTTGGAAGTAGATCTCCAGGCCTTTCTTCCTAGTCTGTCTTGATCTGGAAGCTCTGCTGAAACCTGTCCACCATGGGTGACCCTGCTGTTATTTGAAATATTGATGGCATAGCTTCCAATACCACAATCACAGCAACATGGATGCCACAAAGTACAACAAACTGACAGATGGGTGAGGAGATAGATTTACACACACTAAAAAACAAATCTTTGTAGGCCTCTGATAAACATCTCCATTACTGTTGATGGCCTGAGTATCACGTTTCAGAAAATGTTTGTGGTGGTTGAGGTTATGTGTCAACTTGGTTGGGCCTGGTTTTGAGCAGCTGAGCAGCTGGTTGTAGTTATTCCTCATGATGAAAGTGGCAATCAGTTCCATGGTGGAATCTGCCATGAGCCTCTAAGTAACTGCTTTAGGGAGGTGGTCTACTTCCAGGACATAAGGAGAAGTTTTGGGAATGGTCTGCAGCTTTTGGCACACTTGAATCCTGCATGTAGCTGAGTCATTGTCCAGCAACCTGCCATGTTGTCTGGCAATCTGGGCACAGTTAATGGACCACAATCACAGCACCACAATCCATGGCCTGCCATGTGGTTTGGTAATATTGGAACTGTGCCTTTTTACTTGTTGGCCTTGGGTTTGTCAGCTTCAGCAGCCAGCAGCTGCCTGAGTGAAGAGATGCCTCCAGCTCCAGTGAGTCAGGAACAAAAGGCAGAGCTGAAGCCCACGTTCAGGGGCTTTCATCCAGCCCCTAGAACTTGGCACTTTGAACTCGGACTTCTAACCTCCAAAACTATAAGAGAATAAACTCCTGTTTGTTAACGTCATCCACCTGTGGTATTTCTGGTAGTGTGTTAGATTGGGTTCTCTAGAGAAACACACACACAAAAAAAACAGCAAGGTATATATATATATATATATTTAGAGAGAGAGAGAGAGAGAGAGAGATTTATCTTAGGTAAATGGCTCACAAGCGTATAGAAGCCGACAAGTCCAAGCTGAAAAGTCCGTCTCTGGAGGAGGTGGAGCTTGCAGCCGCCTTGGTTCCTGCAAGCACAGCGGAAGAGTCCAAGCCACAAAGTCCGTCTCTGGAGGAGATGGGGCTTGCAGCCGCCTTGGTTCCCGCAAGCACAGCAGAGCCGAGAGATTCAAGCTGGCATGCAGTATATTGGTTGTTGTTTCCAATAAAAGATGAATCTGAGACCTCCAGGGCGAGCGGTGAGCCGCTCACTCAAGGAAGTCTGTAGTTCGGAATGCCGTTCTTCCAGATTGTCCTTGGAATATCATTGCAAGCAGGCCACACCCCTAGGGAAACTCCCCTTGGGCAGACCGGCCACTCAGAACTCAGTCATCTGATCCCATCATGGGAACAACCACCCACAACTGGGGTCCAGCCAAGTTGACATACAGCTCCAACTATCACAGGTAGTGTGGCATGAAGTAACCAAAATAGTGCTTGACTCAACTTTATCAGAACATCTTCACAAAAAATTGATAGAATTTTGAAAATTTATAATAACTACTTGATAATGGTAGGAGCTCTGGTAGCGTAGTGCCTAAGGCACTTGAATGCTAACCAGAAGGCTGGCGGTTCAAACCCACCAGCCACTTCTGGAAGGAAGATGGGGCAATCTACTTCCATAGTGATACTGCCTTGGTAACCCAAGGAGGGGTTGCTATGAGTCAGGTCCAACTCGATAGCACATAACAACAACAACAACAACTTGATAGTGGTAGTCTTAAATTCATAGCAGAATTTGTGGGCAATTCATAACTAAGACATTTTGATAAATGAAGGAGCCTTAGAAATCAACGTAGAAACTAAACAAATGTAACACAACCATACCCATGCCTCAGTCCCCCAGTTACAGTATCAGGAGTGTTCCTCCCCTCTTCCCATCACTGGGTGTGCAGATGTCTTGGGTCCCCAGCCCCAAGATATCACAGAACCCCATCATATGTCAAGCGCTGGTCACAGGATTCCTCTGGAGATGTCCTTCATCCCAGCCCTGCAGCTCCTCCAAGTCAGTTCTCTGCAGCTGTTCCCAAGTCTGGGATGCGGGACTATCTCTTCACTGAGGCAAGGAGCTTCTGCCTTCTCTACAACTACCCCCAAAGATACTTCTCATCTGGTTCTTTAACACTAGAACTTGGTGGTTCATCAAATTCAGGACCTGGAAAAACCCCATTCTAATTGTGTGTGTGAGTGTAGGGTACATTCTTCTTTCCTGTCCTCTAGGATCTCTGCAAGTCAGATTCAACTCAACAGCAATGGGTTGTGTCACTATAGAGAATTTTTTTTAAATTTTCTTAAGAATTTTATTTAGGTTATACTTTTTTACCTTTACACATTTATTATTTTAAAATATTTTTGTTGAGATAAAATTCCACAGAATATAAAATATACCATTTCAACCATTCCAAAGTATCCAATTCTATAATTTTAAGTATATTTTCAATGTTTTAAGCTATTATCACTACCTAATTTCAGAAGATTTTAATCACCCCAGAAAGAAGCTCCATATCCACTAAGAAGTCACTCCTAATTACACCCATGCCACCAACCCTTGCCAAAGACAAATCTGCTTTATGTCTCTTGGTATAATTTGTCTGTTCTGGACATTCCATACTAATGAAAATGTACAATATGTGCACTTTTGTGACTGGCTTTTTTCATTTAACATATTATTTTCCAGGTTCTTCTATGTTGTAGCATTCACCAGTCTTCTATTTTATTTTATTGCTAAATAACATTTCCTTGTCCCACTATGATTTTTGTTGTTAGCTGCCATCATCTTGGCCACACTTCATGGTGACCCCACACACAATGGAACCCAACACTGCCCAGTCCTGCGTCATCCCATGATCACGTACTGATCACACCATTGTGATCCCTAGGGTGTCCACTGGCTGATTTTAGAAGGTAGATTTTCAGGTCTTTCTTCCTGATTGTGCAGGTCTACTCCATCTTATCTATGCATTCATCAGTTGATGAACATTTGGGTTGCTTTTAGTTTTTGCCTATTATAAATAATGCTACTGTGAACATCTGCATACAAGCTTCTGTGTGGAGACACTTTCAATAGGGTATATACCTAAGAGTGAAACTAGACTTCCAGAACAATGTTGAACAGAAGTGGCAAGAACAGACCTTTCTTTTTTGTCTTGTTCCTGATCTTAGGGGACAAGCTTTGTGTCTTACCCATTAAGTATGATGCTAACTGTGACTTTTTCACAGATAGTCTTTACCAGGTTAAGAAAGTTCCAGTCCTAGTTTGTTGAGTGTTTTTGTCATGAAAAGTGTTGCATTTTGTCAAATATTTTCTCTTTGTCAATTGAGATGATAACTTTTTCCCTTTATCTATTAATGTGATATATTATATTGATTGATTTTCTTGTGTTGTTCCATCCTTGCATTCCTGAGATAAATCCCTCTTAGTCATGGTACATAATTCTTTTAATGTGCTGCTGTATCTATTGTTAGGTGCTGTCGAGTTGCCTCTGACTCATAGCAACCCTAGGTACAACACAATGAAACACTGCCCGGTCCTGTGCCAGCCTCACAATCCTTGCTTTACCTGAGCCCATTGTTGCAGCCACTGTATCAATCCACCTTGTTGAGGGTCTCTGCCTTTTTCACTGACCCTTCACTTTACCAAGCATGATATCCTGCTCCAGGGAATGGTCCCTTCTGACAACATGACCAAAGTAGGTCAGATGATGTCTGGCCATTCTTACTTCCAAGGAGTATTCTGGCTGCATTTCTTCTAGGACAGATTTGTTAGTTGTTCTGGCTGCTGAGTGCCTAAGGCATTTGACTGCTAACCAGAAGGTTGGTGGTTCAAACCCATAAGCCACTCCTTGGAAGGAAGGCTGGGCAATCTACTTCCATAGAGATACCACCACGGAAACGCAAGGAGGGGTCACTATGAGTCAGACTCAACTCGATGGCAATAAGAGTATTTTATTGAGGGTTGTTACTGTTTTATGGAGGGACAGACTTTTGCAGTTTCTTACTCTGCCAGTTTTGCTGACATCACCCCACTACAGAGACTCATAAACCACTATTTTTAATGGTTGCATTATATTTACTGTAATTTATTCAACCATTGTTATGCTGATGGACATTTATCAGCTGTTTCCATTTTATCAATTATAGTTCTGCAAGACTTGAACAATCACCTTTGCACACATCTCTGGTATTTTCTTGGGCTAGATTCCTTAAAAGTTATCATATAAGTCAAGGGACATAAACTTCCAAGGCTCATGATACATGTTATGAAAACGATTTCTAAAATGATTTTTTCCATTTATAGTTCCACTTGCCATGTCTGCAAGTGCTTCCCCTCACCACAGCTGTGTTCCCAGTAAGTGTAGTCATTTAAGACACTGCCAAGTGGGTAGGCAAATAATGGTTCTTCATTTGCTTTCCATGTCTCTGATTATCAGCAATGTCAGAAATGCTTATGGTGTTTCTTTGGTGCTGCCATTTCTTCTTCTGTGAATTGCTTGTCGTTGTTCTCTGCTGTGAGGCATCTGCTTTTGTTGTTTGTCTCTGAGAGCTGTTTACATAAGAACAGTACATTTTAATGGTAATAATCGTAAGTATTTGGAAATAAAGAGTTCCAAAAACACTTTCAGTTTCACTAACTCAAGTTTTCATTGGTAGCTCTTGGTTACTGTATTAGTTTTCTATTGCCGGTAAAACAAATTACCACAAACTTAGTGGGTTAAAACAATTAAAATTTATTCTCTTAAAGTTCTGGGGTCAGAAGCCTGAAGTCAGTTTCTCTCGGGTAAAGCAGAGGTATCAGCCTTTGTTTTGGAGGCTCTGAGGGGAGAATTCTTCCCCTTTTTACCTTCTAGTGGCTTTCTGTATTCCTTGGCTCCTGGTCCCTGTCTTTATCTTCAAAGCATAGCACTTCCATCTCTGCTCCTGTTTTCTGTTACATTTCCTCTGACCTCTTCAGCCCCCTATTTATAAGGGCCCTTGTAATTACATCATGACCATCCAGATAATACAAGATAATCTCCGCATTTCAAGATTCTTTACCCTTTTGTGATCTGTGGACCATATAGTGCCCACCTACATTTTCCACTTCTAGGGCTTAGCAGGGGAGCTCTGGTAGCATAGTGGCTAAGGCTCTTGACTGCTGACCAGAAGGCTGGTGGTTCAAACCCACCAGCCACTCCTCGGAAGGAAGATGGGGCAATCTACTTCCGTAGTGATACTGCCTTGGAAACCCAAGGAGGGGTCACTATGAGTCGGGTCTGACTCGACGGCACATAACAACAACAACAACAACAGGGCTTAGCAGGAGCTGCTGTCCCACTTTTAGTGCATGTTCCCCTCTTGTATGGGCCTGTATAATGGCATGAATCTCAAGAAATAATTATCATCCCATCAACCTTAGCATCAGAGACTCCTCGGGACATATGTGTCCCACTACTGTATCATAATCCATATGACCTCATTTTTCCTCTTCATTCAAAATGCTATCCACTACTGGAAATACATGATTTTAACAAAAAAAAAAATTCAAAGTAGATAATAACTTAGTCTTGAAGGGTTAATTTGATCACATCTACAAAGTCTCATTTGCCATACAAAGCAATAGTCACAGGTTCCAGGGATTACGATGCAGAGATATTTGGTGGGCCGTTATTCAACCTATCACAGGCACCTAGGGCTATTTCTTTGAATAAAAGGAATATGTCCTCTTTTGAGAAAAAGTAGATATTAATTCAGACTAACTAACTGAAACACTCCAAAACCTTCCCATTCTCACCAGAATTTTACAGTAACAGAAGGGAAGTTTCCCATGATTCATTTTTCCTTCATTATGGGCAGTCTTGACGAGAATTTCATATCACATTATCCTCAGTAATAAAAAGAAAGATCCGCTTCTCTGATTAAAAGCCTTTTTTCCATATTTTTGAAGAAGAAAATTTCTCTCTTTCTTCAATTGCTATTCTTGGCAGGAAATATCTTGTCAGCCCAGGCTCCTAATTAGATAGGAACATAGCTATTGTGGTGCTTTTTCCATTGTAGACAGAAGACTTGTAGGTTTGGGTGACTGGAGACGTATTTAAGCAGGAAGCTGTTCCCTTTTGGTCCCTCGCAATATTTGAAAATGACTGTGGAATGGGTGTAACAGCAAGGATTACCAGAAAATAGTTCCAAGTTGCTAGAATTTCATTCCTGAGCTGCTGCTCCTTCCAAACACTGAAAAGAAATTGAGATTCAAGAAAGAGTTGGCTTTTTAGAAGTAATCTTACTTCTGTTAAAAACATAAAATAATACCCATCGCTATTATCTGAATGATTAATTCTGCTTCATATTCATTGCTCCAAAAAACCTTTTGCTTCTTTATCAAAGTAATTTTAATTGCGAAACATATTTGTTCTATTTAAGCATAGTATTTTTTCTAGTCTTGAGCTACCAGAGACCTGGCTGGATCTCCACATAGCTGAGGGCTAGGCCTGGCCATTCATGCTCCAACCTTAGACCCTCACAAATTAAGATGGCCTGACTTTTGGGTGTGAATCATTCCCTGTGTTGTATAGTCTGTGGAAAAAGAATAACATCAACAATGTCCCTTGAGAACTTACTTTGTGCCAATATTTTACAGGCAGTATTTGAGATCTTCCTTTAAATACCATTCTCAGGTAGACTCTGTTATTTTCCCATTTCACAGATGAGGAAACTGAGGCTTAGAAACATTGAAGTGCTCACCTAAGGTTCCACATCATTGGAATTCAGGTCTTTGACAGCAGACACATGTTTATCTCCTAAACCATACTACTTGAAATATTCTACTCTTCAGTGTCCTCATGAATAGAGTGCTTGGTCAACTCCTCACCTCCAAATGAAACTCACTATTAGAAGAGTGATGAGCTTTGGGGTAAGTGTCTGAAATGGTTTGCCTCAGTTACATGCCATCCAGATCTTTGCACTGTGCTGTTATCCCTTCCTCTTATTTTCATTTACTCCTGCATGCTAGAAGCTAAGCCCCAGAGAGGTTTAAGACTCCTAAAAGTGCACAACTAGCAAGGAGCAGATTACAGTTCCTTGATTCTGTCTTTGCAGTATCATCTCGCATGAGTAGCACTTGCTGTTGAGTCAACCCTGGCTGATGGAGATCCTGTGTGTATCTGGGTAGAACTGTGCTCCATACGGTTTTCAATGACTAATGTTTCGGAAGTAGATCTCCAGGCCTTTTTTCAAGGTGCCTCCGGGTAGACTAGAACGTCCAATCTTTCAATTAGTAGTGGAGTAAGTATTCTCCCAAATGATGTGAAAAACTGACCACCTCTATTTCCCTTACTGACCTGCAGTGGCACGGTAATTCTAATAGCATGTTACAACATAGAGTTCCTAGGATGAAAAATAGGGGCTAAACCTTGTTTCCTGAGAAATAATCCTTAGGATAATTGGTCTTAGACTTCTAGGATTTGTGATTCTGAGGATTTGTGCGGGTGAGTGGGGGCTTGACAGACCAGAAAAGACTCACCTGGGAGGCCGATATCAACTAGCCTCCGAAAGCATGATTCAGCCTATCGTGCAGGACTGGCCAATGAAAGCCTAGAACCTAGGGCTCAAAGAGCTTCCTGGATGGCCAAGGAGGGCGACACAGCTTCTTCAGGACATGGGCTCTCTGCTTTTGGACCCCTACCAGACCTCACCCAAGCATCTCTTCCTTATGACCATCTTGATCTGCATCCTTTTAATACAATAAACCTATAAGCATAAGTATAGTGCTTTCCATGAGTTTTGTGAGTTGTTCCATAGAATTATTGAACCCAAAGAAGAAGGGGGAGCCAGAGGTGGAGATGAAGGTGTTGTGTGAACTCTTCAAATGTGCAGCTGACACCTGCCTATTTGGCCATCTGAAGGACAGTGTCCTTTTAACCTGTGGGATCTGTCCTAGCTCTAGGTGGCTAGGGTCAGAGAGAGAAAGTGCCACGTGGGCAGCTGGAGTCAGAGGTGGTAGAAAAGTGGGAAAGTGGGAATTTGATTACCCCTCATGTTCTGGGGGTCAGATTGATGCCGATTTTTATCCATGAAGTTATTAAAAAAGAGAGACATTAGGAAGCTAAACCATTGATTTACGTGGATCGTTGCAACTGACTCGACATTCAGCAAGTAGGGATGAGTGCTGAGAAAATGGAACCTAGGGTGGGGATGTTTTGAGGGGGATGGAGAATGACAGAGGTAGCAGCTGCCATGTCTAGAGTGTAGATCAGAAGGTGCAGAGGGTCCTTGGTTGAAGGTGGGGAAACACGAGTAGAGGAGTTTGAAAGCACTAAGACAAACTTACCTCCTTTCCATTTTGCCAGAGCGGGTCCTGGCATGGGGTTAATTGCCCACTTTCCCAACACTGCACCTGGAAACCTTCCCAGACTGCACATCTGTCAGAGCAGGGCATTGTCCCCTCTGGGGGAGAAATCGGAGGGGGCAGGGAAGTGGACTAGTGAACTCTTTGCTCTCACATCTCTGCTGCCAACCAACACATGGGCTGCCTTCCCTGCCCCCCACGTCCCGAGCCATCTGGCTCAGGACCATCTGCTGGGGCAGTGGGGGTGCTCTGAAATAGCTCTGCAGTCCCTTTGTCAGTTTGGATGTTTAACTCTCCACTTGGCTCAGCTAATAGGCTCCCAAAGACCCAGGGCTTCCCCATCGAGGCAGGATTACTGGCTTATGTTTTGTAGGATGAAAAATTTAGGAAAACAATAAGCTTGTTCGTGCTGTGCCTATTCCATTTTCTGCAGTGAATTTTGACGTATATATTACCTCACTTAACTCTCCAAATAGCCCAGTGAGAGAAATGATATTATCCCCATTTCATGGATGGGAAAACCAAGTCTCTGAAAGTCACGTGACTTGGAACTTAAAAACTCGAAGCTCAAACTCGAACTCTGAGGAAGCTTTCCCAGCTCTTCCGCTGATGCATTGGTGAAGGGCTGGAGGGGAATTCCAACAGGAAAAGAATGTCCTCACATCCCTGAGATCCCATACAAAGGTTCCTCCTATTGAGGTTTACTAAGTGCTAGCTCCTGGGGCGAGGTCCCTCAGAAATGAGTTCCCTGTTCTTAAGGCGCTTGTTGAGTCCCTGGGTGGCACAAACATTTAAGGACTTGACTACTAGCTGAAAGGCTGGCAATTCCCACCCACCCAGAAACTCCTCGCAAAGCAGCTTGGTAATCTGCTTCTGAAAGGTCACAACCTTGAAAAGCCTATGGAATCACTCTACTCTGCATTATAGGGAGCAGCCATGAATCGGAATCAACTCGATGGCTACCACCACTGCTCAAAATGGTAAAAGTTCAGTGGTAGAAGTCTCACCTTTCATGCAGGAGGAGGTCTGGGTTCGATTCCTGACCAAGGTACCTCCTGTGCAGCCACCACCCGTCTGTCAGTGGAGGCTTGTGGGCTGCTATGACGCTAAACAGCCTTCAGTGGAGCTTCCAGACTAAGAAGACCAGGAAGAAAGGCCTGGCCACCTACTTCCAAAAATCAACCAGTAAAAATCCTACAAATCACCATGGTCCAGATCTGCAACCAATTATGGAACTGGGCAGCATTTAGTTCCATTGTGTATGTGGTCGCCATGAGCCGGGGGCCAACATGACAGCAGGTGATGACAACAGCAAGGCGACCTCATTGCAGCAGGGGTGACACACGGAGGCACTCACTGTGCTTTACAAGGAGCACTATCATCGGAAATTTTACATCCATGGTTTATACCGAATCACATAATTATATCCTTAAAAAAATCTAGAACATGAATGGTCCCGTCCTGACACCACCAAAACATAGTAATTGGTAACGTTGTACTTTTGCTACAACAGGTATTGATAACTGAAAAGTTCTCTTTTTCTCGTTTTACATGGCAACATCTTCTGAACCAGCCTGGGTGTTTGTCTCCTGCATGTATCTAGAGAGCTCACCAGTAGATACATCCTGTGTCTGCACAGACAAGAAGTAGAGGCAGACATGGGATCCTTTAGACATCATCATACTACCTGACTCCAAAGAAGCATTGAAGAAAGGGGAGAGCACAATGTATGGGAGCGCCCTGAGATGAGAAATAGCCCCATTTATTAAGGACCTGCTCCATCCCTGGTGATACTTTAAGTGCTTTTATAAGTGTTTCCTCATTTCATTCCTTCAGTATTCCATAAAGTCAATACCATTATTGTCCTCATTTTACAGTTTAGTAGAGAGGCTTGGAATGGCTAAAAAAATTCACTTGGAGGTCACACAGTTGACATAGTCAGTGATCAGGGCAGAATTGAACCTGGGAGGACTGACTTCAGAGCCTGGGCGCACAGCTGCCACGTCAACAAACGCAGGCTGTTGGCGGGGAGGCGTCTGCAGCTTCACATGCAGCTGATGGGCCCTGCGGTATTTCTTCTCCTTGAGCCAAGCTCCTAAACCTGTGGTTCTCAGCACTAACTGTGCAGTAAAATACCTGTAAAGATTTTTTGAAGAATGTTTTCAGACTTGGCCCCCACCTACAGCTTCTGGTTTCCTAATCTGGGGTGGGGTCTGCTCGTTGGAATTAAGCTTTCCCCAGGGTTGAGACCACCGCCTGTCTGTCTGTTTGTGCTACTGTGGTGGCTTGCATGTTGCCATGATACTGGAAGATATGCCACTAGTATTTCAAGTGTCAGTGAGGTCACTCATTGTGTACCGACGTCAGCAGGGCTTCCAGCCTTAGTCACACTAGGAAAAAGGGCCTGGCGATCTATTTCCAAAAATTAGCCAATGAAAACTCTGCAGGTCACCACAGAATGATGTGTGATGTAGGCTGGGAGGCGAGCCCTAGGCTAGAATGCCTTCAAAATGCACTGTGTCTGCAACAGTGAACTCAAGCATACCGGCAATGGTGAGGATGATGCCAGAACAGGCAGTGTTTTGCCCTGTTGTCCACCGGGTTGCCATGAGTCCCAGCTAATGACAATGACAAGATTGAGAACTACTGTGCTAAAGGGGGGAATAGGTGGAGAAGGAATCATTTTCTCAGTAAGGGGTGGGTTCGCCCCCCGCACACCGGAGATGAGTCTGTCAATTATTTTTAGTGCATTGTATGCCTGCCCCAACTCTGGTGTTGGTGTGGCCAGGAGTAAGGAGTTGTTTTTAGGTGCCCTCAAGTCCGCTCTGACTGACAGTGACTCCCTGTGCAACAGAACGAAACACTGTCTGGCCCTGCACCAGCCTCACGATCCTCGCTACACCTGAGCCCGTTGTTGCAGCCACTGTGTCAATCCATCTCATTGAGGGCCTTCCCCTTTTTCGCCGACCCTCTACTTTGCCAAGCATGTTATGGAGGGTGGGTATTAGGGGTGAGAACAGGGTTTTGAGAGCGGAAGGAGGATCAACATCAGAGTGGGTGGGTGGCATGGAACTGAAATTCGAGAATTAGTGCAGTGACTGCCCTGTTCAAACCCTCAGACCTGCTGGAAGAAGAAGTCTTCAAGTTGATTTGCAGTTGGTACAGAGAGCAGATATGGCAGTTTTAATGGCTTTGGTGCTGGAAGCAGCTGCCAGGTGACTTGATTGAGTTATGGGCCCAGATTGCCCCTTCCCCAGGGCCTCCTAGTGGGGCTGGGAATCGAGGTCTGCAGAGGGGGTGTGGGCACAGTGACAGCCTGAGCTGGAGCTGGGGAGCCTGCCGTCCTTGGTTCTGCCCATCTCCTCTGTGAGGCTGGGCACGTCCTCACCCTTTCTGGCCTCCTCCATGCACTGATGGATGGATTAAAGGGACCCTTCTGTCTTTTCCAGCGCTGACCTCCCAGGACTCTCGAGGTGAGGTTGGACATGATTTCGGGGAGGATGGGGTATGTCTGTGGCTGAGGCTGGATGAGCAGACAAAGATTTGATTCAGCAGCAAAGAGGCAGAAGCAGTGACTATCACTATTAATATTAATAATCATTAGCAGAGACTGAGTGTTTCCTGTGTGCCAGGCACTGTGCTGAGGACAGAGTGGTTTTACTTCATTTACTCTACATTCTGTGAGACACTTAGTAGCATTACCCCTATTTTACAGAGAAGAAAACTGAGGCTCAGAAAGAGGTGAAGTGGCAGAACTCTGACTCAAACCTAAGGTGGCTGGCCTTTCAGATTCAAGCTCTTGCTCCCTACAATACTGCCTGTCATGGTCAGAGGCTTGCATGACAGTTAAGATCCCTGAGTCTGCACCCAGTCAGCCAGGGCTCACATCCTGGCTCTGCCACTTCCTGGCTGATTCACCTTATGGGAAATCACCAACTCTCTGTGCCTCAGTTTCCACATGTGTAAAACAGGATGATGATAATTCTATTGACACCAGGGCTATGGCCTTAGTTCCCTAGTGCTGCTCTAACAGAGCTATAAAAGTGGGTGGCTTTAAACAGAAATTCACTTCCTCATAGTTCAGAAGGCTAGAAGTTCAAATTCAGGGCATTGACTCCAGGGCTAGGCTCTTCTCTGTCGGATCTGGAGGAAGATCCTGGTTTCAGCTTCTGTAGTCCCAGTGTCCCTCAGTCCCATGCTGATCTTCACGTGGTATCTGCCTTCCCTCTGTTTGTGCTTGCTCTTGAGTCTAACCTGCTCTTTCTATAACTCAGAAATGACCAGGTTTAGCTCAAAATCATAAACAATAAAAGAGACCAGGCTCATTGATCTGATAAAGATTGGTGAAACCCCCAAAACCCTTTGGGCCTGGAATTGAACTCACTCTCATGGCTGAACTTCCAGCCAAACAATAGACAGGCCTACAAGCTGAACAATTACACCAGGTAGGTACGCTCCTTAGAACAACCAACCACTGGGGATCAGAAGGGCAGCATTTGTGCAGAGAAATGGCTCAGAGGGCAGCAATGCATAGGAAAGAAGGACCCAGAGGAAAGATAACCATAGGGAGGAAGCAGAAAGAGCTGTTACATTGTAGGGATTGCAGTCAATGTCAGGAAACAAACTGTATATGAACTATTGGATGAAAAAGGAGTTTGCTCTATAAACTTTCACCCAAATCACATTTAAAAAAAAAACAAGAAAACAAGTGACTAGGTTTAGGACAGGGGCTCTGGTGGCATAGTGCCTAAGGCATTTGACTTCTAACCACAGGGCTGGCAGTTCAAACCCACCAGTCACTCCTCAGAAGGAAGACTGGGCAATCTACTTCTGTAGTGATACCTCCTCAGAAACCCAAGGAGGGGTCACTATGAGTCGATCTGTCTCCACAGCAGTGAGCTTGGTTTATTTATTTATTTATGTATTTTAGGTTTAGGACACACCCTACACTAAGATGGCTCATTAACATAACAAAGAAAACCTTATTCCCAAACAGGATGACATCCACAGGTATAGGGGATAGGATTCCAACACGTATTTGGGGGATACAATTCAATCCATACCAGCTACTGTGAGAAATAAATGCCTTAGCTGTGTCGTCTGCTTAGAATAGCATCTGATGTATAGTCAGTGCCAAGGACACATGCCCTGTCACTAGTTATTAGTATCCATGTTGGGCATTTTCCCTTTGTACTCTAAAGTCCTCAAGCAGAATTTAGAAAACAATAGTAACTAACGCCTAGTCCCAGGGGATAAAGCTGTTGGTTGTGTGATTCCTGAGCCACTCCTCATCTTGTGGCAGGGCCATATACTGTCCTTTCTTTAGTTCACTATGTCCCCAGTGGTGACGAGAGAAAATTTGATGGGCAGAGAGAAGAATGGTGGGGTGCCATCTATTGCTGTAGTTGGTAAAGGCGTGGGTGGGAGAGCAGCCGCCAGTGGGCTGCAATGTGTGAGGACACCCGGCTGGCAGTTTTTGGAACACAGAGCCTACACATTTCTTTGTGCCCCTAAATCAGGCCTTTTACCCTGGGGGTGTCCAGGCCTGTGTTTGTTTGTTAGAGGCACGTCCCGGCTTCCTGGAGGGGAGCTGTTGCAGCCCAAGAATGAGTCAATCTAGGGGTGCGATGGTCTGCAGTTAGCTAATACGAAAATAGATCTGTTTCCCCAGCCCTTTTATTCCCCATACAATGGGATCACCACAGCCATGCTTTCATTCTCTTTCCAACAAAAATGATGCCGTGCATATCCTCCTGGGACATTTTATTTGAAGTCTAGGAGATATGAATTTTATCATTGCAGATAATCCTACTAGTTACAAAATATTCTAACCAGAATGAGCCCTCCAACTGCTCCCTAAGGCCAGTTTTCTAGAATTAAGCAGGCTTTTTATTTGTTGAGCCCTTTTCCTGCCCAAACCCCCAGCCCTTCTTCACACATCTGAATGGCCTTTGCCAATGGAATGAAATCTTTCCTGTGTGGAACCGATGGTACTTTGGAACTGCTCGTATAGAGCACATCCTCAATTTTCATCTGAGGCAGGTAATTCCAGGTAAGAATTAAGTCATAGAGTATGAATTCGGATGGGATTGAAAAGTCATCTAGTAACTAAAGTCTCATCTAAGATCTCATTTCGCAGATGGAAAACCTGAGGCCCAGGGAACAGAAGTGACTTACTTCTTCCAGACTAAGATAGACTAGGAAGAAAGGTTTTGTGGCAGTCAGCCATTGTTCAAACCCTCTGGATCACACTGGTCTGATTCACAAGTGACCATGGGATGGCACAGGACCTGGCAGTGTTTAGTTCCATTGTGCATGAGGTCACCATGCATTGGGCCGACATGAGGGCGGCTAACAACAATAACCAAAAGTCGTAGCGCAAGTTGGTGGCAGAGACAGGACTTGATGTCAAACCCTCTCAGTTTCAGGCCAGTGTTCTTTCCTTCTCCCTGGTGTCTTCCAAGGCATTGCAAAAGCTATACTGAAGGCACCCAGATTGCTTTCAGGTGGCCCATGGACACACATTAAACAACATTGATTTCTCTAGAGAGAAAATTATTCCCTTTTCAATTATATGTTACTTTTACTTTTGATTGCATCAAGGAGAAAGGCTTAATTTGGTGTTAATATGTCTTTCCCACCTCAGTAGCATTATTTACCTCCCTTTGTAACACACACAGGGCGGGCCTCTGGTGGAGATTAGTTAATAATATCTGGTTTGAATTTAATTATATGGTTTTGTTTTCAGTGTGTTTAATTTTAAGGTTATCGTCTAATATTACTCATTTTCCACTTATAGTTTTTTAATGACTATTTTTAAATAACTATTTTTCATAACTTTAAAAGTAATTGTATTTAAGCTTTTTAAAAAGTTAGTTTATTTAAAATAAATATTAAGTAGTTAAAAATATTAGCCTATACTGTTAATTACTTAATACAAATAAGTAATAAAACAAAGCTCATGAAGGTAGCAAAGTGAATTGTTGAAGGTTGGGAGCTACTGCTTTGTGCCTGGTATTTCCTATAAGTGACTTCTGGGTTGAACTAAGTCTGTTAAAGAGAATGCCCAGAAAAAGGTGTTAAACTTGAACTCATTTATCTTATAAGTATAGATCTCAACTTTTTGAAGTATTCTATCAGATTTTTTTTTTCTTATAACTAACATTTTGCTCTAATAGAAGCAGGCCGTTGCCCATTGTAGGTACACATTGTGGAGGTTTGGTAGGCATGGTGTTGGGCTAAGGGTCCAAATTCATCCCTTCCCTGACTGTACCATTGCAGATAAATCACTACATACCTGTGGCAGACTCTGTTTTCAACCACATGTGAGGAAGCTCAGGCTGAAAGAAACAAAATGCATCTCTCTGTATATTTTTAGTTTTTATAGAAATGTAGATAACATATTTGCCAGTTCAGCTTTTAGCTTTTTTTTTTTTTTTTTTAAGTACATCTTTTAATGTTTTCTTTTTGTGAGGTTGGGTTGTGTAATAGGGGCTTCAGAACCAGTTTAAGAGAATTTTAATTCTCTCTATGTGCCTTTGGGCAAATTACCTAACCTGTCTGAGTCTTAGTGTGCCTATCTATAAACAAGGGATATCAAGGTGACCTTGATTTCAATCTGTTTTGCACTATGGAACACTGGGTGCATCTCAGACTCACTTGTGAGATTTGAGTCCCAAAGGAATCTGATGGTCTAAATAGGCAGAGAAAACTAGGGGAAGTTGGCTGAATTATTCACATGCTGGCTGGTGTTGCCATAGCTTCCCTAGAAGCAAGAATGGGGCGTTTTTGACTTATCTACTTTGGACTTCCTCAAGGGTAAGGTTCTCACAGAATCAGCATAGTACAAAGTACCCAGTGAATAACGATTAGATTGAATGAATGGAGCTGGATGTGTTTAGATAGGATTAGATTGGACTGAGTGGTCCAAATCATTCATTTATTCAATGATTATTTTGAGCGTCTACAACGTGTCAGGCAACCCCCCCGGTGTCCTGGTGTAGAGAGCCAGCTCTTAATGTCAGCCAGACCTGGATGGACTCATACAACCACTACTTCCCAAGCTATGTGACTTTGAACAAGCTACTATACCTCTCTGTCCTTCATTTTTCTCATCTATAAAAAATAGGTTTATAATAGTTAGCTCAAAGGGGGTTTGCGAGGAAAGAATGAGGTAAGGAAGAGAAAATTCCTTAGAAAAAACTTATCCCAGAGTGAGCATTCGATACATTTTAGCCTTTCTGATTGTGGACTGGGCACCGGGAAGGGGTTGGCAGTAAAATGGACATGGACTTGCCCTTAAGGTGTTTATAGTCTAGCAGAGGAGGTAGACGTCAAACAGGTAAACAAGAATATACAATTAGAAATTGCTGCAAGTATCGTGCAAGGAGCAGAAAGTGTACTATGAGAAAGAATGATGGTGGAGTTACATTTTTAAATTTTGGCATGAAGTCAAATCTCTGAGAAGCTAATATTTAAGGTGAGACTGGAAGGATGAGAATGAATAAGCTTTGCAAATCAAATCATTGGGCATATCTCCTGCAAAAGATCTCTATCAAGTTTTGAAAAGCAAAGATGTCACTTTGATGACTGACACATGCCTAACCCAAGCCATGGTCTTTTCATCTGCCTCATATGCAGGCAAAAGCTGACAATGAAAAAAAAAAAAAAGACAGAGAAGAATTGATGTTCAAATTGTGGTGTTGGCAAAAAATATTTAATATACCTTGTACTGCCAAAAGAATGCACTAACACTAGAATTTTCCCTTGAAGCAAGATTGCGACGTTTTTGACTCATCTACTTTGGACATGCCATCAGGAAAGACTGATTGCTAGGAAAGGGCATGACGTTTGGTAAAGTAGAGTACCAGCAAAAATGAAGGAAACCCTTACTGAGATGGAGTGACATGACAGCTGCAAAAATGGCCTCAAACATACCAACAGTCATGAAGAGATCCTAGTAGCAAGTGACATTTTGTTCTTTTTGTTTCATTTTGTTATGCAGAAGGTCACCATGAGTTGGAGCTGACTTGATGGCAACTAACAACAATAACAATGCAAAGAAACAAGAAGGAATTCAGATAGATGTATCCTGTAAAAAGATCCTGGGCAGAAAAAGTCCAGTGTGTCTATCCATTGGGTTGGGAAAGAGGGAATTAATTATGTCTTTGAGACTGGAGATCTAGCCAGAGGTCTCTTTCCCTGCAGCGTTCAGGAACAAAAACTCCCTAAGGCCAGACAAGACACCACTTTATTGGCTGAGAGTGACTCAATTACGTCAACCTAGAGGAAGCAGAAGTGCACCTCTTGGGGAAGGACTCATCCAGTCTGCTTTGTTGTGACCTGTCTTTGTCCACCCGGTAGGAGGCTGGAGAGAACCTTCTTCCACAGGAGAATGCTTGGCTTTATACTTTGTCCTATTTTGCTAAAATCAAGAAACACACCTGTGGGGAACAAAGAAGTTGCATGACAAAGTGCTGATTTTAGGGGAGACTGAGGTTCTGAGGCTCAACAGCAGGTGAGGATGGGCCTAAGCTGAGCAAGGCAACCTGCCTAACGATTCAGGCATGAGCTCTCTGGCACTCGAGTTGTAGACAGAGGGGAGATTTATAGCTCAAATTTGTATCTTTTTGTGCCAACATGTGAATGAGTCTCTTGTTTAAAACATGCTTTATTCCAGACAGACAGCTCTATCCATTTAAATCATACAGTCCAGGAGTCAGCTCTTTCTTGGCTTCCAGTGTCTTCAGCTGGGGCTTTGAATTTCTGTCTTGAAATTTATTCTTCTAATTCAAGACTGTCAAGATATATCTTCATTTGTGCATAACAACTCCACTCATCTGACAGTTTGTCCTGTTGTGGTGTCTTGTGTGTTGCTGCAATGCTGGAAGCTATGCCTCTTGTATTTCAAAGACCAGTAGGGTTACCTGTAGTGTCCAGGTTTCAGCAAGGCTTCAGACTAAGACAGACTGAGAAGAAGGACATAGTAATCTACTTCTGAAAAAATTGGCCAGTGAAAACCTTATGAATAGTAGTGAAACACTGTCTGATACGGTGCTGGAAGATGAGCCCCTCAGGTTGGAAGACACTCAAAATACAACTAGGGAAGAAGTACTTCCTCAGAGTAGAGTTGACCTTAATGACATGGATGGAGTAAAGCTTTCAAGACCTTCATTTACTGATGGGACACAATTCAAAATTAGAAGAAATAGCTGCAAACATCCATTAATAATAATGTGTAATATACAAAGTAGGAATCTAGAAAAATGGGAAGTCATTAAAAATGAAAAAATCCTATCCTGGCATTAGTGAACTGAAATGGACTGGTATTGGCCATGTTGAATTAGATAATCATGGTCAACTATGCTGAGAATGACAAACTGAAGAGGAATGATCTTGGATTTATCATCAAAAAGAACATTTCCAAATCTATCTTGAAGTACAATGTTGTCAGTGAAAGGATAATATCCATATGCCTACAAGGAAAATCAGTTAATACAACTATTATTCAAATTTATGCATGAATTACTAATGCCAAAGATGAAGAAAGTGAAGGTTTTTCCAATTTCTGCTGTCTGAAATTGACTAAACATGCAATCAAGATGCATTGATAATTACTGATGATTGGAATGTGAAAGTTGGAAACAAAGAAGCATCAATAGTTGGAAAACATGGCGTTGGTGATAGAAATGATGCTGGAGATCACAGGACAGAATTTTGCAAGTCCAATGACTTATTCATTGGCAATAACTTTTTCAACAATACGAACTGCAGCATACATGTGGACCTCGTCAGATGCAATATACAGGAATCAAATCAACTACATCTATGAAAAGAAACAATGGAGAACCTCAATATCATCAGTCAGATAAAAGCCAGGAGCCAACTGTGGAACAGACAGACCATCAAGGACTCTTATGCAAGTTCTAGTTGAAGCTGAAGAAAATTAAAACAAGTCCATGAGAGGCAAAGTACAACCTTGAGTATATCACACCTGACTTTAGAGACCATCTCAAGAGTAGGTTTGATGCAGTGCACACTACTGATCAAGCACAAGACAAATTGTGGAAGGACATTAAGGATGTCATACATAAAGCAAAAGGTCATTAAAAAGACAAGAAAGAAGAGACTTCTGGAAAAATGGCAGGCTAGGCAGATAAGCCATCCAGACCCTCTATAATAATGACATGGGAAACCAAATGAAATAAGTACAAATAATAATCCTGGAACCCTGAGCTTCAAAGGAAAAGATAAAGAAGTGGATCAAATACCAACCAGAAGAAGAAACTGAATGAAAACAACAAACAAGGAGAAAAATGGACCTGTGAACTGTCAACTGGCCTGACATAGGATGGCCATTTTGAATTTTTGCAAGCAGTGTTCCAGTTGGGGCAACAAGTTGATAATCAGCTTTGCTTGTCCAGAACTTCATAGGTACCCACACTGATAGCTGGCCAACCGAAAGGTGTGATCACCCACTTATTCCTCACACCCTCCCAGTGACCAGAAGTGCAGCTATTCCCCATCTTCACCCACCTTCTAGCCCCACAGGAACTCCATCCCAGACCAGGATCCCTGCCCCAACCTACCTTCTGGGCCAATGGAAACTCCTTCTGAGACCAGGTGCTCTACCCACAGGCCAACAGGAACTCCTTCTGAGACTGGGTGCCCTTTACATAGTCACCTTCTGGGCTGACAAGGACTCCTTCCAGAAACAGGCACTCTGCCCTCCACCACCTCCTCAAATGGCAGAAACACTGTACTGCCCTCTATTTTCTCCTTTCTTTTTTATTTTCTTCCCTTCCTTTTCTTTTTTAATTTTTCTTGCTCCTTTTCTATTTTCTGTATTCTCTACTTTTACTCTTCTTTTTACCATTCACTTATATTTCTTTTTCTTATTTTTCTTTACTATTCTCTATTTTGCTCTTTCCCTTTTTCTCCTCCATGCTTTTTATTTTTCCCTTTTGTCCTTCCCTTGTTTAATCTTTTCTTTTTTTATTTTTTTCTCCTTGTTTTTGTCTGTTTTTTCATATTTTTTCTCTTTTTATTTATTATTTTCTTTTTTCTCCTTATTTGCTTATATTTTTTTGTACCACTCAGTGGGAGACAGCAACCATGCTGTCCAACCACATCCACACCTCCTGCAGCCCCACACACTGGGCAAGGACCACCATCCATTCCTGTAGCACCTAAGCAATGATAGTCAGTGGCCAATTCCACCCCAACCCACCTTCAACTCCTTTACAGGAACAATAAATGGATAACTGCACACATACTCCAATCCTCTGTCAAACTTACCAAGAGATATGAGATGAGCATCTAAGGGCTCAGTGACCAGAGTAGCACACTACCCAACTTACTTCATTGTATTGAAGCAAAATAATTTTTTGAACAAAATCCTGAGAAAAGCACAACATACAATCACCAATTAAATAAAAATACAACAACAACACATGTCCCGAAGACAACAGACAAGTACAGATCACACAAAGGAACAAGATAGAATGGCACAAACAAGTGACCAAAATGCAAAAAGTCCAAAAATCTACCTGAGGAAAAAATGGCATTGAAACTACCTGATAAGGAACTCAAAACAATTATATTTAGGATCTTCAAAGGACTGAGCGAAAGATAGAGGAAAACATTGACAAAATCAAGAAAAACACAGATAAAATTCTAGAAGAATACAGGGACACAATATAAGAACCAATTGACAAAATAGATGAAAAATGAGAAGCTATGCATAAACAGCATATAGGAGCTTTGGTAGCATAGTGCCTAAGGAATTTGACTGCTAACCAGAAGGCTGGCAGTTCAAACCCACTGGCCACTCCTCAGAAGGACTGCCTTGGAAACCCAAGAAGGGATCGCTATGAGTTGGGGCTGACTCGATGGCATATAACAACAACAACAACAGCCACTCCTCAGAAGGAAGATTGGGCAATCTACTTCCATAGTGATACTGCCTTGGAAACACAAGGAGGGGTCATTATAAGTTGGATCTGACTCAATGGCGTGAGTTGTTTGTTTTTTTTTTTAATGCATAAACAGCATATACAAATCCAGAAGATTAATACTAAGATCCCAGATAGATAACACATTGAAAGGAGAAGGGAGTAGAATTGAATCAATGGAAGAGAGAATTAGCAATGTTGAACACAAATCTCTCAATACTACCATGTTAGAGGAACAATCAGGAAAAAAAAAAAAAAAAAATGAAGAAAGCTGAAGAATTCTATGGTACACAACCAAGAGGAATAACTTATGTGTGATTGGAATTTCAGAACAGGAAAAGACAAAAAAAAAAAGCACAGAGAAAATTTCAAAGATTTGTTGGAGGAAAACTTACCTGATATAATGAAAGACAAGAAGATATGCATTCAAGAAGCTAAATGAACACCAGACAGGATAGACCCTGTTCTGGTTCCCTAGTGCCACTCTGACATGAAATATACCACAAATGGGATGGCCTTACCAAACAGGAGTTTATTCTTACAATTGGGAGGCTTTAAGTCCAAGTTCAAAGTGCCAGGCTCTAGGAGCTGGGTGAAAGCCCCTCAACCTTGGGTCCAGCTTTGCCTCCTGCTCCCAGCCCACTGGAGCTAGAGGTGTTTCTTCACTCACACAGCTGCTGGCTGCTGAGGCTGAGAAGGCCCAAGGTTGACAAGTAAAAAGGCACAGTCCTGATATTACCAAACCACACAGCAGGCCATTAACTTAAGTTCATTGTAAGTCCCAACGTTGGCAGAGCATAGCAGGCTGCTGAGCAAACAACATGGCTACAAGCATGCCATAGGCTAGAGATCATTTCCAAGGATTCTCCTTATATACAGGAAGCAGACCACATCCCAAAGGCAGCTTCTCAGCTGCTTGTGGTCAATCCCACCATGGAGTTGATTGCCAGTCTTATCATGGGAAATAACTACCACCAGCTGCCCAGCCACTCAACCAGGCCTAGCCAAGTTGACACACAAACATAACTACCATAGACCTAAGAGAAAATTACCAAGACTTATCATAGTCAAACTTTCCAAAACCAAAAAAAAAGATAGAATACTGAAAGCAGCTCAGGAAAAATGAAAAGTTACCTAGAAATGAGAACTAATAAGACTAAGTTCTGATTTCTCAACAGAAACCATGTGGGTAAGAAGATAATGGAATGACATATATAAAATCTCGAAAGTAAAAATTGCCAATCAAACATTATATATCTAGCAAACTTGTCCCTTAACTATGATGGTCAAATGAAGACATATCTAGATAAGTAGAAATTAAAGGAATTTGTAAAAACCAGACCAGTTTTATGAGAAATGCTAAAGGGAGTCCTTCAGACAGAGAACCAACAAAGGCAGACAACAACCTAAGAGTAGCAGAATAGATGAAAAACGTGATCCATCAATATGCTGTTGACAAGAGACACCTTACACTCAAAGACAAAAATGGGCTAAAAAAAAAAAAATCAAAGGTTGGGAAAAAAAAAAATGAAGCAAATAGCAACTAAAAAAGAGCAGGGGTGGTGATATTAATTTCTGATAAAATAGACTTTAAGGCAAAAACCAGCAAAAGAGACAAGGAAGGACATTATATCAATCCACCAAGAGAATATAATCATAATATCTATGCACATGAATATCTATGAAAGAGTGCTAAAATACATAAATCAAATGTTAACAGGACTGAAGAGAAGTAGACAACTCCTCAATAATACTAACTCAAAAAAACCAAACTCACTGCTGTTGAGTTGATTCTACTCATAGCGACCCCTCCTTGGGTTTCTGAGGTGGTATCTTTATGGAAGTAGATTGCCAAATCTCTCTTCTGAGGAGTGCCTGGTGGGTTTGAACCACCAGCCTTCTGGTTAGCAGTCAAATGCCTTAGACACTATGCCACAATAATACCAGGGGACTTTAATACACCACTTTCAATGAATGACAGAATAACAAGAAAGAAACTCAATATAGACACAAAAATGCTAAATAAGACAATCAATGAACTTGACCTCACAGACATATACAGAACTATCCACACAACAATGGCACAATATACATTCTGTTCCAGCACATGTGTAGCATTCTCCAGAATAGACCATATGTTAAGCCAAAAACCTACCCCCAATATATTAAAAAACATCAAAATACTGCAAAGTATCTTCTCAGATAATAAACCAAAAAACCAAACTCACTGCCTTCGAGTCAATTCCAACTCATGCAGCCCCTCCTTGGGTTTCTGAGACAGTATCTCTACGGAAGTAGATTGCCCAGTCTTCCTTCTGAGGAGTGGCTGATGAGTTTGAACTGCCAGTCTTCTGGTTAGCAGTCAAATGCCTTAAGCACTATGCTACAACATTGTAAAATTAGTAATCAACAAATGAAGATCAAGGAAAAAAATCAAGCATATGGAAACTGAGCAACACCTTGCTTATAAACTACAGGATGATAGAAGAAATAAATGAAATTTAAAAATTCCTTGAATCAAACTAAAATGGAAACATTTCATACCAAAATCTTTGGGACACAGCAAAGACACTGCTCAGAGGATAATTTATAGCAATAAGTGCATACATCAAAAGAGAAGAACCAAAATCAACACCTTAACCCACCATCTCCAACAATTAGAAAAACAGCAGCAAAATAAGCCTACACTCAACAGAAGAAAAAATAATAATAAATATTAGAGCAGAAATAAATGAAACAGGAAAAACAATAGAAAGAATCAACAAGATTATAAACCGATTCTTTTAAAAGATTAGTAAAATCAGCAAAAAACTGGCAAATCTAACTAAGGAAAAGAAAATGCATATAATACAAATAAATGAAATGGAGGGTGTCACAACAGAACCATCTGAAATAAAAACGATAATAACAGAATACTGTGAAGAATTATACTCCAACAAAATTGACAAGCTAGAAGAAAGGGATTCATTTTTAGAAATACATGACCTACATAAACTAACATAGATTGGGGTAGAAAATAAAAACAGGCCCATAACAAGAGAAGAAATTGAACAGATCATTAAAAAAAAAAGAAACTCCCAACCAAAAAGATCCTGGTCCAGACCACTTCACCAGCAAATATTACCAACCATTCAGAGAAGAGCTGACACCAATTCCACTCAAACTATTCCAGAAAATAGAAAAAGACAGAGCACACCCAAATTCATTTTATGAAGCAAGCAAAACTGATACAAAAGCCAGGCAAAAACAACACTAAAACATAAAAATTATAGACCAAAATCCCTCATAAGCATAGTCACAAAAATTCTCAATAAAATCCTAGCCAATAAAATCCATCAACAGATCAAAAAAATACTACACATGACCAAGTGAGACTTATACCAGGTATGAAAGTGCAGTTCAACATTAGAAAAACAATCAATATAATTCACCACATTATTAAAACAAAGGAAAAGAAACACATGATCAAATCAATTGACCCAGAAAATGCGTTTGACAAAATCCAACACCCACTCCTGACCCCCCCAAAAAAAGCCCAATAAAATAGGAATAGAAGGGAAATTTCTCAACATAATTAAAATATGTATA
>NW_006921596.1:9188781-9193718 GCF_000298275.1 Orycteropus afer afer
TTCACGCAAATTCTTCTGCTAGTTGGGGTTTAGTCCAAATCTGCATCCTTTCCTTCAAGGCTCAGGGGTCCAAGATTATCTTCTGTGTCTGTATTAATTGGTTTCCCTTTTCTTTGTTGAAGAGGGTCTGTGCAATCCTTCTGCCTAGTCCGCCATCTTCAAGCAATGATTATCATTAGTTTTAATGGTGAGAAACTGAAAGCATTATCCTTGTGAATTGGTAGCAGATAAGGATGCCCTTTATTATCATTAAATATTGCATTGGAAGTCCTAGCTAGACCAATAAGGTAAGAAAGGGAAATAAAAGGCATCCAAATTGGCAAACAAGAAGTAAAACTGTGTTTATTTGCAGGTGATATGATCTTCTACATAGGAAAGCATAGAGACTCAACATGAAAATTCCTGGAACTAATAGAACAATTCAGCAAAGTGGCAGGGAACAAGATCAACATACCAAAACCAGTTGGATTCCTCTACACTAACAAAGAGAAATCTGAAAAGAAAATCAAGAAAACAATGCCATTTACAATAGCCACCCAAAAGATGAAGTACATAGGAGTAAATTTCACCAGTCACAAAAAGACCTGTACAAAAAAAAAATAAAAATAAAAATAACAAAACACCACTACATGAAACCAAAATAGATCTACATAAATATATACCATGTGCATGGATAGGAAGGCTTAACATTGTGAAAATGTCAATACTAACCAAAGCAATTAAAATATAAATGCAATCTCAATCCACTTTCCATCATCATTCTTTAAAGAGATGGAAAAACTAATGACCAACTTAATATGAAAAGGAAGGAGAGTACAGATAAGCAAAGCACTACTAAAGAAGAACAACAGAGTAGGAGTCCTCACATTTTTCCTATTTCAAAACCTACCACATAGCCATGGTAGCCAAAACAGACTGGTACTTGTACAATAACAGAAACATTTATGTCAATGGAGCAGAATTGAGAACCCAGAAGTAAATCCATCCACCTACAGACAGCTCATCTTTGATAAAGGGCCAAAACACATTAAATGGGGAAGAGACAGTCTGTTTAACAAATGGTGCTGGCAAAACTGGATGTCCATTCACAGAAAAAGGAAGTAAGACCCGTATCTCTCCCCATATACAAAAATGAGCTAAGATGGAATAAAGACTTCAATGTAAAATCTAAACCTGTAAATAATATCAAAGGAAAAATAAGGACAAATTTAGGGACCCTAAGATGTGGCATAAACACCCTATCAAACATAACTGAAAATGCATAAATACCAAAAGGCAAAGTAGGTGACTGGGACTTCCTAAAGAGTAGATGCTTACATGGATCAAAAGATTTCACCAAAACAGTAAAAGGAGAGTCCACAGACTGGGAAAAAGTTTTTGGCAAAAAAAAAAATATATATCAGACAAGGGATTAACCTCTCAACATGTCAATAACAAAAAGACAAACAATCCAATGACAAAATGTACAGAAAGCATAGACACTTCATCAAAGAAGACATTCAGGCGGCCAACTTACACATGAGCAAATGCTTGTAATTGTTAGCCATTAGAGCAAAACAAATTTAAAAAAAAAAAAAGGAGAAAAAATATCAACTCACCCCAGAATTAATATCAAAGTTCAGGAAAAACAGAAGACAGAAAATGCTGGCAAGGGTGTAGAGAGACTGGAATTCTGTTCTGTGCCACTCTGACAGGAAACATACCACAAATGGGATGGTCTTAACAAACAGGAGTTTATTCTTGCAATTTGGAGGCTTTAAGTCCAAGGTCAAAGTACCAGGCTCTAGGGGCTGGATGAAAGCCCCTCAAGCTTGGGGTCCAGCTCTGCCTCCTGCTCCCAGCCCATTGGAGCTAGAGGTGTTTCTTCACTCAGACAGCTGCTGGCTGCTGAGGCTGAGAAGCCCCAAGGTTGACAAATAAAGAGGCACAGTCCTGATATTACCAAAACACACAACAAGCCATTAACTTAAGTCCATTGTAAGACCCAGGGTCGGCAGAGCATAGCAGGATGCTGAGCAACAACTTAGCTACATGCTGGGTCCAAGCGTGCCATAGGCTAGAGACCATTCCCAAGGCTTCTCCTTATATACAGGAAGCAGACCACATCCCAAAGGCAGCTACTCAGCTGCTTGTGGTAGATCCCACCATGGAGTTGATTGCCAGTCTCATCATGGGAAATAACTACCACCAGCTGCCCAGCCACTCAAGTAGGCCCAGCCAAGTTGACACACAAACATAACTACCACAATTTTACCCTTTGTCAACTTGGCATCTGTACAGATCTTCGTTGGGTGGCATCTGTACAGATCTCCTCCACTGGGTGTCTCCAGTCCCCTAGTTCCTCTAAGTGGTGACCTCATCCACTTGGCCTAGTGGGCCCGTTCCTCTCCCTCTTGGGCATGGCAGCCCCACCCCCTCACTCTTGGGCAGCTGCTATGGCTCCATCCCACTGGCTCACATGAATGAGCAGCTCCACACTCCAGAATCAAGTTGATGAAGGCCTGGCTCTTTGAAACCTAGGGACCTGTGATTGGTCCACCCCCAAAGGCCATGGTCCTACCCTTTCAGGCTGAGGCAGTTCTGCTTCCATTTCCTTAGTCTCCACTTCTGCCAATTAGTGCCCGAGGGCTACCCACTTTGCCAGAAATCTTCTTGCCCCAAAGGACATTTAGCTTTCTTGCTCCGTGGGCTGGCCAACCTGCTACTCCATTTCACATGGGTCTCTTCTACCAGTTAATGCCTGAAGGCAACCCACTCCACCAGGAAGCTGCCTAACCAAAGGCATCAAGCTTTCTCCTCCGTAGGCTGGTAAGCCTGTCGCTGTCTCATGCCAGTTCTCTTGGCTCTGCTCCTGCCATCTCTCATGCCGGTCTCTGGGCTCTGCTCCTGCCGTCTCTCATGCCATATGCAAGGGTCTCTCTGCCAGGGTCACAAGTCAAGGACGCACTCCACTCCTATTTCCACATTTTAGGCATCTGTCAGAGCAGCACCCCACTGTCTCGGTACCATATTCTGTTCTGGTTACCCAGTGCTGCTCTGACAAGACTATACCACAAATGGGATGGCCTTGACAAACAGGAGTTTATTCTTACAATTTGGAGGCTTTAAGTCCAAGTTCAAAGTGCCAGGCTCTAGGGGCTGGGTGAAATCCCCTCAACCTTGGGATCCAGCTCTGCCTCCTACTCCCAGCCCACTGGATCTGGAGGTGTTTCTTCATTCAGACAGCTGCTGGCTGCTGAGGCTGAGAAGCCGCAAGGTTGACAAGTAAAAAGGCACAGTCCCGATGTTACCAAACCACACGACAGGCCATTAACTTAAGTCCACTGTCAGTCCCAAGGTCAGCAGAGAACAGCAGGCTGCTGAGCAACGACATAGATAGTACATGCAAGGTCCAAACATGCCATAAGCTAGAGACAGTTCCCAAGGCTTCTCCTTATATATAGGAAGCAGACCACATCCCAAAGGCAGCTACTCAGCTGCTTGTGGTAGATCCTACCATGGAGTTGATTGCCAGTCTCCTCATGGGGATTAACTACCACCAGCTGTCCATCCATTCATCTAGGCCCAGCCAAGTTGACACGCAAACATAACTACCACAAACCCTCATACACTGCTAGTAGGAATGTAAAATGGGGCAAGCACTGTGGAAAACAGTGTGGTACTTCCTTAGAAAGTTGAAAATAGAAATATCATATGACTCAGCAATCTCACTACTAGGAATATATACTACAGTAAAATAAGCCATGACAAGAACAGATACATGCACATCCATGTTCATGACAGCATTATTCACAATAGCAAACAGATGGAAACAACCTAAGTGCCCATCAACGGAGGAACAGATAAACAAACTATGGTACATACACACAGTGGAATATTACACAATGTTAAAGAATAACAATGAATCTACAAAAGACTTCATAACACAGATGAACCTAGAAATTAGTCTATCACAAAAACACAATTATTGTATGAGATTGTTACTTTAAAAGGAGCTCTGGTGCAGAGCAAAGAAGAATGAAGAAAACCAAAAATTCATGGAAACACTTAGTCCTAGCGACTGGTACACCATCCGATCTGCAGCCTATACAACTATGAGACCAGAAGAATTAGATGGTGCCCGGCTACTACTGACAGCCACTTGGAAGAGGATCTATGTAGGAGATCCTGGATAGAGAGGGAGAACAATGTGGAACAAAACTCAAAATCATAGTGGAAAAAAAAAGGGGGAGTTGGACCAGGTTTGCTGGTCCGATAGAGCCTGGTGGAACCACTGAGACTATGGCCCCTAGCTGCCCTACAGGTCTGGAATTGAACCCATGCCTGTGGCTTCCAGCCAAACAATGTACAGGCATATGAGTTGAATTGAACATTTACCTGAGGTAGATACACTCCTTGGAGAGAACAAGCATGGGAGAAAAAAGGGCTGCTTATACATGGGGTGACAGCTCAGGGGACAGGAGTGCATGGAGGGATGGACACAGGGAAGAGGTAACTATCGAGAGGAAGTAGGAGGGGAGATGTTGCATTGTGGTAAACTGTGGTCAATATCATGAGACAAAGTGTATGTGAACTGCTGTATGGAAAATGTATTTGCTATGTAAATTTTCATCCAAATCACAATTAAAAAAAAGCAAAAAAAAAAGGAACTCTGGTGGCATAGTGTCTAAGGCATTTGACTGCTAACCAGAAGGCTGCCAGTTCAAACCCACTAGCCACTCCTTGGAAGGAAGGTTGGTCAATCTACTTCCGTAGTGATACTGCCTCAGAAACCCAAGGAGCGGTCACTATGAGTCAGATCCAACTCGATGGTCGTGAGTGATTACTTCAAAAAGTCAAGAAAAGGAGAGGCGGGGCAAGATGGCGGAGTAGGCAGAAGGATTGCACAGACCCTCTTCAACAAAGAAAAGGGAAACCAATTAACACAGACACAGAAG
>NW_006921596.1:9200539-9204979 GCF_000298275.1 Orycteropus afer afer
GGAATACTCTCAGAGGAGCGCTAGAATTAGAGGCAGCAAAGATAACCACTATCACACACACAATCCTGCAATAATAGAAATAATAATTTATGAGTGGATACATAGATAGACACACAAGCTGAACAGGTGTGGAAAGGCAAATGGGAACATGTCCACAAATACATATAGGTTTGCTGGAAGATATTTCTACATATATATCTATATGTGCTGCAAATATATCCATGAATATAGCAGAGCATATGGAGGAAAAGTTACTAAAGCTTCCTAACCATAACCAGACACCTTGATAGAACGGGTTGCTAGGCCTGGCGTTCAAGGAACATCAAGTTCAATTGGCATAACATAGTGCAGGAAGACAACGTTCTACATCCTACCTTGGTGAGCAGTGACCAGGGTCTTAAAAACTTATGAGTGGCCATATAAAGTGAAACTATTGGTTTCTCCCCATTCAGAGCAAAGGAGAAAATCAAAGGTGCATGGAAATTTAATCCAAAGGACAAATGAACCCCATGAATGGCAGCATCCACAACCAGGACACCAGAAAAACTAGATGGTGACTGGCTACCACTATTGACCTCTCTGAAAGGGATCCAATAGGAGGTCTTGGATAGTTGTTGTTGTTGTTTTTAGGTGCCATCAAGTCGTCTGACTCATAGTGATCCCTATATAGAACAGAACAAAACAATGCCTTGTCCTGTGCCAGCCTCACAATCCTTGCTATACCTGAGCCCGTTGTTGCAGCCACTGTGTTAATCCACCTTGCTGAGGGGCTCCCCCTTTTTTGTTGACCCTTCACTTTACCAAGCATGATATCCTTCTCCAGAGAATGGTCCCTTCTGACAATATGACCAAAATAGGTAAGATGAAGTTTGGCTGTTCTCACTTCCAAGGAACATTCCGGCTGCACTTCTTCCAGGACAGATCTGTTAGTTCTTTTAGCAGTCCACAGTACTTTCAGCTTTCTTCGCCAACACCACAACTCAAAAGCATCAACTCTTCTTCAGTTGGTCTTCCTTATTCACTGTCCAGCTTTCACATGTATATGAGGCAATTGAAAATACCATGGTTTGGATTGTTGTTGTTAGGTGCCGTCTAATTGTTTCTGACTCATAGTGACCCTATGCACTGCAGAAAGAAACACCACCCAATCACGCACCAGCTCCATGATCCTTGCTATACTTGAGCCAATTGTTGCAGCCACTGTGTCAATCCATCTCGTTGAAGGCCTTCCCCTCTTTCATCGACCTTCCACCTTACCAAGCATGACATCCTTCTCCAGGGAATTGTCCCTTCTGACAACATGACCAAAGTAGGCAAGATAAAGTCTACCCATTCTTATTTCCAAGGAGCATTTCAGGTGCGCTTCCTCCAGGACAGAGCTGTTAGTTCTTTTAGCAGTCCATAGGATTTTCAGCATTCTTCACCAGCACAACTCAAAAGCATCAACTCTTCTTTGGTCTTCATTATTAATTCTCCAGCTCTCACATGCATATGAGGTGATTGAAAATATCATGGCTTGTGTCAGGTGCACCTTAGTCCTCAAGGAGACATCCTTGTTCCTCAGCACTTGAAAGAGTTCCTTTGCAGCCAACATGCCTAGTGCTATACGTCATCTAATGTTCTGACTGCTGCTTCCATTGGCATCGATTGTAGAACCAAGCAATGTGAATTCTTTGACAACTTCAGTCTTTTCTCCATTTATCATGATGCTGCTTATTGGTCCAGTTGTGAGGACTTTTGTTTTCTTTATATTGAGATGTAATCCATACTGCAGACTATATTCTTCAATCCTCATCAGTAAGTGCCTCAAGTCATCCTCACTTTCAGCAAGCAAAGTTGTGTCATCACAACTTTGCTTGGATTAGGTGCACCTTAGTCTTCAAGGAGATATCTTTGCTCTTCATCACTTGAAAGAGGTCTTTTGAAGCAGATTTGCCTAATGCAATACATCCTCTGATGTCTTGACTGCTGTTTCACATTTGAATAGAGGGAGAAAAAGGTGGAACAAAATTCAAAATAATAATACAAAAGACCAGTTCTGCTAGAACCTGGTGGAACCCCAAAACTAAGACCCTTAGACACCATTCAAGCCTGGAACTGAACTCACTACGTGGCTTAACTTTCAGTCAAACAATAGGCATTTGACTGCTAACCCACCAGCCATTCCTTGGAAGGAAGGTCGGCCAATCTACTTCTGTAGTCTTACCGCCTCAGAAACCCAGGGAGGAGTCACTATGAGTTGCATGCGAATCCATGGCAGTGGTGGTATGGTGGCATAAGGTGAACAATAACACCAGGGGGGAAATTCTCCCTAGAAGTACCAACCATATGAGAGCAAAGGGCAGCATTTGCCAGGAATAAATCTCAGAAGGCAGGAAGGGATAGGAGAGAAGGACAAATGGAAATGATAAACACAGCAAGGAAGTTGGAAAAGTGCTGTTTTATTATGGGATTGCAATCATTATCACAAATCAAAACTTATATGAATTGTTGAACACAAAACCAATTCACTCTGTACAATTTGACCAAAAACTCAATGAAATGTTTTTTAAAAAGAAGAAGGAAGGAATACAAAGTTCCTGTACTGAAAATAATTGGTGGGCTTTCAACCATATCAGGAGGTAGCATATGATCAAGAACAAATGCTACTGAAGGAAGAAGTCCAAGCTGCACTGAAGTCATTTGTGGGGGTTGGGGCTCAAGTATTGATATAATACCAATTAAGATGTTTCAACAAATGGATGCAATGCTGGAAGCTGTTACTTGTCTGTAGCAAGAAATTTGAAAGACAGCTACCTGGCAACCGACTGGAAGAGATCCATATTTGTGCCCATTCCAATGAAAGGTGATCAAATGGAATGGGGGAAGTTATCAAACAATGTCATTAATATCATACTCAAGTAAAATTTTGCTGAAGATAATTTAATAACAGTTGCAGCAGTGTATCAACAGGTAACTGCCAGAAACTCAAGCCAGATTCAGAAGAGGACATGGAATGAGGGATATAATTGTCAATATCAGATGTATCTTGGTTGAAAGCAGATACCAGAAAGATATTTACCTGTGTTTTATTGACTATACAAAGGCATTCTACTATGTAGAACATAACAAATTATGGATAACATTGCAAAGAATGGGAATTCTAGAATACTTAATTGTGCTCATGTGGAACCCATACATAGATGACTATGTAGTCATATGGTAGTCATTAGAACAGACCAAGGAGGTACACATAGTTTATAAGCAAAAAAAATGTGTGTCATAATTGTGTCCTTTCATCATATTTATCCAATCTGTATGCTGAGAAAATAATCCAAGAAACCATGTATGAAGAAGAATTCAGCATCAGGATTGGAGGAAGACTAATTAACAACCAGTGATAGGCAGATGACACAACCTTCCTTGTTTAAAGTTTAGAAGACTTGAAGCACTTACTGATTATTAAACTACAGCCTTTAGTATGGATTACACCTCAACAAAAGAAAACAAAAATCCTCATAACTGGTTCAATAAACAACATTACGATAAATGGAGAAAGGATTGAAGTTGTCCAGGATTTCATTTTACTTGGGTCCACAATCAACTTCTGTGGAAGCACAAGTTAAGAAATTAAAAGACCCTGTATTGTGCAAGTCTGCTGCTAAGGAACTCTTTAAAGTGTTAAAAACAAAGATGTTATTCCGACAGCTAAGGTGCACCTGACCCAAAGCATAGTAGTTTCAGTTTCTTCATACCCATGTGAGAGCTGGACAATGAATAAGGAATACCACAGAAGAAATAAAGCATTTGAATTGTGGTGCTAGCAAAGAATGTTGAACGTACATTGGACTGCCAGAAGAACAAACAAATCTGTCTTGGAAGAAATACAGCTGGGATGCTTCTTGGAAGTGAGTATGGCAAGACTTCATGAGTCAGGTACTTTGGACATGTTGTCAGAAGGGATCAGAAACTGGCCGAGAACATCATGCTTGGTGAAGTAGAGAGTCAGTGAGAAAGAAGACCCTCAACAAGATAGATCGACAAAGTGGCTTAACAATGGCCTGAAACATAGCAACAATTGTGAGGATGTTGTGGGACTGGGCAGTGTTTCATGTTATTGTACATAGGGGTGCTATGAGTTGGAACCAATTTGAAAGAATCTAACAACAACAACAAAAATAGCTCACAGTCCCTGGGTGTGCAAACGGGTAACTACTAACTGAAAGGTTGAAGATTTGAGTCCACCCAGAGTGTGTTAGATTGGGTTCTCTAGAGAAACACAAAAAAACAGCAAAGTATATATATATATTTATAGAGAGAGAGAGAGAGAAATTTATCTTAGGAAAATGGCTCACAAGTGTATAGAATCCGACAAGTCCAAGCCGAAAAGTCCATCTCTGGAAGCCGCCTTGGCTTCTGCAAGCACAGGGGAGCCGAGAGATTCAAGCTGGCATGCAGTAT
>NW_006921596.1:9211090-9213120 GCF_000298275.1 Orycteropus afer afer
GCCTTGGCTTCCACAAGCACAGGGGAGCCGAGAGATTCAAGCTGGCATGCAGTATACTGGTTGTTGATTCCAACAAAAGATGAATCCAAGATCTCCAGGCCGAGCGGTGGGCCGCTCACTCACGGAAGTCTGTAGTTCGCACACCAGTGTTCCAACCCCTTAAGGAATGCGGCTCTTCCAGGTTGCCCTTGGATATCATTGCAAGCAGGCCACACCCCTAGGGAAACTCCCCTTGGGCAGACTGGCCACTCAGAACACAGTCAATGGGAACAACCACACCGAACTGGGGTCCAGCCAAGTTGACACCCAGCTCCAACTATCACACAGAGGCATCTTGGAAGAAAAGCCTGATGTTCTATTTCCAAAAAAAGCAGCCACTGAAAACTCTATGGAGCACATTTCTACTGTGACACACACAAGGTTGCCATGAATTGGAATGGACTCAATGCCAATCAGTTTTCTAACGGCTAGCCTTGATTCAATGCTTAGGACTAAACCACATTATGTATTCCTATTTGGTGTAAAATGCTTTAATATCTCCGTTTTAAAGATGAGGCATCTGAGGCACAGAAAAGTTGGGTGGCTTGCCCCAGGTCCCATAGGCTCTAAGTAGCAAAGTCCAGCCCCAGATCCAAGCAGGCTGTCCTCCAGAGTCAGGACATGTCACCACAAGACTCTGCTGCCCCTGAGTGTAGTGCTTATTGACCACTACCCAACTTGTGTATGAGGAAAAAAATTAACAATGGCTTTTCACTTGATATTAAACTTACCACACACTTAGAGCATCTAGTAACATGTTCTTTAAGGGCTAAACTATCCTGACTACCTATCTACCCACGAATATAGTAGAGCATACAGGGGGAATGAATAATTTCATTCAGCATCCTCTGAATAATTAAGAACGTGGACAAGATTTCAGGGACACTGATTGATCTATTTCACTGTAGTAGAGCTGGAGTAGGGCCCCATTCTCTGCTCACGTCTGAGACAGCAGCATAGACCCATCACTCAGTGTGATCCACAGACCAGCAGCATCTGCCTCCCCCCAGGAATTTATTGGAAATGCAGAATCTCAAGTCCCACCCCAGCCCTACTGAGTCAGAATCTACTTTTTCAAAGGATAGTTGCGTGATCATGTGCACCTTGAAAGTGTGAGAAGCCCCAATGCCGACCATTATTGATTCATTGATTATAAGCACTACTGGGTGTGTACTGGGTGTGAGGAGATGAGAATGAGCAGCAGGTGAGGCATTGTGATGTCTACCCTCCCCGTGGTTGCACAGATGACAAGCCAAGCATGGACAGGGCTGATGGGGGGGCTAATGCCCTCTGGCGACACCTAAACAATCTGGGGCCAGGGTAAGACATTAGAGAGAAATTCTTAGAGGAAGTGGCATTTGATAACCTAGTGAGGGCTGTGGTTCCCCAGAGAAGGAAAACTGACTTAGAAGCCATTAGATGTCCTTGAGTGGCACAAACATTTAAGTACTTGACTACTAGCAGAAAGGTTGGCGGTTCAAACCCACCCAAAGGCATCTTGGAGGACAGTCCATGCCTGTCCTGTGAATAATTAAGTGTGGACAAGATTTCAGGGACACTGATTAATCTATTTCACTGTAGTAGAGCTGGAGTAGGGCCATTCCAAATCGTGGTGACCTCGTGTGTGCAGTGTAGAGTAGCTCTGTAGAGTTTTCAAGGCTGTGACTTCTCAGAAGCGGATCATCAAGACTGCCCTCAAGCTGATTCCAACTCATAGTGACCCTAGACCACAGAGTTCTCCCTAGGACAGTGCTCCATAGGGTTTCCTAGGCTATAATCTTTACAGGAGCTGATTACCAAGTCTTTTTTCCAACAGAGTGGCTCTGCTTTGAGCTGCCAATTTTCTGGTTAGCAACCAAGTGTTAAACCATTGTGCTACCAGGGATCAATATATGTATCGTTGTCAAGGGCTAGTAGTCAAGCATGCAAATCGATCTACTGATCTACTGTATGGAAAATTTTGTATATATATATATATATATATATATATA
>NW_006921596.1:9213220-9222866 GCF_000298275.1 Orycteropus afer afer
GCAGTCAAGTGCCTTAGGCTCCCACATAGATATATATACATATATATTTGTTGTTGTTGGTAGGTGTCCTCCAGTGAATTCTGACTCATAGCAACCCTATATAACAGAGTAGAACTTCCCCATAGGATTTTCTAGGCTATGATCACAAAAAAAGAGATCACAAGTCTCTCTCCCAAAGCCACTGAATGAGTTCAAACCACCAACCTTTTGGTTAGTGGCCAAGCATCACCAGGTCTCTGCATATATATACATACATAAAATATACATATATATTATATATATGAAGTGTCTGGTCATATATTTAATTTAAAATGTTATCATTCTATTCTGTCAGGATTCAGTTTGGCATTCTCTGCACATGAATCCATTACTGCACTTGGTGGCACCCATTCCCCCAGTCTACCCAGGCCCCACAGACATTGCCCTATGCAGATCCCACCTGGTGGAACTCTGCCCAACAGCAGGTTGAGTGTGTTTTCCCTTGATCACCACTTCCCGTCCTACAACATACAGTATGGGGGACAAGTGTCTCTCTTTGGCTGCTCCTAATTTCATCATCTGTTTCAGTGGTAATGATGCTATCACAGTAACGACTCTTGCCTGTTTCCACAACCTTGACAATTGTTAAATTGTGCAGAACCACAGACAAGATCAGTAAAGATTTATTCCCCTCTCCTGTTGTTTTCTATGGAAACAGTGTGGAGCATGCTGGGAACCTTCGTAGGGATGGCTTAGAGGGGAGCCTTGTCTCCAATGGGGATGGTAGGCCTGAGGGGACACAGAGAGAAAGAGCTCCTCTAAGTCAGAAAACTATCTAGCATGCCTCTCAGAGTCTCTTTGGAGCCCAGTAACTGTCATTGGACATGTTGCAATAGACTGATTTTTTAAAAAACTTATTATTGTGATTTGGGTGAAAGTTTACAGAACAAATTGATTTCTATTCAGCCATTCATACACATTCTGATTCATGACAATGATTTCTATTCAAGGCAAATGCTGCCCTTTGATCTCATAATGTTGGTTGTTCTAGGGAACGAGTATCCCCTGTGTTCTGGTTACCTAATGCCGCTCTAAAAGGAATAGACCACAAATGGGATGGCCTTAACAAACAGGAGTTTATTCTTACAATTTGGAGGCTTTAAGTCCAAGTTCAAGTGCCAGGCTCCAGGGGCTGGGTGAAAGCCCCTCAACCTTAGAGTCCAGCTCTGCCTCCTGCTCCTGGCCCACTGGAGCTAGAGGCATTTCTTCACTCAGACAGCTGCTGGCTGCTGAGGCTGACAAACCCAAGGTTGACAAGTAAAAAGATACAGTCCCAATATTACCAAACCACACGGCAGGCCATTAACTTAAGTCCATTGTAAATCCCAAGGTTGGCAGAGCATAGCAGGCTGCTGAGCAATGACACAGTTACATGCAGGGTCTAAGCGTGCCAAGGCTAGAGACCATTCCCAAAGGTCCTGCTTATATACGGGAAGCAGCCCACATACCCAAAGGCAGCTACTCAGCTGCTCACAGTCGATTCTACCATGGAGTTGATTACCAGTCTCATCATGGGGAATACTACATCCAACTGCCCAGCCACTCAACCAGGCCCAGTCAAGTTGACACACAAACATAGCTACCACAGCCTGGTATTACTGTTTATCTTATAGGCTTGTGTGTTGGTTGGCTGAAAGTTGAGCCATGGGAGTACATTTAGTTCCAGGCTTAAAGTGTGCCTAAGAGTCATAGTATCAGGGTTCTCTTAGGATAATCTCTATCAGAATAGTAACCCTAGTCTTTTTAAAAAAATTATTTTGACTTTTTTCCCTATTTTTCTCCCAATCTATCCAGGATCTCCTATTGTGATCCTTTTCAGAACTGCCAGCAGTGGTAACCAGGTACCATCTAGCCCTTCTGATGTCATAGTTGTGAAGGCTAGCATCTGCATAGTCCATTAGTCCTTTGGACTAACTGCTTCCATGCTTCTTTGGTTTTCTTCACTCTTATTTGCTCTGGAGAGGGAGAGAACAGTAGCTGCACCTTAGATGGCTGCCCATGAGTTTTTAAGACTCCAGTCACTACTCACCAAAGTGCTGTTGTTGTTATATGCTGTCGAGTTGGACCCGACTCATAGCAACCCCTCCTTGGGTTTCTGAGGCAGTATCACTACGGAAGTAGATTGCCTCATCTTCCTTCCGAGGAGTGACTGGTGGGTTTGAACCGCCAGCCTTCTGGTTAGCAGTCAAGTGCCTTAGGCTCCCACATAGATATAAATTGATATTGCAGTTGTTTTAATTTTGTCATTGTGCACTATATTATGCCAATTAACTGTGATATCTCCTGAGACTGTGGTCTTGAGCCCCACAACTAATGGCTCTAGGTGTTTGGTTACAGCTAAGAAGTTTTCTTGACTTTGTCCCCAGGAAGCTCTACTATATTCATAGAGATACTTAAACCAAAAGAAAAACCAAACTCACTGTCGTTGAGTCAATTTCGACTCATAGAGACCCCTCCTTGGGTTTTCAAGGTGGTATCTCTATGGAAGTTGATTGCCCAGTCTTCCTGGTTAGCAGTCAAATGCCCTAGACACTACATCAAACAAACCCACAGCCATTGAGTCAATTCTGACCCATAACAACCCTTTAGGACAGAGTAGAATTGCCCCCAAAGGGTTTCCAAGGCTGTAAATCCTTACAGAAGCAGACTGCCTCATCTTTTTCCTGCAGAGTGGCTGGTAGGTTCAAACCACTGACCTTTGGATTAACATCCAAATGCTTTAACCACTATGCCATCAGAGCTCCTTGCATGTAAAAATACATATGTCCAAATATCCTGTGTCAAAGCTATGTATATATTAGTGGGTGTAATACAATTTGCCTTCCTGTTCCTGTTCAGCTGATGTGTCTATCTATGTATCCACTCATAGATTGTTATTACTGTTATTGCAAGATTGCGTATGTAAAAGTATTTACCTTTGTTGCCTTTAACTCTTCCGCTCCTAGTGTCTTCTTTTGCCTTGATCATTTTGTGCTAACCTCCCCCTTCTTGTATATTGCCTTTCCTTCCACCCAAGTTAACATGTGTCTACCCTCTAGCTAGGGATTTACCCTTCTTTCCCCTCCCACCCTGGCGATCTTCAAAGAATGATTCCTCCTGTGTGTTAACCTTTTCTTAACTTCTTACAGTCATACTCTTATACAATATTTGTCCTTTTATGAATGAACAACTTAATTCAGCATAATGTTCTCCAGGTCCCTCCATGTTCTCCGTGTTCTGCAAACTCATTGTTATTCTTTAATGTTGGATGGCATTTTTTGTTTTCTGGTTTTTTTTTTTTTTTTCTTTCTAACTTTGCTATTATTAATGCTAGAGTGAGATGCTATCGCATTGTTGTTTGATTTTCATCTAATGGCTAATAATTATGAGCTTTTCTTCATATGTTTGTTGACCACTTGAAAATCTTTTTTAATGAAGTATCTGCTCAAGTCTTATGCCCATTCTTTATTTGGATTACTTGTCTTTTTGTTGTTGAGTTGTTGAAATTTTCTATAAATTTTAGAGATTAGACCTTTGTCCAATATGCTGTTGCCAACTTTTTCCCCCGGTCTGTCTGTATGATTTTTTTTTTCTTTTTTTACTGTTTTGGTGAAGTCTTTTGTGCCTTAGATATTTGACTGCTAACCAGAAGGCTGGCAGTTCACACCCCCCAGCCACTCCTCAGAAGGAAGGTTGGGCAATCTACTTCCATACAGATACCACCTCAGAAACCTGAGAAGGGATCACTATGAGTCAGATCCAACTCAACAACAATGAAGTTTTTTTTTTTTTTTTTTTGGATGCACATAATTGTTTAATTTTTAGGAGGTCCCAGTTGTCTAGTTTTCTTTTGCTGTCTGTGAATTTTTATTGATGTTTGATAGTGTATTTATCCCATGTATTAGGGCCCTTAAGTTTGTCCCTATTTTTTCTGTGATTATCTTTATGGTTTTAGATTTTAAAGTTAATTATTTGATCCACCTTGAGTTAATTTTTGTGTGTGGTGAGAGAGAGGTAGCCTGTTTTCATTTTTCTGTAAATGGATATCCAGTTTTGCCAGGACCATGTGTTAAGGAGACTATCTCTTCCTCCATTTAATGAGTTTCAACCTTTGTCAAAGATCAGCTGTCCATAGGTGGATGGATTTACCTTTGGGTTCTCAATTCTGTTCCACTGGTACATATGTCTGTCATTGCATCAGTACCAGGCTGTTTTGACCACCATGGGTTTATAATAGGTATTGAGATCAGTGTTGAATTTTATCAAGAAGCCTTTTCTTCATCAATTGATATGCTCATGTAGTTCTTTTCCTTTATCTTATTTGTGTTGTAGATTACGTTGATTTTTTAAAATATTGAACCATCCTTGCATACCTGGTATGAATCCACTTGATTATCGTGTATTATTTTATAAAATGTTTTTGGACTCTGTTGTTTAATATTTTATTGAGAAAATAAACTATATTTGTCTATATTATTTTTTATTAGTGATGCTTTTGCCTGGATTTGCTATCAGGGTTATGCTTGCTTCATAGAATGAGTTTGGGAGTATTCCATCCTTTTATATGTTGTGGAATCATTTGAGTTGAATTGATGCCAGCTGTTCTCTGAATGTTTGATAGAATTCACCAGTGAAGCCATCTGGGCAAAGACTACTTCTTGGGAGATTTTTAAATGACCTATTCAATTTCTTCTTTTGTGATGGATCTGTTCAAATTTTTCACATCAGATTGTGTTAATTTGGGTATTATGTATGTATGTGTTGTGTTTCTAGGAATTTGCACATTTCTGCTAGGTATTCAAATTTGTTAGAGTACAGTTCTTTATAGTATTCTGCTATTATTCTGTTTATTTCAGTAGGTTCTGTTGTGACATAGTCCATTTCATTTCTTAGTCATGTTATTTGCATCTTCTTTTCTTTTGTTAAATTTGTCAGGATTTGACATTTTATTAATCCATTCAGAGAACCATCTTCTAGTCTTGTAGATTCTTTCTTTTGGTTTATGTTTTCTCTTTCATTTATTTCTGCTCTAATTTTTACTATTTTCTTTCTTTTGGTGACTATAGGCTTTTTGTTATTGTTCCTTTTGTAGTTGTTGGAGATGTTGGGTTAAGGTGTTGATTTTGGTTCTTTCTTCTTTTGTGATTTGTGCATTTGTTGCTATAAATTGCCTTTTGAGCACTGCTTTTGCTGTGTCCCAAAGGTTTTCCTGTGTTATGTTTTCATTCTCATTTGACTCAATGGACTTTTAAATTTTACTTTTTCTACTATTCTGTAGTTGTTGTTGTTGTTGTTTTAAAGGAGCTCTGGTGGTATAGTGCCTAAGGCATTTGATTGCTAACCAAAAGGTTGGCAGTTCAAACCCACTGGCCACTGCACAGAAGGAAGACTGGCGATCTACTTCAGTAAAGATTTGCCACCTTGGAAATCCAATTGGGGTTGCTATGAGTTGTAATTGACTCAATGGCAGTGGGTTTGGTTGTTTTTTTTTTTTTTTTTTTTTAAAGTGGGATATTATTCAGTTTCCATGTGTTTAATTTTGTTTCTTTAGTCTTCCTGTTGTTAATTTCTAATTTTATAGCATTGTAATCTGAGAAGATGCTTTGTACTGGTTCAATATTTTAAAATTTATTGTGGCTTCATTTGTGGTCTAACATATGTCTGTTCTGGAGAATGTTACATGTGTCCTGGAAAAGACTGTATATTGTATTTTTTTTTTTTTTAGGTGGAGTGTTCTGTAGATATCTATTAGGTCAAGTTGGTTGATTGTGCTGTTTACATCTTCTATAGCTTTCTTGAGTTTCTTTCTAGTTATTCTAACCTTCATTAAATGTGGTACATTAAAGTCTTCTCTGGTGGCATAGTGCCTAAGGCAATTTGAATGCTAACCAGAAGGTTGGTGATTCAAACCCACCAGCCACTCCTCAGAAGGAAGATTGGGCAATGTATTTCTGTAGAGATACTGCCTCAGAAACCCAAGGAGGGGTCACTATGAGTCGGATCCAACTCCACAGCAGTGAGTTTTTATTTTGTTTTGGTTTTTACTATTATTGTGGAGCTGTCTATCTCTCTTTTCAATTTTGTTAAAGTCTAAGCTATGTATTTACGACTTTTTCATTTGGGTGCATCAGTATTTATTGTGGTTATGTCCTCTTGTTGGATTGAGCCTTTGATCATTACATACATATGTCCTTCCTTGTCTCTTTTGCTGGCTTTTGCCTTACAGTGTATTTTATCAGAAATTAATGTTGCCACTCCTGATTATTTTTTGTTGCACTTTACTTGATACATGTTTTTGCACCCTTTGATCCTTAGCTTATTTTTGCTTTTGTGTTTAAGGTATGTCTCTTATACACATTATGCTGATGGGTCATGTTTTCTTATCCTTACTGCTATTCTCTGTCACTTGACTGATGAGGTTAAATCCATTTACATTCAGTGTAATTATCAATAGGTATGAATTTGCTACTGCATTTTGCTGTGTGTGTGTGTGTGTGTGTGTGTAGTGCTGATGGTTTCTTTGTTCCATATATTTTTTGGTGCCAATTTTCTTATCATTTCTTTCATTGCTGTTGTTTCAATAGACTTATTTTTAAATAAAGATTCTATTTTCAGCATTTTAATTTTTCTAGCACTTTCCATTGCAACCTTGACTCTTGTCATCTGACACTTTGATTAATGTGGATTAAATTGTTTCTGCATTTTTGACTCCTAGAAAAGAACTCAGACTAAGAAGAGTTCATGTGAATTTCTATCTGTTTGGATTTCCCAGATTCCTTTTACTAGGATGGCTGAGTTGTGGGGACACCTGTTACTTAAAGGAGAGGAAGTAGTCCAAAGCTTCTATGTGTCATGACCCACCCTTTTTGGATGCCTGGTACGAGACATGAGGACAATCAGACTAGTTTCACACAACTTCTCCTTTTAAATGTCTGATAAATAATATACTCATTTAACAAATATTTAGTAAACACCTATGTGCCAGTCACTGTTATAGCCACAGGGATAAAGTAGTAAACATTCTAGTGGGGAACACAGGCACAAACAAAAAATGAACTGATAAAATTATTTCTGAAAGTGCAAGGTGCTGTGAAGAAAATGAGACAAGACAACATAGGTGAGAACTTCTACTATAAGTCTGGCTCATAATAAGTGCCCAACTTGGGCTGAAGAAAACCAAGGCTTTTCTTTTTCAAATGGGCATATATATGGTATATGGGAAAGTTAATGGGATTTAGAATTAGACTTCAAGAAATTGGACTTTACCTCTCTCACTTTGCACCAGGGCGTACCCTTGAGCAAGTTACTCATCTTCTCTGTGCCGTGCGTACCCCAACCAAAGCTGGGATTAGAGTGTGGCAAGAGAGGCACTCAAGGAACAAAGGTTAAGGAGGCACTCACTCTCAGAGCTGTGCACATGCAAACTTGGCACTTGAACCACCCTGACAGTGAATGTTTCCTTGAAAATTTTGCACCTTACATGCCCCCCCACTACAGTAGCAGTTTTGTCCTCATATTTTAAATGGTAGGAATAATTGTACCTTCCTGATAGAGTTCTTAGAAGGTAAGGATCAGCTGATACGTGAGAAGAGAAATGAGAAAGAGTCCTGCAAACTGGCAACACTTGGCTACTATGGGGAGAATGAGTTGCCAGGATCAGGTTGTGTCAGAGTAATAGGCTGGAACTCAAACCCAGCTCACTTTTCCCACACCCCAGTGCCAGGATCTAAGAGAAAGTGGGGGAACTTCCACCTGCTATGAATTTACATTAGTACCAAAAACGCATGATCATGTTGGGCTATCCATGTGCTGAGTAAATTTCACTGTTAGCTAGCGCCAAGCCAAGTGTGCATCTCAGATGAAAGGATGCAGCCAAAGCTGAAGGATAAGAAAGCTCACCTCTCGCTCTGGAACCAGCACTCCAGCCTTCCCCTGAAGGGATCATGTGAACCACAGTGGCAGCCCTTCCTAGCCCAGGCAAAGGAATCCCCCATGAAGCCAACCCGCCATACAGGATCTAGCATGGGGTTCCTAATGAAAAATGGCTGGTCTATTAGCACTTTGCAAATTAAAGGTCCTTTCATTTATTACCGTACTCTGCTAAGGGTGAGCATTCATTTTTTTCTCAAAGCAAATTCACTGGAAACAGACAGTTTAGAATTTATGCTTGTAATGATGGCTACATGGGCCATTAAGACCACCTCTAAGTGAGCTTAATTTGTAGCAGATAAATGTATATGTCTACATATTTTTCAACATAGTTTATGGTGCATCTTGCACAGCTGCGCCCAACTGATTAAATCCTCACAAAATTTAAATAGGAAACCCATTACATAGACAGTATTATAGCCATTCATCATGGAGGCAGTTTTGAGTTAACTCTGTCAGTGCCAGGCTGGGATCAGTGACAATTTTTTTTTTTTTTTTTTTAAGTGAAGAATGCAAAGGCTTCCTGTTTCCTTAACTTTGTTTCTTCTACCTTCTTGGGGACTATGGGGAGGTCTTAATCCTCCTTGGTGAACTCAGGGTGAAGTTTCTAGCATGGGGAGCAGAAGTTGCAGGCTCAGCAAGGCAGCTAGACCGTTGCTATCTGGTAGCTGTGGTCTTCACAGCCCCACATGCCTATGTCACGTTGTTCCCACAGCACTGATCAGCACATTCAGTCCAGACAAGCGCCACCTCAGTGATCCTCATTAACAAATGGACCTGTTTAAATCTCAGCAGACCATCACCAGCAGCAGCAGGCAGTATTGCACAACAGTGATTTGAGCATGAACTCTGGCCTTAGGTAGACATGGGGTTAAATCCCAACTCTGCTGCTTTCTGGCTGTGCAACCAGAGAGATAGTCATGCACAATGCTTAGCACAGTGCCAGGCACATCATATGCAATAAATGGAAACCCATTATTATTACTGCTACTGTTTGTAGTAGGTACTGTCACTGTCCCACTCGTGTCAACCACTGCCATGTGCCAAATGCAATTGCCTGAGACTTTTTACTTGAGGGCTTTCTCTGTCCACTGATGTGTATTTAGACCTTGCACAGAGCAGGCCTGACATGCTGGGGAGCTAACATCCTTAAGACAGACAGTATTGTGCAGATAATTTCTTTGTCTCTCAGTGGAATAACTTCAAGACTTTCTCTGCATAGTCTTCCAGCACTTCTCAGTGGGCCTGAACCCAAGTGCCCTAGGGATCACCTGCTCGTGAAGGCTCCTTGTCCTGCCTTCCATCTTTTTCCTGTCTCACTTGTCCTCTGACCTGTCAGTGCTTTCTGGGCCATCTCCCAAATATACTACTTGCACTCAAATACTTGTTTCAGAATGTGATTCTGGAAAAACAAAGGTTTTATTATTTTCTGTATGTATTTGATCTCCCTCTAACAGCTTCAGATAAAGGCCCTCACTTTGATCCAGTACTTGATATTACTTGCTACGGATTGAGTTCTGTCCTTCCCCTGCAACATATATGTTAGAATCCTAACCTTATACCTATGGACTAACAGATCTGTGCTGGAGGAAGAGAAGCCAGAATGCTCCTTGGAAGCAAAAATGGCCAGACTTCGTCTCACCTATTTTGGTCATGTTGTCAGAAGGGACCATTCCTTGGAGAAGGATGTCATGCTTGG
>NW_006921596.1:9241794-9251445 GCF_000298275.1 Orycteropus afer afer
TGTATGAAAAGTGAATTTACTCTGTAAATCTTCACCCAAATCCTAATAATAATAAAAAAAAAAACTAATTACTCTTGAGATACTATGAAAGTACATTCCAAACTAAAGTCACAGCCATGGAGTCAGATCTGACTCATAGTGACCCCTCCTTGAGTTTCCAAGATGGTAGCACTACGGAAGTTGATTGTCCCATCTTCCTTCCGTGGAGTGGCTAGTGGGTTTGAACCACCAGGCTTCTGGTTAGCAGTCAAATGCCTTAGGCACTATACCACCAGAGATTCCCCACACACACACACACAAAACATATTAGACACAGAGAAAAGCAAGAAGAAATGAGGGAAAATAGATGCCATGCCATGTGAAGATTTCTAAGGAACTGAGGAAAGCCAAGAAAAAAGCTAGAGAGCTGAGACAAGGATTTTCTCCCAGAATAGACAGAGAGACAGCCTTCCCCTGGAGCCAGTGCCCTGTACTCAGACTTCTAGCCTCCTAAACTGTGAGAAATTAAATTTCTGTTTGCTAAAGCCACCCCCTTGTGTTATCTCTGTTATAGCAACACTAGGTAACTAAGACACTACCCCCAAGGTCTTAGTGCCTTCCATGGAGAGTGATCAACAGTGTGTGCTCAGCGAATGCCATCATGTCCCCTCATCGATTTCTACAACCCTGGGATAGGTAGGAAGGACCAGTACTACCATTTGACGGTTGAAGAAATTGTGGTTAGATGATTCGCTGAAGGTCATATGACCCATCAATGACAGTCTAAAGTAGAATCCAGGTCATGGTGGCCAGCATTGATTAAGAACTTATTATGTGTTAAGCACAGTCCTAACTGGCATGTATGTATTAATTGAATTGTCACAATAAACTAATGAGGGTGGGATTGTTCTCCGCATTTTAAAGATTAAGAAACCAAGGCATAGAAAGTTTAAGTGACTTGGTCAAAGACATACTGGCAGTAAGTGGCAGACGAGGACTGGATGCAGACTGTCTGGCTTCTGGCCTATGCTCTGAACTCCTGTACTACTCTGATGACCTCCCAGGATCCTCTTCACATCTGCTTCCTGGAAGGGAATCTCAATATGAAGTCATCAACCAACATCCTGTGAGTAGAATCCAGCTCTTGTGATACATGTCATTTGACCAGCAATTTTAAAAAACTTTTCAACATTATAAAATTGAGATATTTTACATGGAAATCCAGATTGCTAGCTTTTCTTTAAAAACATGAAATGCCTAGCAATGTGAACCTGTATTCTCTATGGCATTAATAGGCTAGGGAGAGCAAGAGCTATCTCCTTGTAGAAACTAGGAAAGGCTAAATTATGCCTTGAACAAAACAAGCTTCTGAGGAACAACAATGAAGATTTATTTTTCACTCAAGTTCATTTCCATAGGAGGTCATCTGAAGCTTTGCTCCATGTCACCTTTAATCCAGGATTCAGGTGGGAGAAAAACCTGGCAAACCACACACTGGCTCTTAAAACCTTTGCTAAGAAGAGGCACATGTCATTTCTGCTTAGGTTTCATTGGCCAAAGCTGAGATGAATAGGCTGGGAAATTATTATTTTACCCTACAGAGACAAAAACCAAAAACCAAACTCACTGCAGTTGAGCTGGATTCGACTCATACTGACTCTCCTTGGGTTTCAGAGGTGGTATCACTATGGAAGTAGATTGTCCAACCTTCCTTCTAGGGAGTGGCTGGTGGGTTTGAACTGCCTAACCCTGGAGAGAGACAGTGAATATTTTTGAACAATAATACAGTTCTCCTTTAGACAAAGCAAATATTCTCCAATTTGGCCACATTATGGTTTCTTCTGAAAATCCTGTAATTGATCACATCAGATCATACCATTCACAGTTCATGCCAACTTTCAAGGACCATTATTGGCCCCTGATATGTGAGTTGACATGTTACGGGCTAAAAGTGATGCTAGAGTGCATCTTAGAGCTCTAACTACTTCAAAGGGAAGCCTTCAACACCCCTAAAGATTAGATTCAGAGATGTAGTCAATAAAAATGAATGTAATGGCAAAAGAAACCCAATGTGGTCCATGCAGATGTCTTCCCCTCCTTCAGTTGCTGCAGCCTCTCGTTTTAGATGGGCCCACATGCAGCCTTGTCTGAAGGCTTGGCCATATCTTCATGACTTTGCCTTCTCAATCAGATCAGAAACTGCTCAAGGGAGAGACTGAGATTTAGGCTTTTGAACACAATATAAATTACATTAATTTGAAAACTGCCAGAAGATCATGGCTATCTCATCTTCCATTCAGTTGTCGGTTATTTGCCAATGATTCTTGTTGTTTTGTTATTGGTAACTGCTGCCAAGTCAAGTTGCCTTGGCTCATGGCAACCTCATACACATTGGTACAAAATGTGGCTCAGCCCTGCATCATCCTCACTGGCCCCATGATCTAGTTTTCATTGACTGACTTTTGAACTTGGCCTGTCTTCCTAGTCCATCTTCATCTGGAAACTCCACTGAAACCTGTTCAACATCATAGCAACACAAAATTCTCCATTGACTACGGATGGGGCTATACTTGAAGTGTACTAGCCAGGAATCAAACCTGGGACTCCCACATGGAAGGAGAGAGTTCCACCACTGAACCACCACTGCCTCGTTAGTTCTCCTAATATGTCTATTCTGAACCTGTCCTCTTATACGAATTTGTTTTCATATGCTCATAGGATGTTTGGGATGGATAATATTCTATACAATCCAGATTCCTTATTTAAAGATGAGAAGACTAGGGCCCAGAGAAAGGAAAGATTTGTGTACAGTTTATGTAACAAGTTAGTGCTCACAATTGGGTAGGGAATCCAGATTCTCTAAATTCACACTCTTCCCATGACTCCACTTCCAAGTGAGTTTTGTTTTAAAGATGCATATTGGTGGAACTCCACAAATACATGCTTTGTATATATACGTTAGAAGTATGTACGTTCTAATGTACTTCAGATATGGGGATACTTCTAAATGTACATTCAGAATAGGGATGATGATTTAGAAGAATGAACACCTGACTGAACTTCAATAAAGAGATCATTCCTGAGCACCTATTATTACTTTTTAAGTCACTTAGACCTGAGCTTAAATCTGGTCTGTGACACTAACCACCTGTGTGATCTTAATCAAGCCACTTAACCTCCCTGTGTTCCATTTTCCTAATAGTAATAATGCCTACCTAACATAATAATTGTGATGGTTAAATGAAATATCCATGTAAAATCTACTGTGCTTAGCACTTGGGATATCAAAATATAAGGATCTTGATAATAACCTTGTCCCAGTTTGAAATAGAGGACAGTATTGCACATAAGAAATTTTAACACAATGAGATGCATTCAACTATTGAAATATATGCACATGGTTCCAAGAGAAGATGATAAACTGCCTTTTTATGAGAGGTGACTGTCAGAGAAGGCTTCATGTAGTTAGTAATGTCAGAGCTGAGCTTCAAAGGAGGAGGAAGAATACAGTTTTCCAGACCAACATGAAAAAGAGGGTGTTCTAGGATGAGAAACAACACACACACTGGTGGGTAGAATCCTGAGTCTTGTAGGGCCTCAACCATGTTGGTCTTGCTTAAGCATCGACTGTAGGGCAGGAAGAAGGAAGCAAGGAGGTGGAGAGACAGGCCTGGTGTGATCATGAAGGGCCTTGCTTGCTATAGTATGAAGTTGGATCTTTGTCTTGAAGTTTATAGGAAGCCTTTGATAAGTTTTGTCAGGGGGGTATTGAGATGGAATTTGCATTTTAGAAGGATCCCTTTGCAACCACATAGAGAATAGCTTGAAAGGGAGTGGGAATGGAGGCAGGGAAGCAGTTAGCAGGCAAAGGCAGATGCCTCATTAGTACCACAGATGAGGATCTAGGCAGTGGGGGTGGCCATGGAAGGCTGAGGGGAGAAGAACCATCAGATCGGGTGAGTGATTAAAGGTAGAGTGAGAGAGGTACAAAGAGGATGCCAAGGATCTGGTTGGGGCCACCTGGGCAGCACATGCAATGGGAGACTGGTTTGGGGGGAGTATGGAAAAGGAAAACCAGTTTGGGGCATGCTGCATTTTAGGTGGCTTTGGGGTGAATTTGAATTTTTACTTACGGTTTCACTTGGAACAAGGATCCCTTGACCTGAAACAATACCTCTCAGAAAAAGAAGAATTGATGGATGGGTAATTTACTCTTAAAACCCCAGCACATGATTGCTGGCACCCAGCAAGCCTCCTTTCTGTAAACTGCTTTTCAATACAGTGAGGTTTCTGACTGGCTGTTTATTAACTCTGGGGTCACCAGTAAACAGCAAGCTTCAAAATGTGACCAATTAAGGACAAAGCTAAGGTGTGGGCCTGTCTCCCTCTCCATTTGAAAGGAATCAAGTACAATGCTCTAAGTGTTCAATTTCACCTGCCAGAGTTGCTGAGTTGTCATTGATGGTGCCTAGCTCTCAAAATCAGGGCTGTTTATTAGCACTTCGTTCCCCTCCTAAGCAACTGTGTGATTCACTCCCCGGGCATCAGCCAGGGAGACAAGGGGGGACTCTCCTCTCTGACATTATGAAACATTTACTTTTATATTAACAAATGGTGGATACATGGACCTGCCTTAAAGGAATGGAAGCTAACACTTTAGTAACCAGTATGCACCAGGCACCACGTTAAGAACCTTTATTATTGTTATGAACGATAAGGGCAATAATAGTCACCTCCGTTGACTCAGTGCTTACTTTTGATCAGTACTGTGTGAAGCCCTTGCTGCCCATTATCTCATTTAACACCTTCAGCAACTCTACAAGGTTGATTACAATTGTCCCCTGTTTCACAAATGAAATAATGGAGGCTGGAGTGAGTAAGCACATGTTAACAGTACACAGTAGTAAGTGGCAGAGCTGGGATTGAAACCCATGTCTAATTGACTCCAAAGCCCCTGTTTTAGCTGCTACACTATGGCCATGGGCTCTTTACAAACCCTCTGGCTGTGTGAGTCACAGCTTTGGCCTCAGTGCAGTCCTGTTATCAACCCCACTACACTCTGAATTCCTGGAGCACAGGACCCCTTACTCTGTCACAGACTACAAAGATTAGGGCTCATGGAATGATTTCTGAATTGAAATGAACCCAGGCCTTCCCCTGCCTCCCTTTGTTTGCACAGCTTTTTGTTCTGCCTGGAAGACCACTCCCTTTCTTTTTCAATATCTGTTGTTGTTGTTATGTGCCTATGTGCCGTCGAGTTGGCCCCGACTCATAGCGACCCCTCCTTGGGTTTCCAAGGCAGTATCACTACAGAAGTAGGATTGCCCAACCTTCCTTCTGAGGAGTGGCTGGTGGGTTTGAACCGCCAGCCTTCTGGTTAGCAGTCAAGTGCTTTAGCCACTATGCTACCAGAGCTCCTTCAATATCTGTATGTTTTTTCTTTTCTTCATGCCTAGTCCAGTTTCACCAGTTTCCTCCTCCACAAAGTGCCCCTGATTAATTTATTTGCCTTATCCACCCGGGGACTTTATCCCAGTTTCATCCAACTGCCACATCCGCCTATACTAGACTTACCTAGGTTCTTTTGTGTGTGTGTGTGTGTGTGTGTGTGTGTCTGCCTGCCTGTCTGTCTGCCTGCCCTTGAATAGATGCCTTACTCTTCAGATCCAGATCACATTCAATATTTCCTCCAGTGGATAAAAGTCATCACTGAGACAGATAACCTGACCATCCCATTATCTGGCCATTTTATCTCTATCAAAATGAATCTGCCCTTTGCCACTTACTGACTGTGTGAATCTTGGGAAAGTTCATTAAACTCTGTGATCAATTTTCTCATCTGCTAAATGGGGTTAATATTCACACCCCCTCACAGGACTATTTTGAACATGAAATGAGATGATGCATGAACAGCTGTGAGTAAATCACCTGGTACTAAGTAAGGGCCTAACACGTGGTAGCTACCATCATCATCCACCTGTCAGTTTGTCATACTGTGGTGGCTTGCATGTTGCTATGATGCTGGAAATCATGCCATCAGTAGTTCAAATACCAGCAAGGTCACCCGTAGGTCTTCCAGACAATGACAGTCTAGAAGGAAAGGCCTGGGGATCTACTTGTGAAAATCATTCAAGGGAAACCTTGTGGATCGTAACAGAACACTGTCCACCTCGCTTGTTTTGGGCATGTCATCAGGAGGGAACAATGACTAGAGGAGGACATCATGTTTGATGAAGTAGAGGGCCAGTGAGGACATGAGAGACCTTCAGGGAGATGGATTAGAACAATAGATGTAACAACGACTTGAACATGCTGATGATTTTGAGGACGATGCAGGACCAGTCAACATTTTGTTCTGTTGCACATAAGGTCACTGTGAGTCAGAGTCCACGTGATGTCAACTAACACCAGCAGTTATCTTCATGGAGTCACCAAGGAGCAGCTAACACATTGGTAATAAGAGCAACCCTCACATGTATATGGCACTTGACAGTTTTTGAGAAGTTTCTTCATGCAGTGCCTCTTTTAAATATATATATATATATATACACACACACACACACACACACACACACATTAAGAGGGAGAAAATCACCTTGGATACCCAATGGGGGTCACTATGAGTCAGAATCTACTTGATGGCAGTGGGTTTGAGTTTGTGTTTGTGTGTGTACAGTTGTTAGTGCTGGAAGAATCCTGGACTATCCTGAGGTTCATGGACAGGCTCCAGAGGATTTCATTTTCTAAATTGTATTTATTTTGTTGTTGTTTTGAGAATATACCGAGGAAAAAATGCACCAGTTTAACATTTCTACATGTGCAATTTAATGGCAGTGATTACGTTCCTTAAATAGTTCAATCACACTCATGCTCCTTTTCTGAGTCGTTCCTCTCTCATTAACTTAAACTCTGTGCTCTCTAAAGTTCCTCTCTAATCTTTAAGGTTATTGTCAGTTGGATCCTATGGATAGTTCTTAAAAGAGCATAATGCTCAAGTCAGACCTTTTTTTTTACTAGTTAAGCTTAAACTATTGTTTGGTTGTAAGATGACTTTAGGGGATATTTTTGGTTTAAAGTTTAAAGATTACCTCAGGGCAATAGTTTCAGGAGTTCATCCATCTTCTATGGCCATCTATGGACTTTAGACTTCAGAATTTAGAAAGTCCATGACAATTTGAAATTCTGTTCTGAATTTTCCCCCTTTTGATCATGATTCTTCTATGGAATCTTGTGATTGATATGTTTGGTAATGATAGCTACGTGCTATCCAATTCTTTGATCTCATGGCAAAGGAAGACAAATTGTTGTGCCTGGATGATTGCTTGCAAGCTTTTAGGACTTCAGCCATTATACAATGAACTAGGAGCTCTGGTAGCATAGTGCCTAAGGCACTTGACTGCTCACCAGAAGGCTGGCGGTTCAAACCCACCAGCCACTCCTCGGAAGGAAGGTTGGGCAATCCTACTTCTGTAGTGATACTGCCTCGGAAACCCAAGGAGGGGTCGCTATGAGTCGGGGCCGACTCGACGGCAAATAACAACAACAACAACAGGAGGTAGAATAGAAGCAATAAACATGTTATTAGGCCAATTAATGGGAATGTCTCATTAAACCATGACCCTAAACCTCCAAACCAAGCAATCAAATCCCATGAGGTGTTTGGTTGTATATAAGCAGTCTCAGCAGTGCCTCTTTTTATTTTTTTGTCATTGTTGTAAATATATCTATCACACAATTTTTGCCAATTCAACTTTTTGCAGGCATACAACTTATTGATAGAAATTACAATAATTGGCTGTGCAACCCTACCCTTAATCAATGCAACTTTTCCATGACTTTTTCTACCTCCCTCCTGCCCTTGGCAACCACTGATAAACTTTGGTCTCTATATATTTGCCTCTTCTTGTCTTTTTATATAAATCAGTTCATACAATATTTGTCCTTTTGTGATTGGCTTAAGTTGGAGACCACAGAGTCTTCAAGCTCTATCTATACTGTAGCATGTATCAAGACTTCATCTCTCTTGCTGGCTGAGTAGTATTCCATTGTGTGTATATAACACATTTAGTTTACCCATTCATTTGTTGCTGGACATTTAAGTTCTTCCATCTTTTGGCTATTGTGAATAGTGCTGCAATGAACATTGGTATATAAATCTTTTTTGGGGTGTCTGCTTTCAGATATTTTGGGTATATACCAAGGAGTGGCATGCTGTGTTATATGGTAATTCTATTTTAAGTTTTTTGAAGAACTACTACACTGTTTTCCATAGCAGCTGTACCATTTTGTGTTCCCATCAGCCATGGATAAAAGTTCCAGTTTCCCCAGTTCCTTGCCAAGATTTATTGCTTTCTGGTTTTGCTTTTTTTTTTTTTTTTTTTTCTTAGCCAGCCTGTTGTTGTTGTTGTTATGTGCCATTGAGTTGGACCCAACTCATAGCAACCCCTCCTTGGGTTTCCGAGGCAGTGTCACTACAAAAGTAGATTGCCCCATCTTCCTTCCAAGGAGTGACTGGTGGGTTTGAACCACCAGCCTTCTGGTTAGCAGTCAAGTGCCTTAGCCACTATGCTACCAGAACTCCCTTAGCCAACCTAGTGGGAGTGAAATGGTATCTCCTTGTGGTTTTGATTTACATCTCTCTAACGGCTAATGACACTAGGCATCTTTTCATATGTTTGGTAGCCTTTGGTGAAATGTCTATTCAAGTCCTTTGCTTGTTTTATGACTGTCATTTGTTAAAGTTTTATATGTATTTTGATTCTTAGATTATTATTGAATATATGGCTTCCAGAGGATTTTTGAAAGCCTACAATTGAACGTGTAATTATATATGTGTGTTTGTAGGTGTTTTTCTTGGAGAGGACCTCATTACTTCATTAGATTCTCAAAGGAGTCCATGGCTCCCAAAAGACTTAGAATCATTGGTCTAATCCAACTGTCCACATTTTAGACGTGGAAATACTGAGGTCCAGAGTGGCAGGGTGGGATCCGAGACCTGACGTCCTGGCTTCCAGGCCAAGGCTCTGTTACCTCCCAGACTCAGCCTAGCCCAGCTGGCGTCAGATGAGGACAGCCAAGGCCAGGGCCTGCCACTGCTATAATTAGGGGATCCTCCTACAGGATTGTCACCGTAGCAGAGAACTTGAGGGCAGAGAACCTGGAGCCCATTAGAACCTGCCTATTACGTGAGGAGAACACTAATTGTACTGGAAGGGAGTCATTTACTGGCCTTTGGGGCTGCACTGATGAGCTCACTGAAAATACTCTGGAGGTGCTGATGACTTTGGGAAAGCAGGGCAAGAGGACTATCATGGGGACAGAGCCTGCTGGCCAAGCAAAGGCCAGCATAAGACTTGTTTTTACATGCTTTGTTTATATTTCCTTGTTGGTATGCTTTGTGTGTGTCTGTGTATATATGTATGTATGTATGTGTGTGTGTGTGTGGGTGTGTGTGTATATATGTGTATATATATACACACACCAAAAAAAACACTCACTGCCATCGAGTAGAATCTGACTCATAGTAACCCCTTCTTGGGATTCTGAGGCAATATCACTAGGGAAGTAGATTGCCAAATCTTCCTTCCGAGGAGTGGCTGGTGGGTTTGAATTACATATATATGTGTGTGTGTGTGTATACACACACACACATATACATATATACATGTATAT
>NW_006921596.1:9251635-9256400 GCF_000298275.1 Orycteropus afer afer
AGTAGATTGCCCAACCTTCCTTCCAAGGAGTGGCTGGTGGGTTTGAACCTCCAGCCTTCCTGTTAGCAGTCAAATGCCTTAGGCACTACACCACCATACCCACTAAAAAAAAACCCACTGCCATTGAGCTGATTCCAACTCATAGGTACATTCAAGATCTCATAACACACATGTAAGTATGTGCACACATGTGCCCACACACACATTTGCATGCACACACATGCATGCACAGCGATTTGACTTTAAACGGTTCAGCTTCTTTCCAAGAAGAGCCTCCTACCTCCTCTTGTTTCTACCTGTAGTAGTCCAGTACAAAGGGCACAGTTTTCTGCTACTGACAGAGAAAAAGGAGCTTTTTGGAAGTCCTTTGAAGGGTTTCAACATGATAGGCATTATAATACCAGCCATGACAATAATAACCATCTTTAAAAACAGACAATACATTTTCAAAGTTCTTTCACATACACTTTCCCACTTGAGTCTCACAACTCAGAGAGGATGATGTATGTATATGTTTACTATTTATATGCATTTATTTAGCTCCAGTGATTCACCATATTAGTGTGATTTCATTTTCACATATATTGGGACTGAACTAACATGGTTTGTATGCACCACATCAAGGTGTGAAAAAGGATTTTAATTAGCTATGGATTTGGACTTCATGGAAAAATGCACATATTCAGAAAGTTAAATGCAAAGATGTGTGCTGTGCATGTTTTTATTTAAATTTACACGTGGCCAAAATTTTAAGCAATAAAAAAATATGCCAAATAAATATTAAACATTTGTTCTCTAACTTCTCAAGACACAACCTCCAGAGGTAACCAAGGAAGACATAGTTTACCCCATTTTATAGTCTGAGAGCGAGTAAATGGATAGCTAAATGTCACACATTATATCACTGGGTGGTGCAAATGATTAATATGTTCAGCTACTGAGCAAAAGGTTGGAGGTTCAAGTCTACCTAAAAGTGCCTCAGAAGGAAGTCTTGGGGATCTGCTTCCAAAACCCCAGCTGTTGAAAACTATAGACACAGTTCTGCTCCAATGCGCATGGGAATACCATGTGTTCAATTTGAGTCGAGGGCAACTGGTATACATCACACAACTGGCCTGGAGTGTGCTAAAACCCTAATCTTGACTGCAACTGCAGTTTGTTTTCCCCTTAGCAGGTTTTCTTAACCTGGGTCCAGGGATGGGCATGAACCCATGCAAACAGCATGCTCTGGGCTCAATCCAGCAAAACACGTGTAAAATTCTCTGTGTCCCTGTGCACATGCATTCTGCTGTGGAAAGGGCTCACACGTTTGTTAAAGTCAGATTTTCAAGGGAGATCTTAAAACAACAAAGAAGATTAAGATCCATAGCATTTGAAGCAGCCACTTGGGATATATAACTAATAGTTATCAATCTTCTTGTCTACCTTGAATCAGGGATTTAATAAGAACATAAAAATCTGTGTGATTCTGGCTTGGAGAATATTCTGATGCTTCTAGATAGTTCTAGGGCAAGGGTTCTAAAGGGTGATCCCTGGACCAGCAGCCTCAGCATCACCTGGGAACACCTTACTCAAGCAAGTTGTCAGGCCTCACTTGAGACCAACCAGATCAGAAGCTGTAGGAGTGGAGCCCAGTCCATCTGTGTTTTAAGAAGTCCTCCAGGGAAGATTGATGCTCATTAGTGTTTGAAGACCACTGTTCTAGGTCATTAATTTTGGAAGAATATAAGTTTCTAGTTTGAAATGGCTCACTGGTATTTTAAAAAATGGTCTATGTTAGGTTTATGATTTAGCTAAAAAAAATAAAATACAGCCACCCCCCAAGGTTCCACAAATTAGCATAGCTAGTTTGAAATTGAGGTCAGTATTCAGGCTGGCTCTGGTCCTGTCCTGTCCTCCCCCCTTGCCTGTCCCCTTCTGAAAGTTGCCAGTCACCCAGCTATGGACAAGCCCTTCCATTAGCAACTTGCTAGAAAGTCAGCCAAGGGCACTCAGAAAGCAGCCCAGATATGGGGCAGACATTTCCACCAGGGCTAGGGGAGGAGGGCACAGTGAGAACAAACACCCTTAAGCCACTATGGAGAGAGCCCTGCTGGATTACACTAAACACGAAAAACAAACTCGTTGCTATAGAGTCATTGAACCCATGTGTGCAGAGCGTCACTGCTCCATTGGGTTTTTAAGGCTGTGACTTTTCAGAAGCGTAGTCAGGCCTTTCTTAGAGGTGCCCCTGGAGAGTTTGGAACTGCCAACCTTTCCATTAGTAGTCAAGAGCTTACCCCTTTGTACCACCCAGAGACAATGAGTACTACCAGTACCATTTAGCAAGTGGTGAGCAGAGTCAGTGCCTGGCAGCAGAGCCAATGGCAGCCTCTCTCTTGGTGCCTGGCTCGCATCATCAGCAGAGCTACCACACAGAGGCACAGCATGAGCGTCCTGGACCCAACCAGGTTCTCTTCTGTTCTCCTGCTGCTCATTCCAAAACTAAACCAAACCCATTGCTGTCAAGTCGATTCTGACTCATGGAGACTCCATGTGTTACGGAGGGGAATTGCTCCATAGGGTTTTCTTGGCTGTACTATTCATGGAAGCAGATCCTTAGCCTTTCTTGTGAAGTACTACTGGGTGAGTTCCAGTTGTTAACTTTTGGTTAGCAGCCTAGCACGAAACGTTTGTGCCACCCAGAGACTTGTCTGACCATTTCATTCCACCCTTTATTCATCTTCTGGTTTCTAAATCTTTGAAGAAACTGTTTAGAATTTACCTCAATCCAGGAAGACTTCCAGCCTTTTCCAGCCCATCTCCTTTCTCTAAGCTCCTGTTCATATCAATAATATCTCACAACTACTTTCTTTTTTATATTTACTTATTTAATTTTTTTTCTTTCCTTTTCTTTTGTTATAAATAAATGTACATTTGATTTCATGCCCCGATTACCATCCCCAACCATAACAAACTCTCCTCCCCTCCCTTCCCTGTGGCTACCCCTTCCCTGTGGCTACCCCTTCCCTGTGTCCTTCTTAAGTATGCACTCTTGTCTGACCAGCTTTCCCTCTTTGTGAATGCTGCCCCTGGGGTGCCCCATGGCAATTGCTCTAAGGGGTGTATATCCCTAGAGTAGGTGGGTGCATTGTCCTAGGGTAAATATTCTGCATGTAGATCTTTCTACTGTTGGGCTGAGAGCCAGTTCTTGGGAGTGAGTCCAATTCTAGGCCTGACAGGTAACCTAGGGGTTCCACTGGACTCCATCTGACCAGCAATTCTGGTCATTTTTGTATTTTTGAATTTTGTTCCACATTTTTCCTCCCACTCCATCCAGACTCTCCATTTTTGATCATTTACTGAGTGGTTGGCATTGGTAGCTGGGCACCATCTAGTTCTTCTGGTCTCAGGGTGCATCATATCCTTGGACTAATTGTTTCTGGATGCCTTTGATTTTCTTCACTCTTCTTTGCTTCAGATGAGAGGAGACCAATAGTTGCATCTTACATGGCCAGTCTAAAGCTTTTAAGACTCCAGTCACTACTCACCAAAGTAGGTTATGGAACATGATTTTTATGTACTATGTTGTGCCAATTGAGCTTGGTGTTCCCCAAGACTATGGTCCCAAGTTGGGAGGCCTGGTGATTCTCTCTCAAGGTGTTTGGTTGTCTCTGAGAGGTTACTCCAACTCTGTCTTCTGTTGCTTCTGTAATGTGTGTGGCTAATTTTGTAGCACACGTGCATATGTAAGATTATCTTCAGCCAAATCTATCCTTGGTCTAGGGTTTATTCCTGTTCGGTGACTCCCACCTGATCTTCTCACTTGTCTATGCATTTATCTGTAGCCTTTCTTTCTTTTAATTGTAGATTGGGGTTCATTGATATCCATCCATTCCTTCTCATTCATTAACTCATTCCAATTTAGCTAGTCAGTAAAACACTTTTTGAATATCTTCAGGAACTATGCTAGAGCAATCGAGGCCTTCAATAACCCTTAGATTAATAAAAATAACCACTGCTGCTACTTGGCTAAACACTTCAAAAACACCAACTGATCACATGAACAATCAGAAGTTATCTGGTTTCTTTATTTGTTCCTGTCTCCTTCACTATGATGTTAGTGCTATGAGACCAACATTGGACAGATACCTGCAAGTAAAATTGCTGGGTGACAGAGTAGGTATATACATAATTTAATAAGAAACTGCCAAAGAGTTTTCCAAAGTGCTTGTAACATTTTACACTCCCATCAGCAAAGAATGAAAGTTTCCATTGACCTCATTTTTTCCAGAATTTAGATTACAGATTTGTTGATGTTGGCCATTATTATGGGTGTGAAGTAGGAACTTTTTGTAGTTTTATTTTGAATTTCCCTGATGACAAATTGTATTGAACACATTTTCATAAGCTTATTGGTCATTCACTAGCTTCTCTTATCTAAAGTGTCTCTTCAAGTCTTTAGCTCATTTTGAGGGTATTGCATAGTGCCTAAGGCACTTGACTGATAACCAGAAGGCTAGCAGTTCAAACCCACCAACCACTACTTGGAAGGAAGATGGGGCAATCTACTTCTGTAATGATACTGCCTCGGAAATGCAAGGAGGGGTTGCTATGAGTCAGGTCCAACTCGACGGCACATAACAACAACATATTTGAAGCAGGGAGCATCAAAAGAAAATGAGAGGAAAAGTTGGAAATACAAATACCATTTGACCCAGCCATCCCATTACTAGGTATATACCCTAAAGAAGTGAGAGCCATAACAAGAACAGATATATGCACG
>NW_006921596.1:9257165-9262305 GCF_000298275.1 Orycteropus afer afer
AAAAAAAAAAAAAAAAAGAAAATGAGAGGAATACACAGAGTCCCTCCACCAAAAAGAATTGGTCCATGTTAACCATCTCAGGAGATAATATATCATCAAGAGCCAGTGGCATTGAACAAAGAAGTCCACGATACACTGAAGTCATTGGTTAAAAAAAAAAAAAAAGTCTCCAGGAATTGACAAAATACCAATCGAGATATTTCAACGAACAACGGCAACACTGAAAGTACTCAGTCATCTATACCAAGAAATTTAGAAGACGGCTACGTGGCCAACTGACTGGAATAAACCCATATATGTGATCATTCCAAGAACAATGATCCAACAGAATGCAGAAATTATCTCATGGTATCATTCATATCATAGGCAAGTAAAATTTTGCTACAGATAATTAAAAAAATGGTTGTAGCAGTACATTAGCAGGGAATTGTGAGAGATTTAAGATGGATTCAGAAGAGAATGCGGAATGAGGGATATCATTGCTGATATAAGGTGGTTCTTGGCTGAAAACAGAGAATACCAGAAAGATATCTACCTGTGTGGCAATTACTATGCATTTACTATGCAAAGTCATTCGACTGTGTGACACTTATGATTTACAAAGACGACAGCCTTCATTATAGATTACACCTCAACATAAAGAAAACAAAAATCCTCATAATTTGACCAATAAGCAACATCATGATAAATGCAGAAAATATTAAAGTTGTCAAGGATTTTGTTTTACTTAGAGTCACAATCAATCCCTAGGGAAGCAGCAGTCAAGAAATTAAATTATGTCTTGCATTGGGCAAATCTGCTGCAAAAGACCTCTATAAAGTGTTAAAAAGCAAAGATGTCACTTTGAGGGCTAAGGTGCTCCTGATCCAAGTCGTGGTATTTTCCAGTCTCCTCATATACATGAGAAAGCTGGACAGTGAATAAGGAAGACCAAAGAAGAATTGATGCATTGGATTATGGTTTTGGCCAAGAATATTGAATATACAATGAACTGCCAGAAGTGTGAACAAATGTGTCTTAGAGAAGTACAGCCATAATGCTCCTTAATAGTGAACATGACAAGACTGCATCTCACCTATTTTGAATATGTTATCAGGAGAGATCAGTCCCTTGAGGAGGACATCATGCTTAGTAGAGGGTCAGTGAAAAAGAGGAAGACCTTCAACAAGATGGATTGACACAGTGCATCATTCAATATTTTGCCCATAGAAATCTTTGATATTACAACATGAGACTTGAATTTTTTCTTCGGTTCGTTCATCTTGAGAAATGCCAAACATATTCTTCCTTTTAGGAGCTCTGGTGGCGTAATGCCTAAGGCATTTGACTGCTAACCAGAAGGCTGGTGGTTCAAACCCACCAGCCACTCCTTGGAAAGAAGATTGGGCAATCTACTTGCATAGAGATACTACCCCAGAAACGCAAGGAGGGGTCGCTGTGAGTCCAATCGACTCTATGGCAGTGAGTTTGGTTTGGTTTTGGTTTATTCTTCCTTTTTGGTTTTCTAGCTCCAGGTTTTTGCATCTCATTGTAATACTTTATTTTGTCTTCTCAAGCTGCCCTTTGAAATCTTCTATTCAGCTTTTTTACTTCATCATTTCTTCCATTTGTTTTATCTACTCTATGTTCAAGAGCAAATTTCAGAATTTCTTTGGACATCCATTCTGGTCTTTTCTTTCTTTTCTGTCTTTTTAATGACCTTTTGCTATTTTCATGGATGATGCCCTTAGTCATCATACATCCCACAACTCATCTGGTCATTAGTTTTCAGTGTGTCAAATATATCCTTGAGATGGTCTGTAAATTTTGGTGGGAGATATTTAAATTTGTACTTTGGCCCTTGTGGACTTGTTATGATTTTCTTCAGCTTCAACTGGAACTTGCATATGAGCAATGTATTGTCTGTTCCACAGTCGGCCCCTGGCCTTATTCTGACTGATCATTTTGAGCTTCTTCATTGTCTCTTTCCACATATGTAGTCAATCTGATTCCTGTGTATTCCATCTGGTGAGATCTACGTGTGTAACCATTGTCTATGTTCCTGAAAAAAAGGTATTTGCAACAAATATGTCACTTGTCTTACAAAATTCTATTGTGCAAACTCTCACATTTTTTCTATCACCAAGGCCATATTTTCAAGCTACTGCTTCTTCTTCATTTCCAACTTGCACATTCCAATCACCAATAATTATCAATGCATCTTGACTGCAAATTTATTCAATTTCAGACTGCGGAAGTTCATAAGAAAAAAAAATATATTCAATATCTTCAATATCTTCATCTTTGGCCTTAGTATTTGGTAGATAAATTTGAAGAATAGTCATATTAACTGGTTTTCCTTATATACATATGGATATTATCCTATCACTGATAGAGTTGTACTTCAGGATTGTTGTTGTTGCTAGGTGTCATCATAGTACAACAGAATGAAACACTGCCAGCCTCACAGTGCTTGCTATATTAGAGCTCATCATTGCAGCCACTGTGTCAGTTCATCTCTTTGAAGGCCCTCCCCTTTTTCACTGACCTTCCACTTACTTCAGGATAGATCTTGAAATGTCCTTTCTGATGATGCGTGGGATGCTGTTCCTCTCAATTTGTCGTTCCTGGTATAGTAGACTATATGAAAAAAAATTGTCCAATTCAAAATTACCAATGCCAGTCCATTTCAGCTCACAAATGCCTAGGATATTGATCTTCATGCATTCCATTTCATTTTTGAGTACTTCTAATTTTCCTAGAATCATACTTCATACATCCCACATTTCAATTATTAACAAATGTTTGCAGCTATTTCTTCTCATATTGAGTCATGCCATATCAGCAAATGAAGGTCCTGAAAGCTTTACCTCATCTAAATCATTAAGGTTGACTCTACTTTGGGGAGGCAGCTCTTCCCAGTCCTATTTTGAGTGCCTTCCAACCTGAGGGGTCCATCTTCTGGCGCTGTACCAGATCGTACTCTGTTGCTTCTCATAAGACTTTCACTGGCCAAGTTTTTCCGAAGTGGATCACCAAGTCCTTCCTAGGCTGTCTTAGTTAGAAGCTCTGTTGAACTTGTCCACCTTAGGTGACCCTGCTGGTATTTGAAAGACCAGTGGCATAGCTCCCAGCATCACAGCAACATGCAAGCCACCACAGCACCACAAACTGAGAAAGGAGTGGTGGCCATAAAAGTAAGAGCCTTGGCTCTGTGAGGAGTTCTACTCTGCCCTTTAGGGTCTCTATGAGTTGGAATTGCCTCAAAGGCAATGGGATTTTGGTTTATATTTCTTTTGTTATTGAGTTGCAAGAATTTTAAAGTATATATATTTAATACCAGTCTTTTGACAGATACATATATAGAACATCAGCAAATACTTTTTATGAGTGTGTGGTTAACCTTTTCTTTTCCTTAAGATGTCCTTTGATAAGCAGACATTTTTAACTTTGACAAGGTCCAATTTACCAATTTGTTATAGTTTGTGCTTTTAAGACCTATGAAATCTTTGCCTGTATCAAGGTTGTCAATATTTTTTTCAAGAAGCTTTATAATTTTACAATTAAATTTAGGTATATGACCTGGCACAAATTTCTTTTCTTGATGGTATGAGATAGGGGTGAAGTTGATGTGTTTTTTTTCCCCCATACAGTTATCCAATTGTTCAGTATCATTTGTTGAAAAGACTTTCATTCCCCTACTGAATTGCCTTGATAGCTTTACCTAAAATCAATTAACTACTTCTATGTGGATCTATTTCTAGACTCTCTATTCTGTTCCATTGATCTGTATGTCTGTCTGTATACCAGTATCACACTGTTTTGATCATTGTACTTAAATAAGTCTTTAAATCAGGGAATGTGAGTCTTCCAAGTTTGTTCTTTTTTTCAAAATTGGTGTAGCTTTCGAGGTCCTTTGAACTTACATACAAATTTTAAATCAACTTGTCAATTTATACAAAAAAAAAAAATGCCTGCCAATGTTTTGATTGGGATTACATTGAATATACATATCATTTTGGAAAAATTGACATACTAAGAATATTAAGTCTTCCAATCCATATACTTCATATAGTTCTCCATTTATTTAGATTCTCTTTCTCTCAGCAGTATTGGTGGTTTTCAATGTATATGCCTTAAATATATTCAAATTATAATTTATGCCTAAGTATTTATCTTTTTACATGTTTTGTAAATGGCATTGTTGTTTAAATTTCATTTCCCATTTTTTTATTGTTACTATGAAAATAGAGTTGTATAAAAATACTTTTTTATACAAATTTTTATACAAAATTTTTTTATACAAAATTTTATACATATTTACCTTGTACATTTGTACCTTGCTATTTCACTCTTGGTAAATGTCTCGTTTGTCTTTCAACCTATCTATGTCTTTATTTTTAAAGACTATCTCTTAGACAGTGTATTGTTGTGACTAGCTATTTTATCCAGTCATAAAATTTCTGCCTTTTAACTGGAATATTTGTTCAGGATACATTTGATGTTATTATTGTTATAGTTGAGTTTAAGTCCATTGTCTTCCTATTTTTTTATGTACTGTTTTTCTGTTTCTTCTTCTCACCTTCTTTTGCACTAATTAAATATTTTTAGTGTTCCACTTTATTTCCTCAAATGACTTTTCAGCTATATTTCTTTGTATTATTTTCTTTATCATTTCTCTAGAGAGTACGCTATGCATTTTCAAATTTCCCTAGTCTATTGAGAAGTAATATTGTATTACCTTATATAAAATATAAAAAACTTAAGATAGTGCAATCTTTTTTACCACTCTCCTGACCTTGCTTTATTGTTATATACTGTACTTTTATATAACTCATAAAACTATGCTATTATTGTTTAAACAACTAGGTGTCTTTTAAAGAATTAATAAACAGTTAAGATAGTGTTTTATTTTTACATGTATATTACCATGTTTGATACTCTTCATTCCTTAAGGTTTTATTTTCCATTTGCTGTTATTTAACTTCAGTTTGAATTACCTCCATTAGCATTTCTTATAATGCAAGTTTCCTGGTGACAAATTAGCTTTAGTTTTGTTTATCTGAAAATGTCTTTATATCTCCTTGTTTTTTGAAAGGTTTTATAGAGAGAGAGAGAGAGAGAGAGAGAGAGAGAGAGAGAGGTGCTCTGGTAGCATAGT
>NW_006921596.1:9263190-9269267 GCF_000298275.1 Orycteropus afer afer
CAATGCTGTCGAGTTGATTTGACTCATAGCGACCCCTCCTTGGTTTGCCCAATCTTTGTTCTGAGGAGTGGCTGGTGGGTTTGAACTGCCAGCCTTCTGGTTAGCAGTCAAATGCCTCAGGCACTAGGCCACCAGAGCTCCTATAGTAAACCTGGAAGCTGATGAAAGACTTCATGTTAGGGTGGGATATCCTTGACCTGCCCCTTTCACTTAGCCTTCCCTGCCAGAAGCAGATTCCAGGAGCTGCACTCAATTGCTCTGTGTCTCAAACAATGAGACCTTTAAGATTTTTCCTTGATGTGGCTTCTGGACTTCCAAGTGAAGAGTCTTGCTACAGCCATCAAACTTACCCTGCGCAGGCTCCTCAGACCCAGATCTTTGACAGAAGACGTTCTTACAGGTTCACCATTGTTCACTTCGCAGTTATCGGTAATTTATGAGTTTTAGTCATTCTGTCATATAGGGCGACTATGACTAGGAGTCATTTCAATAAGGAAATCCATCTATTTGTAGACCCTTTTGCAGCCTCCTCTCCAAATTATGTGTTCCAAAAGTATCATTTAATGTTTAGAGAGGAGAAGATCTCAGACATCCTTTTCTCCCTAACCCAAAAGGTAAATCCAAATTCTGAGATCCAAATATGCCATAAATTCCAACCGGGTGGCTTTCTACAACCCAATGTGCAGCACAACTTTGCAGAATTCACCTGGCAGGTGCATTCACTACTAATGCATTATATGGGCCCAACCCAGAATTTTGTAACCATCTTTTGCCCACTTATTCTTACTCAGTCACTCTTTTCTTGGTTTATTCATCAATCTACTCATTCACTTATTTGTTAATCTATCTATATATCCACAAAACAAATAATACTCATTCTTACTCTGTGCTAGACATTATGCCTGACTCCAAGGATATGGAGATTGATAAACATTCATTAATTCACTTATTTGTTCCATAATTGAGCACCTTCTGAGATACCCTGCTTGGCATCAGGGCTCTAGTGATGAAGAAGGCAGACAGTTATTGCTCTCATGGTACAATTAAAAAAAAAAAAAAAAAAACTATGTGAGAAAACAAATGAACAAGAAATGAGAGTTCAAACAAGATCGTTTTAGAAGTAATAAGTGCTACTAAAGAATAAAACAAGGCAAAATAATAGGGCATAGTCAGAGTGGTCAGGAAGGACTTTTCTGTGGAGGTGACATTTGAGGTGGGACTTAAATGAGAAGAAACAGCCAACTGTGTGAGGAACTGGAGGCAGAATGTTCTAGGCAGAAATTATACTAGGCACAAAGCCCCTAAGAAATTCAGTGTGGCTAGAACACTGGATGAGGAGGGAGAGTGGCAAGAGAAGAAGTTATAAAGGTAGGCAGGAGCTAGGTCATGTGGGGCTAGGGAAGCACTTTGGGGTTTTCTTTTTCACATGGGATATTTGTCTATTCCCTCCTATTTATTTGTTTATTCAATCATGTATTTCTATCAATATGGACTTAATATTTATCTTCTCCTTTGGGTTATAATCCAGTGCTATTTTATATATTTCGTTGCTCAAATTTTTCCAGCTTTGGCTACAGAGAACTCTTTCAGTTTCAGTTGGCTCCTACGTCCCTTTGACATACCTCCATTATTGTGGGTTGTTTTTCTGTTTTCTTTCTTTCTTTCTTTCTTTTTTTTAGTATATCCTTACTTTCTGGTACTGCAAGATGCCCCTGGCTAGGGCTTATGGATTTTATTCTAGGTGAAAAGGGAAGTTATCCAATCTGTCAAAATCTGGCTGTCTTGCATGGTAAGCCCCCCTAACCTACTCATATGGAGCCTTTCTTCTTATAGCTCCCTAACCAGCACCTTCTGTTCTACTCAGGCTGTCACCTAATAATCCTATCAGAGCCCCAACACTTTTGCTCCCATGACAGGCCTTTCCCTAGTCTTTTTCCCTTCACAAGATTATATATTGTCTTCAATTCTTCATCTCTCCCTATAACCATACCTTTTGCCATGTGATAGTGTAGTTTCTCTGACTAAAAGGGTAGAGCATATTTTCCATATCTTGACATTTGGCTCAGCCATGTAACATATTTTGGATGAGGCAGAAGTGGCAATGTTCCAGTTCCAAACTTGGGTCTTAAGAGACGTTATAAGTTTCCTTTTGTTCTTTTGTGCTTGTACCATCACCTTTGGAAGGACATGTCTAAGTTAACCAGTTCATCTCAACCTATGTTTAGAGCCACCAATCCAACATAGTGTAGACTACTAGCGTATCTGTGAGATAAGTAAGCACTTACTGTTGGATGCCCCTGAGGATTTGTGACTGTATGTACAGCATTGTTGTTTCACTAGCAAGCTGATAATCTGTCAAGGCCCAGCTCAGTGTCACTTCCTCCAGGAAGCCTTCCTCTATATCTGGGAACCCACTGACCTTTGCTTGTCTATTTTTTGTCATGGTTTGTTGACATTTTTAGGTCTAAATTATGGAATATAAATAATAACAGTAGTAAAAGTAATAATTGTATAGTGTACTAAGCATATGCCAGTCACTGTTCCAGGTGTTTATATGCGTTTTTTTCATTTAAATTTCAAGATAACCTATAAGACCAGTACTATTATTGTCCCAATTTTACAAATTAGAAAACTAAGATACAAATTAAATTAAAACCTTAACAATTTACCCAATGTTGCAGTTACTAAGCAGTTGGTTTTGATTTGAACACCACTGCCTGAGTTTAGAGCCAACCCTCCCACCTTGACCACTGTACTACCTCTTGTAATAATATATATGATTGGCATTTGAACATTTGACAAACAAATACTGAGCTAACTATTATGTGTCAGCTGCTGTGCTAGGTCCCATGGATTCAGGACTGAATGAAACTAAGGCTAGGCTTTCACTGAGTTTAGGTGGGTGAGTTAGGGAGGTGATATTGATGAGTTCACTGAAAATTACTTTTCAAACTGCTGCCCCAATAATCATCCCACCCCTTCTGTCTGGCCTCTCCTAAGGCACCTGTGTGTTAATTTTGCCCTCACAGGGCCTTTGCTCTTCCTGGAAGAAGTACCTGGAAGCTTCCTAGTAAGTGGGTTATGCAGTAGGGTGAATTGAACAGGTGTATGATGAAACCTAGCAAGGCCAGAGGGCCTAGCATCCAATGGAGCGGTAACTTACCTACAAGAGCAATTCTATTTGACATTTATTCATCAAGTATCCACTGTGGGAAGGGGGAGAGGCAATCAAAAGTTGTTGGAAGATTTCTGCATCCATGTACCTATTTGCCCCATTGAAGAGCTGGGTGACGCTAATGGGCAAAGGGACTCACAGGACTCAAACACTTCTCCCTGATCCCCAAGAAACTGAGACTTCAGTACAAAAGGCCCGTCAATCATGAGGTGATAAAGAAGGATGGAAGTATTTTTCCTTCCTTCAAAGGAGTCTAAAAAAGCCAAAACCAAGCATAGAATACTTTCTCAATAGGTCACCAGGATACATTGAATTGTTAATATGCCACTTTATTATAATATCCTAAGGCCTTATTATCTAACCATAGCTCAAAAATGAATTTCTTGTGCTATCTTAAGCAACATGTTGAGTTATTTAACCTTTTCTAGGCTAAAGTTGTCTCATCTGTCATAGACTGCGATGTTACATGTCGCATGGGCTGCCTGGACTTTGAAGTCCCAGGGGACAGTGAACATAATCAAACTCCTTGATATTGAATTCACCAATGTATTCCCAGCAGCTAGAACACCTGGCAAACTGGAGGTTCTCAATGAGCATGTGTTAATGAATTAATTGTTGAAGCTCTAATGAACTTGGTATTTTTTTGGTTTTTAGAACACCTGGCACATTGGAAGTTCTCAATGAGTATGTGTTAATGAATGAATTGTTGAGGCCCTAATGAACTTGGTGTCCAGGAGAAGTCTATTAGGATTTAAAGGACCCCAAAAGAGGAGAGAAAAAGCGTAAGAACTTTCTTCCTTTCCCTGAGTCCAGGTCCAACAAAAATTCTTAAACGAAGTGTGCCAACTCCATCTAGCAGGACTATAATAAAACCATCCCATGCTTTGCACCTTATAGAACACTTTTGCATGCATCATAGTATCCTTTTATTCAGTTCTTTGTGAGATACATATGAATCACACCATTTTAGAGGGGGAAACTGGAGATTTCCAGCAAGATGACAGACTAGGCAGACACGTCACCCAGACCCTCTACAACAAAGACCCAAGAAGCCAAATGAAACAGTACAGATGATACATCTAGAACTGTGAGCTTATCCTGAAAAGGATTTTAAAAAAAAATACTAATAATAAATACTGACTAGATGCAGAAACTGAATGAAAACAGTGAACAAGGAGGCATATAGAGCTGTGAATTGTCAACTGGCCTGATACAGCGTGACCATTTTTACAAGCAGCATTCTGATCTGGGCAGAAACCTGATAATCATCTCCACCTGTCCAGGACTACACCAGAACCCACATCAGTGCCTAGTGACGAGAAAGGTATGATCTTCCCCTTACTCTCCATACCTTCCCAGTGACCAGAAGTGTAGACATCCACATTCCTAACTATCCAGTGACCACTACCCCCCATGACACCTTGCCCTGTCTTTACATTTCCTGATCTCAAAACTTACTACACAGCCATGATAGTCAAAACAGCCTGGTACTGGTACAGCAACAAATATGTAGAGCAATAGAACAGAATTGAGAACCCAGAAATAAATCCATCCACCCATGGACAGCTGATCTTTGAACAAAGGGACAAAACCCACCGAATGGGGAAGAATTCATTTCTTTAACAAATGGTGCTAGGAAAAGTGGATATCCATTGCAGAAAAGTGAAATAGGATCCCTATCTCACACTATATATAAAAACTAAATCAAGATGGATCAAAGACCTAAGTGTAAAACCTAAACCTAGGAAAAAATTTAGGGGCCCTAATATATGGCATAAATACACTATCCAATATAATTAAAAATGTACAAATAGCAGAAAAGGAACTACATTACTAGAACTTCCTGAAAATTAAACATTTATATGCATCAAAAGATTTCACTGAAAGAGAATCCACAGACTGGGAAAACATAATTTTGCAATGGCATATTGGACAAGGGACTAATCTCTAAAATTTATAGAATACTTCAACACCTCAACAACAAAAAGACAAACAACCCAATTAAAAAGTGGGCAAAGGACATGAACACATACTTCACCAAGGAAGATAATCAGGTGGGCAACAAACACATGAAAGATGCTCTCAATCATTAGCCAGTAGAAAGATGAAAATCAAAACAACAACAAGAAAGCACTGGTGGCATAGTGCCTAAGGCATTTGACTGCTAACCAGAAGGCTGGTGGTTCAAACCCACCAGCCACTCCTCAGAAGGAAGTTTGGGCAATCTACTTCCATAGTGATATCACTTCAGAAACCTAAGGAGGGATTGCTATGAGTTGGATCTGACTCAATGGCAGTGAGTTTGGTTTGGTTTTTGGTTTAGCTTTAATAGCAAAGTGCAAAATAAAATAAACAGAAAACAACAAATGCTGGTGAGGGCATGGAGAAAATGGAACTCTATACACTGCTGGTCGGACTGTAAAATGGTGCAACCACTGTGGAAAACAGTATGATGATTCCTCACAAAGTTGGAAATGGAAATACCATATGATCCAGCAATCCAACCACTAGGTATATATCCTTAGAAATAAGAACCATGACATGAACAGATATATGCACACCCATGTTCATCACAGCACTATTCACAATAACAAAAAGATGGAAATGACCTAAGTGCCCATCAACAGATGAATGGATAAGGAAACTATGGTATATACACAAATTAGAATACCATGGAATGCTGAATAATGATGAATCTGCAGAACATCTCATAATATGAATGAGTCAGAGGACATCATGCTGAGTAAAATTAGTCAAATCCCAAAATGACAGATATTGTGTGAAACCACTACTATAAAAATAAAAGATTTTCATGCAGAAAGAAAAATTCTTTGATGTTTGGCAAGGGTGGAATGGGAAGGGAGGGTAAATGACTACCTAGAGGGTTGTTGTTGTTGTTGTT
>NW_006921596.1:9269883-9275223 GCF_000298275.1 Orycteropus afer afer
GAGTTTGAACCACCAGCCTTCTGGTTAGCAGTCAAATGCCTTAGGCACTATGCCACCAGGGCTCCCTGAAATCTTCTTAGCTGTAACCAATCACCTTGAGGAAATTAGTTGCTGGGTCTGAGGTCTCAAGACCGTAATCTCAGGGAGCATTAAGCTCAATTGGCACAACATAGTCCACAAAGAAAATGCTCTATATTCCACCTTGGTGAATGGCAACTGGGGTCTTAAAAGCTTGTGAGCACCCACCTAAGATGCAACTACTGGTCTCTCCCCATCTGGTGCAAAGAAGAATGAGGAAAATCAAAGATATGTAGAAACAATTAATCCAAAAGACTAATGGGCCACAAGAACCTCAGCTTCCATGACACTGAGACCAGAAGAACTAGATGGTGCCCAGTTACCACTGTCAACAGCACTGAAATGGATCACATTAGGAGGTTCTGGATGGAGTGGGAGCAAAATGTGGAACAAAACTGAAAATCATTTTTAAAAAAGAGAGAGAGAGAGAAACCAGGCTTTCTGGTCTCTCGTTGTCATTGTCGTTGTTATGTGCCATCGAGTCGGACCCAACTCATAGCGACCCCTCCTTGGGTTGCCGAGGCGGTATCACTGTGGAAGTAGATTGCCCAACCTTCCTTCTGAGGAGTGGCTGGTGGGTTTGAACCACCAGCCTTCTGGTTAGCAGTCAGGTGCCTTAGGGTCTCTAGAGACTGCTTAAACTCCTGAGACTATAGCCCTTAGTCATCCTTCCTTAGTCATCCTTCAATCCTGGAACTGAACTCACCTCCATGGATCAACTTTCAGGCAAACAATAGAAAAGTCTATAAGGTGAACAAAAACACTGGGGACACATATACTCCTTAGAACAATCAACCATTTGAGGTCAAAAGGACAATCTTTGCCATGGACAAAGTTCAGAAGGCAAAAAGTGATAGAGAAGACAAATGGAAACAGAAAACACAGTGAAGAAGTTGGATGAGCACTGTTACATTGTGGGGATTGCAATCAAAGGCATGAAACAAATGTGTATGAAATGTTGACTGGAAAACTGATTTGCTCTAAACCTTCACCCAAATCACAATAAAAAGTTAAAAAAAAAAAACTCCACATGAGGAACTGTGTTTCAGACACCAAATCTGTAGTGTCCACCTTAACCCATTTTTATAAGAAAAAAAAAAAATTAATAAAACAGAGTTGAATATAAATTGACATCTTTGTTTTAGGAAGGTATTTCCATCTAAGATAAAAAAAAAAAAATAGATAGGTACAACACACCTAATATGTCTAGAAAAAAGTAATTTAGGAAAAGAGAAGAAAATCCAGGCTATTGATGTCAGAAATAGTGGAAGAACGTCCCACACATACCTGTCAAATAATAAAAGATTGGAATAGGTCCACTGAGCAACTTAAATATAAAATTATAGGCTATTTGATATTTATATTGCATAAATATACCCTCTGTGGAATATTATACAGCCTGTGGCGATGAAAAAAAATACTTTGTAATGATATGCAAATTTTGTAATAAAGTTAAGTAAGAAAGAAAATATATAAAATTGTATCTATTGTTGTTAGGTGCTGTCAAGTTGTCTCCAACTCATAGCAACCTCATGTGCAGCAGAACAAAACACTCCCTGATCCTTTGCCAGACCCATGATCCTGGCTGTACCTGAGCCCATCGTTGCAGCCACTGCGTCAATCCATGTTGTCGAAGGCCTTCCTCTTTTTCATTGACCCTCCACCTTACCAGGCATGATATCCTTCTCCAGGGAATGGTCTCTTCTTAGAACATGACCAAAGTAGGTGACACAAAGTCTGGCCATTCTCACTTCCAAGGAGCATTCCGGCTACTACACTATACATAAATATACACTGAAGAGTATAAAAAAATAAATTTTAAAAGAGGGGTAAACTGAGGCCATGAAGAGCCTCATATCTTGCTCAAAGATCCATAGCACAGCTAGGACTTAGGACCAGGGAGTCTAGCAAAGTGTTCCTGCTGGGGCTCTTGATTCTCTGATCTGTGAAGACACTGTGGAGAGTACTGCACAGGGGAGGGTCTTCACTTAAAGTACGATTATGGCTCTTATTTTGCTTGGGATCCTACCCTCACCCAAGAGCCTGAGCAGCACCTTTTCTCTCTTGCATGATGACTGCCAGACAGCACCCTTTACTGATTATTGATCACTCACTGTGTGCCAGGGACAGTGCTTAATCTCCCAATCAATTCCATGAGGGAGCCACTGTAGACATCCCAATGTATAGATGAAGAAATTGAACCTTGATAAGGTCAAGTAACTTTCTCCAGGTCATGTAACTGGCAATGGTGCAGCCTGGATGTGAACCCAGCTTGTGTATACCCATCTTCTTAGCCATTGCACCCCATCTCCTGTCCCTTCATCTGGAACTTCCCCAGACATTTTGATTCAAATGATCTTGCTGCAAGTACAGGTACTTAAGGAATTCTTCCTTATGGGAAACTTGCCCCTTATCCTTGTAATTCTGTGATTGCTGCTGTTTATGGAAGCCTGTGGCTGGAATTAGAATCTGTCCCTAGATGCTTTCTGGACTTTGATTCCCTCATTTACATCTGCATTGTTTCACACTGACAGGGATCCTGTTTGTCTGGGAAAGGAATGTGAAAGTTCCTTAAATTGGGCTTTTACTCAGGCCTCTTTCTGAGGCTTAGAATTACCTTTCCCTATTGCTCTTCCCTCTTGGACCAGCCAGAAAAGCTGCCAGATTCCCTGTTTTCTTCCTCCAGTATTCCAATTCACATCTTTCCTCCACTTAAAAAAAAAAAAAAAAAAAAGGTTTTTGAGGTATAATTGATATAAAATAAACTATTCATGTTTAAAGTATACAATTTGGTAATTTTTGACAAATATATACACCTGTGAAATCATCCCTACAAATAATATGTTGTTGTTGTTAAGTGCCGTCGAGTCATTTCCGACTCATAGCGACCCCATGCACAGCAGAAGGAAACACTGCCCGATCCCGCGCCAGCCACTCCACATCCCTGCTATACTTGAGCCCACTATTGCAGCCACCGTATCAATCCATCTCCTTGAAGGCCTCCCCCTCTTTCGTGGACCCTCCACCCTACCAAGCATGACATCCTTCTCCAGGGAATGGTCCCTTCTTACAACATGACCAAACTAGGTGAGACGAAGTCTGGCCATTCTTGCTTCCAAGGAGCATTCTGGCTGCACTTCCTCCAGGACAGATCTGTTAGTTCTTTTAGCAGTTCATGGTACTTTCAGCATTCTCCGCCAGCACCACAACTCAAAAGCACCAACTCTTCTTCGGTCTTCCTTATTCATTGTCCAGCTCTCACACACACACTAGGCGATTGGAAATATCATGGCTTGTGTCAGGTGCACCTTAGTCCTTAAGGAGATATCCTTGCTCCTCAGCACTTAAAACAGTTCCTTCGCAGTTGACTTTCCCAATGCTACACGTCGTCTAATGTCCTGACTGCTGCTTCCATTGGCATCGAGTGTAGAACCAAGCAACGTGAATTCCTTTGTTCACCTCAATCTTCTCTCCATTTATTGTGATGCTGCTCATTGGTCCAGTTGTGAGGATTTTTGTTTTCTTTATATTGAGACATAATCCATACTGCAGACTGTATTCTTCAACCTTCATCAGTAGGTGCCTTAAGTCATCCTCACTTTCAGTAAGCAAAGTTGTATCATCTGCATATCTCAGGTTGTTAATGATTCTTCCTCCAATACAAATAATATAGAGAACATAAAATTTTCCCACATTCTCCAAAGCTTCCTTGTGCCCTGTTATGAATTGACTTGTGTCCTCAAAAATGATACGTTGTAGTCCTAGACCCTGGCACTTGTCATGGTGACCTTGTTTGGAAATAGGATCATTGAAAATGTTTAGTAGGTTAACATGAGGTCATAGTGGAGTAAGGTGAGTTCAAATCCTACATGAAGGAGTCCTGGCAGTGCAACAGTTAAACATTCAACTGCTAACCAAAGGGTTGACAGTTGGAACCACCCAGCAGCTCTGTGAGAGAAAGACCTGGCAGTCTACTCCCTTATAGATTATTGTCTAGAAACATAGTGACAGGGGTCACTGTGAGTCAAAATCAACTTGATGGCCTCTAATAACCACTGTATATGACTGGTATCCTTATAAAAGAGGAGAAGATACACAAAGTCAGAGACACAGAGGAAGACAGCCACATGATGATGAAGTGGTCCCATAGCTGCAAACCAAGGTACCCCTGGGGCTACCAGAAACCGTGAGAGACTAGAAAGGATGCTCCCCCAGAGCCTTTGGAGAGACCATAGCCCTGCTGACATACTAAGGTTGGACTACTAGCCTCCAGTGCTGTAACACAATACATTTCTGTTCTTATACACACCCAACTTGTCATATTTTGTTATGGTAGCCCAAGGACTAGGAGTTCTGGTAGTGTAGTGCCTAAGGCACTTAACTGCTAACCAGAAGGCTGGTGGTTCAAATCCACCAGCCACTCCTCAGAAGGCAGGTTGGGCAATCTACTTCCATAGTGATACCGCCTCGGAAACCCAAGGAGGGGTCACTATGAGTCAGGTCTGACTTGAGGACACATAACAATAACAACAAGCCTGAGGACTGATACATGCCACTTTGCAACCCATCTCCTGCCCTCCACCCTCTTCCCTTTCCCTAGAAACCACTCATCTGCTTTTGGTCACCAAACATTTGTTTGCATTTTCTAGAATCTTATCTATATGGAACAATACAACCTGCCTGTCTTCTTTTACTTAGCCTAATTATTTTGAGATGCTTCCACACTGCATGCATCAATAGTCCATTCCTTTTTATTGCTGAAAAGTATTCCATTGCATGGCTACACTATGGTTTTTTCTTTTTTATCCATTTTCCAGCTGATGGTCATTTGTGTTGTTCCCAGTATTTGGCTATTTAAAATAAAAATACCATGAACATTAGTGTACAAACTATGCATGTTTTTACTTCTACATTTTCTCCGCACTTTACTGGTGGATGTTCAGTCAGCATTGGGGAAAGATTTGGGACCTATAGATATTTTTTCTAATCTTTAAATCATGACACATATTCAGTAAAAGCAGCCCTTATTACTTGGTTTATTCACAGAAATGTGGGTTTGACTCCACTGTGCCCCAACAGAGCAGGATTTTCCCCCATATATATACCTGTTGTTGTTGTTGTTATGTGCTGTCGAGTTGGCCCCAACTCATAGTGACCCCTTTGGGTTTCCGAGGCAGAATCACTACAGAAGTAGGATTGCCCAACCTTCCTTCCGAGGAGTGGCTGAAGGGTTTGAACCACTAGCCTTCTGGTTAGCAGTCA
>NW_006921596.1:9275323-9302579 GCF_000298275.1 Orycteropus afer afer
AGTGATCACCTTTTCTGTACTAAGAAATGTGCTAGGAGCAAGGGTAAAACAAAAAACAAATAGTGCTAAGGAGTCACTTAATATTCATGGCAACCTCGTGTCACAGAGCAGAACTGCTCCATAGGGTTTTCTTGGACATAGTCTATTTTTTGTGTGTGATTTGGGTAAAAGTTTACAGCACAAATTCACTTTCTATACATCAGTTCACATACGCTTTGTCTCATGATGTTGACTACAATTTCCCACAATGCAATAGCTCCCCTCCCACTTCCTCCCCATACTTACCTCTTCCCTGCGTCCTTCCCTCCATGCACTCCTGCCTCTGGAGCTATGTCCTTGTGCATACACAGCCCATCTATCCTCCCATGATTGTTCTCTCCAAGGAGTGTATCCACCTAGTGTAAATGTTGGACATAGTCTTTATGGAAGCAGATTTCCAGGCCTTTCCTCTGCAGCACTGCTGGGTGGGTCAAACTTCCACCCTCTTAGTTAGCAGACAATTGCAAACCACTTGTGTACAAGCAAAAAGTAAGTTAGATAATTTCTGCCTGACGGGAGTCCCACAAACCCCAGGCTCTGTTCACTATGAGAAGGGCACGGGTAGAGGCCTGGGTAATGACCTACAGGCAGGATGAAGGTGTGTGCTGCTAACCCTGCCCAGGAGGACTGCAGCAGGCTAAGAGAGGAGGCAAAGCTTGAGCTGGGAGTTCTTCAAGCAGATAGCAGGAGGGAAGGGCATTACAGACAGAAGGAAAAGCTTGTGCAGAGACCTGAATGTCAAGGAGCATGCATGTTTGGAGATAAGGATGGAATGAGTATGGGATGAGGGAGTAGCTCCATGTGTGTCAAGAAGTGAGGTGAAGGAGACCCAAAAGATCAGGCCATTTCCCATAGATTCCTAGAAATAAGGTCCTCAGTCATTGCAAATGTCTGTATTTCCAATCTGACTGGTGGTTCTCCCCTTGTTCCCTGAGGGGGGAGGAGGAGGAGGTGGGCTGGTTCTAGGAGCTCCACTGTGTGTGCTGTATTATAGGTGCACACACACACCCTTGTGTACAGAGGGGCCTGCAGAGTTCAGCCAGGAGTAGGATGCTTCCAGCAACTCTGAGAATTGCTAGGGTCATGATAAAGTCATGCCAGCGACTCACCACATCTTAGTAATTGGCAAGGACTCCCCATAGGACAATTAGGACTAATTGAAATCGGCCTGATTGATTGGTCTGTATAAACTTTCATCAGAGCAACCTTGTGATGTAGGCAGTGGTAAAGAGCTGAGTCAGCTCAAATGGGCTGCCCGAGGACATGTAAATGGAGGTTCTGGCCTCAGGTGGGACAGAGGCCAGAGTAAATCAAGCCACTTCACACACTTGGCCATGGATGAGTCTTCACTGCTATTAGAAAGGTCTAAGGATTCCACATGGAGGAGATTGGGTTACAGAGTGTCTGTCTTCCTTAGAAGGAACTCTGGTGGTATAGTGGTTAAATCATTTGGCTGCTAACCAAAAGGCCAGTGCTTCAAACTCACCAGCTTCTTCCTGGGAGAAAGATGAGATAGTCCGATCCTGTGAATATTTACAGCCTTGGAAACCCTATGGAACAGTTCTACTCAACCTATAGGGTCACTATGAGTCAGAATTGACTTGGTGACAATGGGATCTTCTTGGAAATGTGGTGGGTGTAGCTGATCCACCTGTCTAGCCTCATCCACCACTGCCCAAGGCCAGCACCCTGGTTGGTCTAAACTTCTAATTCTCTGAACAGGCTCAGATTTCTATCTTCCCTTCTTTTGCTGTGACTGTTCACTCCTAGCTCTCAGACCTTGATGTGCCCATGAATTGCTTAGGGATCTTGCTAAAATGAAGATTCTGATTCGCACGTCTGGGGCAGGGCTTGAAATTCTGCATTTCAGACAAGATTACAGGTGGCACTGATGCCGCTGGTCTATGAGCCATACCTTGAGCAGAAGTAACACCTGAGAACACATCTTCCCTTTTACACACTTCTCTACCTCTTTTCTGCCTGTTGTTGTTGTTGTTATGTGCCGTCGAGTCAGACCTGACTCATAGCAACCCCTCCTTGGATTTCCGAGGCAATATCACTATGGAAATAGATTGCCCAACCTTCCTTCCGAGGAGTGGCTGGTGGGTTTGAACTGCCAGCCTTCTGGTTAGCAGTCAAGTACTTTAGGCATTACGCTACCAGAGCTCTTAGTGAACTCTTCTTCACTCTTAGAAACCCAGCTACAATGTCATAACCCCAAGAGGCCTTTCCTGACACCTACACCCTTTGCACTGGACTGATGCCTCAGTGGTCCTTACACTTTCCGGTTTTCTCTTGATTTGCTCTCCTTAAGGCTATTGATAGCATTTTATTCACCCTCATTGCCCAGCACACGGCCTAGCACAGAGTAAATATCAGTATGTGTTTGCTGAATTAAATTCTATGTCATAATTTTCACTTTTCACTGTTCTTCCTCCTTTGCATTGTTGGTGGTAGCTGCATCATGTTGGCCCCTGACTCATGATGGCCCATGCACAATGGAATGAAGTGCTGCCCTCTCCTCACCATCCCCATGAGGAGTTTCAGGTCAGACCATTGTGATTCATAGATTTTCATGGGCTGAGTTTTGGAAGTAGATCACCAGTCATTTCTTCCTAGTCTTTAAGCTCTGCTGGAACCTGCTCAGCCTCATAGTAACATGCATGTCTCCACTGAGAGGCCAGAAATCAAACCCAGAACTCCTGAATGAAAAACAGGAATTTTACCACTGAATTCCCCCATCTTCCTCCTTTACCCTTCCTGGAGTAGTCTCATATCATCAAGGGTGGGTGGAAACAGGAACTGCTAAATCCAAATTAGATTCAGAGTTTGGCTATTTATAGAATTACATGAAATTTATTCTGACTTGAATTTTCAAATGCTTGGAGACTTATTTTTGTTTGTTGGTTGTTTATTTGTTTCTTTTTGGCTGAAGAAGAAGGAAGGGGTTTTCAGTACAGAGATTGATTCTAAAAAATTTGGACACAGTCAGGACCCATCTGTCAGTAGAGGCTTACATGTTGCTATAATCCTAAATAGATTTCAGCAGAATTTCCAGACAAAGACAGACTAGGAAGAAAAACATGGTGATCTAATTCCAGAAATTATACAATGAGAACCTTATGGACCACAATAGAATATTGTCCAATACTATACTGGAAAAAAATGAGCTTCCTCCTTTGGAAGGCACTCAGAATACACAGTGGCTACAATAGTGGCTTGAGTGTCCCAGTGATCATGAAGATGGTGGGGACTGCATGACATTCCATTCTGCTGTGTATGAGGTCATCACGAGTCAGAGCTGGCTCCACGGCAGCAAACAACAGCTGCAATAATTTTCAATACTCATTTGTCTCCAGGAAGCAGAGAAAATGTCATGCCAAAGGCAAACCACGAGAAGCAACAAAAGGTGATTACTTAATGCTGCTCTAACCAATGTCTAAAGTTAATATTTACAAATCTACATGGACCTACTTATTCTTAAAATATGCTTAACTTTATTTTCATGTGAGCAAATTAAAATTAAAGCAATAGTGAGAAACTATTGCACGCCCATTAAATAGGCAAATTAACAGAGTCTTAGATCAAGGATAGTGAAAACATACTCTTCTCCCCTCCCTTCTAGACAGAGGATTCCAAGTTTGGATGACAGTTAGGATATTCCATCCTAACTGTCAGGCTGCTTGAGCCCATCAGCTGTGAATTACTTCATGCCTCTTTTGGGCCTTTATTGCCTTGCTTTTTTCATAATTCCAGAGGGTGAGTTCCAGATCTGACAGTTACACACCAATGTGGGACTGTGCAAATCCTTTGGTCTCTGCTTGTAAGTTTGTAAATTGACTGTTCTGTAATTTTCTTTGGTGCTGGCAAAGAGTGTTTAATGTCATTTCTTTCAAGGCTATGCTAAATTCCAAGAGGAAAACTCTGAGTCGTTAGAAATGAGCCTTTTTCCCTGGAACATCTCCAAGTCCATCTTCAGAGTGGTCACGGATCATCTTGCAATGGCCCATTACACATTTCCCCTTATTGGGAAGCAGGCCTTCTTTTAATGTCTTGTTAGTTTGGAAAGGAATCAGAAGGAGGGATTCCTGGGGACTGCCTTATTCTACGCTGATCAATTCTTAGCTCACAAAATCCTTGGAGGACCAAAACAGAACCCAACAGTTGCTACTAAGTCAATTCTGATTCTCGGTGACTCCAAGTGTGTCAGAGAAGAACTGTACACCATAGAGTTTTCAATGGCCAATTCTTCAGAAAGAGATCACCAGACCTTTCTTTTGAGTGGAATTCAATTCTGGGTGGAAATGAAATTCCAACCTTTTGCTTAGCAGTACATTACCAGTTGCACCAGTCAGGGACTCCTCAGAGGACAGAGTTGGTCCATTACTAGTCCATTTGGAATCCAAGAAACAGCTCAAAGAGTTTTGAATATGAACTCCTTAGATCAAGCAATTTGAACATTGACAAGCCCAGGGCAGTGTTGTTGAAGGGATGAATAAATGAATGAATTATAGCAGATCATAACTTGTTAATGTTCTCTGTTCACAAACTGCTTTTGGACCTATTGTTTTATATACTTCTCACAAGCACCACATTCACATCTAGAGTAAAACTCAAACTTTTAGCTATGGCCCTCTGGAGGCCCAGTCATCTCACCCCTGCCTACTTCTCTGACTTATCTCCCATAACTCTTCCCCTAACCCACTCCTTGACAGATACGCTGACTTTCTGCTACTTCTTAAACTTACCGAGCACACTCCTGATCCAGGGTCATTGCATGTGCTGTACCCCCTTCCTGGAATGCCTCAGATATGCCATTGGATCTACTCCTTCAGATCAAATACCACTTCCTCAGAGAAGTCTTTCCTGTCCACCCTTTCCAAAAAAAGTTCTCTCCACTCTTTAAAACCTCCTCCAACCTATGTTCACATATCTTTAAAATAAGGGTTATAATCATACATAACTGTTGTAAAAAATAAATGAAATAATGGATGTAAAATGCTTAACAGTGGAGCAATCTATAAGTGTTCAATAAATACTTGCTATTATTGATGTTGTTGTTCTTATTCTTGATTCTTTTTTTTTAGGATTTGGGTGAAGATTTACAGAGTAAATTCACTTTTCATACAGCAGTTCACATATACTTTGTCTCATGTCATTGACCAAAATTTACAATGCAGCAGCTCCCCTCCCACTTCCTCCCCATAGTTACCTCCTCCCAGTGTACATCCCTTCATACTCTTCTGCACCCTGAGCTATCTCCCTGTGCATAAGCAGCCCTTCCTTCTCCCATGATTGTTCTCTCCAGGGCGTGTGTCTACTTGAGGTAAATGTTTAACTCACATGCCTGTACTTTGTTTGGCTGGAAACCACAGTTGTGGGTTCAATTCCAGACCTGAAGGGCAACTAGGGGCCATAGTCTCAGGGGTTACACCAGGCTCTATTGGACCAGCAAACCTGGTCCCCACCTTCTTTTTTTTTTTTGCCTCCAAACGATTTTGAGTTTTGTACCACATTGTTCTCCCTCTTTATGTAGGATCTCCTACATCCCTTCCAAGTGGATGGCAGTGGTAGCTGGGCACCATCTAGTCCTTCTGGTCTCATAGTTGTATAGGTTGCAGATCGGATGGTGTACCAGTCGCTAGGACTGATTGTTTCCATTAATTTTGCTTTTCTTCTTTCTTCTTGATGAGGAAAGACCTGTTGTTGCATCTAGATGGCAGCTTCCTAGCTTTTAAGGTCCCAGTCGCTACTCGCCAAAGTAGTAGGTGGAACAATGTTTTGTATAGTATGTTATGCCAATTGAGCTTGATGTCCCCTGCGACTATGGTCCCAAGCCCGCAGGATCAACTACTCAGTCCCTCTGGGTAGCTGGCTGTGACCAAGTAATGACCATAACCTTGCCCCTTGTCAGCTCTACTATACACCTGGGAATTCTGATCATTTGTTGTTGTTCTTATTCTTATTGTTATATTTATGTTCCATTCTTCCAAACATTCTCTCTGTCTGCAGCTTCTGCCCTGGCTGAATTTACTTCCAAGGTGTTGATAACAAGTTTAAATTGGGGAGACTCTCTGCACCCACACCACTGTCACAAAATGAAGATGAGGGAGACCAGAAGGTGTGGACAATCCCACATGTGTCCAGAACAATGAGGTCCAAAGCTATTCCAATCTATTTTTTCATTAGTTCCTTATGATATTACTTGAGAGTAGTTTGCTAGAAGAAAATGATTCCATCTTAGCACGTGAGGCAAGTCCTTGGGTGATGCGAATTGTTAAACTCTTGACTACTAGCTGAAAGTTTGGTGGTTCGAACTCACCCACGAACACCTTGGAAGATAGGCCTGGCAATCTGTTTCCAAAAGGTGACAGCCTTGAAAATGCTGCGGAGCAGCTCTCTGCACATACTGGGTCCCCACTAATCAGAACTGACTCGACAGCAACTAACAACAGAAGCAGTACACAAGGCAACTAAAATGCAGAGAAGCAAAATGAGAGGTGAAAGACCCAAGGGAATAACAGGGGACTCAAGTCTCCAAGAAAATGTGATCTGAGTCCTTGAAGAACAGTTTTCTAGAACAATTGAGCTCTCTTTTGCTTGGTTTTCATTCTGCTTTCCCCAGAGTCTGCTTCTGGGGCCAGAAAAGTTGTGTCTTAAGCCATGCTGGGGATAGTGACAGGTGCATAGCTCTGAGGGTCTTTCTCAAGGACCTCACGCATGTGCATACTCACTCGCTCACACTTCAGACCAACTTGTTTTTTTTGTCAATATAAATGTATTTAATATTGGTATTTTCTTTTTTCTGCAAATCATGTTATTTACTAACTCTATTGATTGCAGTCATGTTTATATTGGTGGAAACGTAATTTATCTCATTGGAGTCATAGGTGTGGAAGTAGTGAGAGGCCCAGTGCAAGCCAAGGTATTAGATAGTTTTCCAGCAGGCCCATCTTTATTAGCAACGTTTCTCATAATATTGCTCATGATATTTCTGAGCAATATTAGCTATAAGGCTGATATTGACACCCCATGGCTTGTTGACCAAACAGAAGGCTCTGAAGACACAGTCTGAATGTCACCCCAAAGACTCTCTGCTCAAGGAGCATAAAGGACAAGAGTGGAGATGGAGGCACACCTGCAAAGCCACACTTTAGCCAAGGTTGTAAGGTAGCGAGGTCCTCATCATGGGGACTGTTCCAGTAGAATTCCACCACCTGAGGACCATGCTATAGTGAGGAACAGGGTAGGATATTGGATCTCCATGTTGCTCCCTTCCTGCAATTCTAAGAAACTATAATCTATGTTTGTGATTCTTTTTGTGTTTATAGCAAAAGGCCCATATAGTCCAGTTAAGCTATGCTTATGGCAATTTAAATGAATATATAAAATTCTGTAGAATCCATCTTTAAAATTCCTAGGTTGGCTTTTAGCTGCTCCTTCTTCATACTGAGCCAGTACCTGCTTCTTTGATATTATCCTCCATTGGCTAAAGACCCACCCTGTAAGCAGATAGAAACAAGACAACCTCCATCCATCCAAATGGCACCCCTTCAGATATTTGATAGCAATAATCCCATTCCCCCCAAATCCACATTTATTTCTGTTGGAGTTTAAGGGATGAGACACCTGGCTGAAGCTTTGTCTCCCCTGGCCACATTCTAATAGATAAGTTTCTCTTATTGTGAAGTGTCCACAGAAGAATAAAATACTTACTTCACTTACATGTTCATTCAACAAACGTGTATTGAGCACCCATTGTAGCACTATGCTAGGTGCTTCGCTGAGAAGAAAACAGACAAACTCTGCACTTGTAGAACTGTCCGTCTAGTGGAGGAAGTGGGCAACCAAAAAATTATCAAAGAATATCACTATTATGAACTGTGTTAAGTGCTCTGGGGAAACACTTGAGTGTGTATAATGAATGTAATAAGAAGGTCTTCCCTGGTCTAATGGACATGATATCTAGCGGTGAATAGACATTAACCAAGCAGAATGAGAGTGGAGGAGAGGTAACTTCAAGAGGCAAGACTGGAGCACTCAAGGAAGGGGAAATCAGGCCAGTGTGGTGAGAGCGAACGTGCAGCTCAGAAGGAGACTCACAATGGATTCACAAAGCTTATTTTGGCTGCAAGAGACAGAACTCAATTCAAGCTGCTTTAAGAATAAAAGACACAGTATTGTTTCACATGATTTAGAGGTAAGCAAGGGGTCTAATTTGAGGCCTGGATGGATTTGGGTGTTCAAATCAGGCCAACAGGACAATTTTCTCCCCGTCTTGTCTCTCTGCTTTCCTCTTCACTGATTTTCTTCTCAGGCAAGCTGACCCCACATGGTACCAATGCAGCCACCACCAATCCATGTCTACGCCCCATAGTCTGAGGCACGCCAAAGGAGAAGGAACCTCTTTCCCAATTGTTTGATCAAAAATCCCAGAGTTGATTCTCATTGACCTGGATTGAGTCATGTGCCCACCCATGAAGCAATTGTTGTTGTTGTTGTTATGTGCCGTCGAGTCAGACCCGACTCATAGCGACCCCTCCTTGGGTTTCCCAGGCAGTATCACTACAGAAGTAGATTGCCCCATCTTCCTTCCGAGGAGTGGCTGGTGGGTTTGAACCGCCAGCCTTCTGGTTAACAGTCAAGTGCCTTAGCCACCATGCTACCAGAGCTCCCATGAAGCAATTGAGAGAATCTAATTGATTTCTGACACTGGGAGAGATGGTGTCAACCCCATTGAAACCACAGGCACTGAGAGAGGAGGGAAGATTCCCCAAGAGGAAAAATGGCTGCTGAGACCACACAAGGGGATGCAGAAAAGGCAAAAACGCTGATGTCCACTATCATCACCCCTTGTGTACTAAATATTATGCTTCCACTATGTGAATAGGAGTCCTTGGTGGCAAAAAGAGTTAAGCACTTGGCTGCTAACCAGAAAGTTGGCAGTTCAAACTCACCCAGTGGCATCTCAGAAGAAGGGCTTGGAGAACTACTTCCCAAAAAATCATCAATTAAAAACCCTATGGAGAGCAGTTCTACTCTGATTCACTTGGGGTCACCACGAATTAGAATCAATTCAATGGCTACTAGTTTTCTAACTGGTACAATGTGAGTGGATTGTATGGGAACATCCACACTGCAGCACTTTCTCCTCTTCAGGAGACCTAAGCCCTTCTTGCCTTGCCCCAGCACACTTCTATATCCAAGATCTGCCAGATGGCAACATGCCTTCTCCTCTTCAAAAGCAGTCACCCTTACAAGTGGTCACCAAAACTATCTTCTTGCACCAAAGGAACTGTCTATCAGGATGGAGTCCTGTATGATGGAGAGATGGAATGTGGGAGTGTCTAGGGGAATGAGCCAAGCCTAGCAAGCAGCCTTTTACAGTGAAAGGAAGGATAAAAGGCAGTGGGGGTGGCAGCAGAGAACAAATTGCCACTGGAGACCAAGTGGAAATATTGATCAAGGCCAAAGTGAAATTAAGCCGGCGTTATTTAAAAGCCAAGCTTCTCTCTCTGTCTTGAAAATGAGCTGGGAAATTAAGTAATAAATGAAGAAGCAAAGGTTTGGGTGAGGGGAAAAAAAGAAAATCGTTTATGGGAAAAATCTCCTTTAGACACAGCAGAAAGGGAAGACAACTTGGTAGGAGAAGGCTTTTCTTTTGCAGTTTGTTTGCTTGTTCTCTCTGGAGTGAGGCTCATAGTGATCCCACCTTGGGTGAAGCAGGGAAAAAGAAGTTTTAAGATCAGAGAGACCCGGAGTTAAGCCCAGAAACCACTACCTACTAGATGGGTGGCTCAACCAAACTGCTTAACTCTTTTGAGTCTCAGTTTTCTTTTCTTTTCTTTTTCTTTTTTTTAAACTTTGTTATTGTGATTTGGGTGAAGGTTTACAGAGCAAATCCCTTTTCTATTCAGTAATCCATACACATTTTTTTCATGTCTTTGTAATCCTCACACTATAACTTCACTCATCCCACTTCCTCCCTGTGTTTCCCATGTACATTCTTCCTTTCTTATTCCTTCCCATCTCCTGAACTTTGTCCTTGGGTAAATTTCTGGCCTTTTGATCTGGAATGGTTGTTTGTTCCAAGAAGTGCATACCCCCCTAGTGTTCTTGTTCACCATATAGACCTGTCTGTTGTTTGACTGAAAGTTGAGCCAAAGGGGTGAGTTCAGTTCTAGGCCTAAAAGGTAACTAAGGGTCATAGTCTAAGGGGTTCCACCATCTCTATCTGACCAATGAGCTGTATCTTTTTTTTTTTTAATGATTTTGAATTTTGTTCCACATTTTTCTCCCACTCTATCCAGGACCTTCTCATGTGATACCTTTTAGAACAGTCAGTAGTGGTAGCCTGGGACCATCTAGTTCTTCTGGCCTCAGGGTTGTGGAGGTTGAAATTTACTGTCCACCAGACTAATTGTTTAATAAAGGGCATCCCTTGCCTGGTGCCCCTTCACAAGGGAAATGCTTTCAATCTCTCTCTGTTGAGACTAATGTTGTCCATTGGATTTGTATATATGCCCTTAATTATGTATGGATTACATCTCAATATAAAGAAAACAAAAATTCTCACAACTGGACCTATAAGTAGCATCATGATAAATGGAAAAAACATTGAAGTTGTCAAAGACTTCATATTGCTTGGTTCTATAATGAACGCCAATGGAAGCAGCAGCCAGGACATCAGATGATGTATGTTGTTGTTGTTGTTGTTATGTGCCATCAAGTCAGACCTGACTCATAGCGATCCCTCCTTGGGTTTCCGAGGCAGTATCACTATGGAAGTAGATTGCCCAACCTTCCTACTGAGGAGTGGCTGGTGGGTTTGAACCGCCAGCCTTCTGGTTAGCAGTCAAGTGCCTTAGGCACTATGCTACCAGAGTTCCCCAGATGATGTATAGCACTGAGCAAATCAGCTGCAAAAGACCTCTTTCAAGTACTGAGGAGTAAAGATGTCTCCTTGAGGACTAAAGTGCGCCTGACACAGCCATGATATTTTCAATTGCTTCAAATGCTTGTGAGAGCTGGACAATGAATAGGGAAGACTGAAGAAGAATTGATGTTTTAGAGATGTGCTGCTGGCGAAGAGGGAGCGCTGGTAGCGTAGTGCCTAAGGCACTTGGCTGCTAACCAGAAGGCTGGTGGTTCAAACCCACCAGCCACTCCTCGGAAGGCAGATGGGGCAATCTACTTCCGTAGTGATACCACCTCAGAAACCCAAGGAGGGGTCACTATGAGTCGGGTCCAACCCCATGGCACATAACAACAACAACAGCTGGCAAAGAATGCTGAAAGTCCCACTGACTGCTAAAAGAACTAACAGTTCTGTCCTGGAGGGAGTGCAGCCGGAATGCTCCTTGGACGCAAGAATGGCCAGACTTTGTCTCACCTACTTTGGTCATGTTATCAGAAGGGACCGTTCCCTGGAGAAGGATGTCATCCTTGGTAAGGTGGACAGTTGATGAAAGAGGGGAAGGCCTTCAACAAGATGGATTGACACAGTGGCTGTGGCAATGGGCTCAAGTATAGTAGGGATCGTGGAGCTGGCGCACGACTGGGTGGTGTTTTGTTCTGCTGTGCATAGGGTGGCTATGAGTCGGAGATGACTCGATGGCGCCCAACAACAACAACAATAATGTGTTGAAGAATTTCCCTTCTATTCTTATTTATTCGAGCATTTTCATCAGGAATAGGTGTTAGATTTTGTCAAATGCCTTGTCTGAGTCAATTGAGGTGATCATGTGGTTCTTTTCCTTTATTTATATGATAGATTATGTTGATTATTTTTCTAATGTTGAACCACCCTTGCATACCTGGAATGAACATTTCTTGGTTTTGATGTATTATTTTTTGGATATGTTGTTGGATTCTATTGGCTAGGATTTTATTGAGAATTTTTGCATCTATGTTCATGAGGAATATTGGTCTGTAATTTTCTTTTTCAATGGTGTCTTTGCTTTGGTATCAAGGTTATGCTCACCTCCCAGAGTGAATTTGGGAGTATTCCCTCCTTTTCTATATTCTGGAATAGTTTGAGTAGAATGTTCTTATCTGTAAAATAGGGACAGTAATTTTTAGCTTTCATAGTAACAATAAACCAAACCAAACTCACTGCCATCAAGTCAATTCTGACTCATAGAGACCCCCATAGGATTTTCAAAGCTGTAAATATTTACAGAAACAGATTGTCTCATCTTTCTTCCACAGAGTTCCTGGTGTGTTCAAATTGCCAACCTTTTGGTTAGCAGCCACATGCCTTAACCACTGCACCATTAGAGCTCTTTTTACAGTAACAATAAAAAGAAAGACGAAAGAAAGAAACACACTGCCATCAAGTTGATTCCAACTCATTTTGGCCCCCATTTGGTTTCCAAGGCTGTAAATCTTTACAGAAGTAGATTGTCCTATCTTTCTTCCACATAGCAGCCAAATGCCTCATCCACTATACCACCAGAGCTGCTTTCACAGTAACAATTTTGTTGTTGTTGCTGTTAGGTGTGGTCAAGTTGGCTTCAGCTCATAGCGATCTTATGTAAAACAGAAAGAAACACTGCCTGGTCCTGTGCCAGCCTCACAATCCTTGCTATACCTGAGCCCATCATTGCAGCCCCCTGTCAATCCATCTTGTTAAGGGCCTTCCCCTTTTTCATTGACCCTCCACTTTACCAAGCATGATATCCTTCTCCAGGGAATGGTCCCTTCTGACAACATGACCAAAGTAGGTGAGACGAAGTCTGGCCATTCTTGCTTCCAAGGAGCATTCTGGCTACACTTCCTCCAGGACAGATTTGTTAGTTCTTCTGGCAGTCCATGGTACTTCCAGTATTCTTCTCCAGCACCACAACTCAAAGGCTTCAACTCTTCTTCGGCCTTCCTTATTCATTGTCCAGCTTTCACATGCATGTAAGGTGATTGAAAATACCATGGTCACTGTAACGATAGTGATGATTAACTGAAATTATGTGTGCAAAATACTGGGCACAAAGTTGACAAGCATTCAATATATTTTACTTTCCTTCTATCATGGGTAGGTGAATTATAACTTTAATTTTTTTAGCACTATCTGGTGCAGAGAGCTTTCATTTGTGTCCTGTCATTGAATCTTCATTAGAAGTCTGTGAGGGATACCTCGTTTTCATTATTGTTTATATTTTATCATTTACTTTACTAATTTTATTTTATTGGTAATTACTATAGAAATTAAGAGTAGATTCTGGAGCCAAACTGCTTGGCCCAATTACTTATCTTGCCTGTGTTTCAGTTTCCTCATCTTTAAGCTAGAGATAATAGCAAATGCCTCACAGAGAAGTTATGAGAGTTAAAGGAGTTCATAAAATTAAGCAATAGAGCAGTGCCTGACACATAAGAGTTAGTTATTCTTCATGCACATTTTATAGATGGATAAACCGAGGTTTGGATGGGTTATGATTTGCTCTGTCTGAGCTGCCATCCAGTAATAGTGTTGGGATTAGAATGGTGGTCTCTTGCCTCCTGAGACAGAAGCCACATGCCCCTCTTCATCTCATCTCCAGAACTTTATCCTCAGATTCCCCCTCTGTGAATGTGCCTCCCCATTCCAGCTCACCTTCTCCAGGAATCAAGGAGTAGATCAGATGTCCATACGGTGAGTTGCTAAAGCTGGGTCTACAGATCTCCTAACCACTCTGCTCCCTTGCCACTGGGCATTGGGAAGAACACTGACAGAAGACTTTGGCTCTAATCCAGGATCACTCAGCTACTAACCTTCTGGGGAAGTTTTTGCCCCTCTCTAGGCCTCAGTTTCCCCAAAAGGACTAGCAGTCACTCAGGGGTCCTTTTGGCTCTAATTTAGTATGGGACACCATGAGTTATTGGCACCATTCCTGGCTAAGGGCAGAGAATTTGGTTTTTCCTTTGCTCTTCAATGATGCCTCTCTTTTTCAGCAGGACTGAGAGCTGGGCTTTCGGGCACCTAGGTTCCCTGGGGGTGCTGGCCCACTCCTGAGCTGCCAAGCTCTCCAACTTTAGCCAGTTAAGCTGCAAAAGCCACAGCACAGACATGGCTCTCAGAGGTCCCTAACAAATAGTTGTGCTGTGTGGCTTAATGGAGGGCTTTCTAGGCATCCCAGGACTGACAGTGAAAGGTGAAAGCACTGAGCTATCACAGTCTTCTCCCTGTCGACCCATTAGGGTGCCAAATGGGTGTTTTTGACAATGATTAGACTCAGCTTTGTTAGGTTTTATTGGTTCTCTTTGCTGTTTTCCCCCAAATGGGTCATAACATTGGGTTCTCAGGAGTTTGCATCTCAGGCAAAAATGGATATGTGTCAAGTGCAAGAGGGAGCTCTAATAAATACTAAATTCATAAAAGGGCTTTACATAAATCCTCGGAGGATGTCTCAGGGAGAAATTGAGAAGGAAACAGCCAAACAGGAAGGCATGAGCTCCCATTGGCTACAAGCTCAAACAATAGATATTTACAGAACAATACAGCTGCTGACAAAGGTGACACTTTAGGTTGCCTTAATTGGAGTATAGTGACCCATTCAAGGGAGGTGATGGCCCTACTGTTCTATGATTTGTATGTCAGTTAAAGTCCTTTTGATGCCAAGTGTTGGAAAACCTGATCCAAGTGACTTAAGTAGGAAAAGGTAAATATTTATAATTTAATAATGCCTAGTTTGCTTTTAGGCATTGCTGGATTTTTCAGCTCTGCTTACTGGAAAGAGGTCCATTTTCAGGCAAGCTCTCCCTCATTGTCTCTAAATGACTGCTGGGAGCTCTGAAGACTCCCATCTTTCAAGTTAAATTCAGTGACAAAGAATGAGAATCTTAGGTAGGGCATTCCCAGCCATAGTCCCTTTGCAGCTGGTTGATTCAGATTGGATCATGTGACCATCTCTGGACCGATCACAATAGGGATGTTCTGATTGGCCTAGACTATGGAGTCTACTCTACATGAGGCACCTGAGCTGAGTGAGGGGAAGGGAGCCTTCTTAGAGCAGAGATTGGACCCAAAATGACAATCCACCTGCGTATAAAATGTATTGTTCTATGTTGCCCATTATGTTCAATGAGAGACATGAAGAAACTGGAGCAGAGACCAAAAAGAGTGTAAAGGGTGATGAGAGAGATTTGAAATCTTGTTACATGAAGAAGAATTGGAAGAAATGATGTTGCTTTTCCCAGAGAAGAGAAGGTAATGGGGGATCACGTATTCTGTCACCAAGTGTCTAAAGTGAAAGAGTTGAATTCATTCTGCTTCTGTGGCCTGTGGGAGAGGGGAAGGCAGAACTGATTTATATGGACACAGATTTGGACTCTATGGATCGTCCAGAATCAAGCCACTATTATCTCTTGCTGGAACTGGTTCCAACAGCCACACAACTGGTCTCTGTGATTACCCTCTTATTCCTCTGCAATTCGGACTCTATCCTGAAGCTAGAGTAACCACTTAAGAGTGTAAATCAACTGCTTTCACTTTCTTACTTAACGTCACCAACAGCTCCCTGCAGCAGATGATTAAGTCACAGAAGTCAGACTTCCCTGGGCTGCCTCTTCCCATCTCCTGGCTCATCTTGGAGCCTGCTCCTCCTCACTCTTGAAGCTCCAACCATGCTACCTTTCTCAGTGATTCTGAAAAATACCAAACATATTTCAACCTTGGGGCCTTTATGCTTGCAGTATGTGCTTCCTGAAACCGTGTCTGGACTTGATCTCACATAAACCCAAACTCACTGCCATCGAGTTGGCTCCAACTCATAGCGACCCCTCCTTGGGTTTCCGAGGTGGTATCACTATGGAAGTAGATTGCCCAACCTTTCTTCCAAGGAGTGGTGGGTGGGTTTGAACCGCCAGCCTTCTGGGATCTCACATGTTGTTGTTGTTGTTATGTGCCATCGGGTCGGCCCCGACTCATAGCGACCCCTCCTTGGGTTTCCGAGGCAGTATCACTACGGAAGTAGGATTGCCCAACCTTCCTTCCGAGGAGTGGCTGGTGGGTTTGAACCGCCAGCCTTCTGGTGAGCAGTCAAGTGCCTTAGCCACTATGCTACCAGAGCTCCCATAGTGGGCTCCATTTCATTAATCAGGTCTCAGCTCAACTATCCAGGAGTTTCCCTGAATAATTGTGGAAAGGACTATCCATCATCCCCACCACATCACAGTCTTCTCTGTTACCTTCCCCTGTTGCACACAATGGAGTCCCAGGGTGGTACAAATGGTTAATATGGTTGGCTGCTAACCAAAAGGTTAGAGGTTCAAGACTACCAGAGACACCTTGAAAGAAAGGCCCGGTGATCTATTTCTGACATATCAGCCATTGAAAACCTTATGGGACATAGTTCTATGATAACCCACATGGGGTCACCATGAGTCAGAATCGACTCAAGGGCAATTGGATTCTACACAGTAATTAACACTCTTCACTTTCTAAAATAATCTTGTTTTTTCTTGTTTACTTATCTCTTTGTTAATGTATAAACTGTTCTGCCCTACAAAATTGGAAGCCCCTGAAAGCTGGGATCTTGCTTCTCTTGTTCACTGCTATAACCCCAGTGCCTAGAAAAGTATCTAGATTCATAGATATCTTATCACATGAATTCACAAATGGGTAATTTCTACAGCCTGGCCTGGTGAAGTGACGGGTCTCTAATATGGAGTATGTCACAGCACAGACTGAGCAAGCATTTATCAGGATAGATTTCTGCTCTGGGTCGGAGGAGGGCACTTCAAGGGCTCCCAGATGCCAGGAATCTGTGATGTGCCTCCTACAGCAAGCAAATGACAATAACTTTGGACACAGCTCCTCTGCTCTTGCCATATGTTAAACAGAAATTCCTTCCTGGCCCATACTGCTGGTCCTGGGTGCTTTTTAATTAAAGACACACTTTGAGGAATTGTGCTAATCCTGCCAGTACCTGCCTTCCTAATTCCCTTTCTTACTATGAAGCAAAGGCATATTGGCCACTCTGGCCCCTACTGAGTTGTTTTCCAAGAGAAGAACTTTCAATTCTTCCATGTCCAATAATGAAATATGATACAAAACAGGCCCATGTCAATAAATCTACAGGAGAAAGGTCAGGTTTACATCACTGGGTGGGATTGGCAAATACATTTGTTCCTGCAATGTCTGTGTTTTAAATGCCACTCTCCAGTGAACCTGGTGCCGAAACACACTTTGGAGTTTGATGAGATGTCAGTTTTGCTCAGCCCTGATCAAATAAGATGAGTGAAAGTGAAACAAGAACAAAAATATTACTTCTGTCATTTTTTTATGCATTATGGGAATTGGGTCAGTCGGGGAGATTTCTCTTAAACAAATACCAATCCCTGCACAATGTCACCCATTGATCTGCTAGCCAGCAGACAATGATCACCTTCACACAGGAAAGGGCACACCACTAGAAGAGCAAAAACCAGGGCAGCACCCTTATAATACTATTTTCTCCCCCTTTCAAATCTTTGACATCTACTCATCCACCTTCCATCTCCCACTTCAAATAATGCTGAGAATATGAAAATATGAATTCCTCCCTGCATTGGGCAAACATGGGTAAAGAATAAGATGAAATTTCTACTGCAAGAGGAATTATAACCATTTGTTTTCCATTTATCTAACTTCAAACACGTGAACCAAATTAAACTGGGACCCAGAGACCTGTCTAGCCCAGGCTGAGGGGCATGGGGCCAAGCTTTGGCACGAAATCAAGTTAAACAGTAAGATCCAAGGTGGAAAGTAAGGAGCTCCGGTGGTGCAATGGCTAAGAGATTTGGCTGCTAACCAAATGGTTGGTGGTTAAACCCACTCACTGCTCTGTGGAAGAGAGAGGAGGCAGTCTGCTTCTGTAAAGATTTACGGCCTTGGAAACCTGATGGGGGGGTCTCTATGAGTTGGAATCAACTTGATGGCAGTGAGTTTGGATTTGTTTTTTTGAGGGTGGAAAATAGCAAAATAGAAGTTACTTAGAAGGAACCAGAGTAGGAAGCAGGGAAGTGAATGAAGCAACAGGAAGCAGTAGGTAGTGTGGGCATCATGGACCATGTAAGTTAGAAGTTGCTGGGGCTATCTTTGCTGCCATGGGGGAAAGCCTGACATGAAAGAAGTCAGCCCAGAGCAAAGCAAAGGGGGTTAGAGGGGAGTTTCTAATGACATCACTGGAGCACCTGGATCCAGCCTTGCCTGAAGCTTAATAATCTGGATTTCTCACTTACATGAGCTAATACTTTCCTTTCATTAAAAGTTTTAAATTAAAACCTAAATAAAATGACAACATGGGCATAGGCCTGCCTGATTACACTGCAAGGGATCTTAAAGCCTACATAGTACCTAACAACATTTGTGCTAGAGGGGAAAGAGCTGACTCTTCATAGCCAATCTCCCTAGAGTCTGTTTAATACCAGAAGTCCCAATCTTAATAAGGGGAACATGATAGTGTTTTGTGTCCCTGGGTAACAATGTCAATTCTAATTGTCCAGTCCCAGTGTTTGGACATTCTCCTTTCTTCAGCATTCTGTTAAATGGCCATAGGTCCCTTTAGGGAAGACCTAGGTGAATCATTTCCATGTATCAAACCAAAACCAAACCCACTGCTGTACAATAGACTCATATGTGTGATTTCCATATACATTTATCATAATGTTCTAGGATCCTTCTTCCTAGGGAACAGGCCTCTCCTTGAGGTAGTTATGGGATAAAACTGATAACATGCAAAAATTTCTATGGGTTATAATTTTTTCTTGGGACAACTTCCCCCAGGCTCTTGGTCATCCATTGTTGATTTCTTTTGATTATACAGATTGAGCAATATACATGTTGGCTGTTTATCTATCTCACCCATAGAAATGCTGGGTTCTATTGACCATCTGCATAGCTCCCTAAAGGAGCTCTGGTCATGTAGTGGGTAAGGCATTTGGTTGCTAACAAGAAAGTTGAATGTTCAAACCCACCAGCTGCTCCACAGGAGGAAGATGAGGTAATCTACTTCTACAAAGATTTACAACCTCAGAAACCCAATGGGGGTCAGTAAAAGTTGGAATTGATTTGACAGCAGTGGGTTTGTTTGTTTATTTGTTTTGGGTATAGCTCCCTAAGGGTCAAGCCTCATGGTTGCTACTCTAACTTTGCCACTAATTACAATAATTGCATCCACCTTGCTCCTGATAAGAAGCCCTCATGGTGCAGTGCTTAAGCACTCAGCTGCTAACCAAAAAGTCAGAGGTTCAAACCCACCAGCTGCTCTATGGGAGAAAGATGTGGCAAGTGTGCTTCCAGAAAGATTATAGCCTTGGAAACCCTAGGGGGCAGTTCTACCCTATCCTATAGGATTGCTTTGAGTTGGAATTGACTTGAGGGCAAACTGTTTTTTGTTTTGTTTTTGCTTCTGATGTTAAGCACTGACACTACACCTTTATTATTTGGGGATCTTATCATCTCCATTGCTGTCAAGGAGCCCAATTCTGACATAACATTTCCTATCATCGGTCCTGTACTACAGAGGTCAGCCATCACTAAACTTCTCAACGGGTTCACGTCCCTCTCAACATTGCATTTCTTATGACTTTGGTAAATAGAATGTTCTGTTCCCACATGCAGAACACACTTGGCTGATGCATTTTCTGCTTTATTCAGAAAATACATCATTCTTGCTTGCCCACTGTCCTAAGCTTTTGATCCTTTCATTCAGAATTGCTCTGGTAAGTCTGGCATTTTTATTTCACTTGGACCTTCACTTTATCCAAGCTTGCAGGAGCCAGCCTATCAGTATGGTGCTGTCTTTCGTGCATTCCTATTGACAAGTTATCCCTTATCCAGCTGTCTCCTTGATCAAGGATCTTCAGTATCCAATCCCATTCATACTCTCCTATCTTCTGCCGGAACAAGGTCCTGCAGCTTCTTCAGGGTATGTGCCTGTCCTCTCTTAGCAGGCCCAGCTGCCTTTCCGAAGGTACGTTGTGACTTAACCTTAATCATTTATATGGTGATGCCTTTGCTGAATTGTGAGTGACTTAACCCTAGTACTTTGTCTAGTGGCAAGGAGACAAGGTGAAGCTATGTCCAAAGTGAGTGATGCATGTTGTCTTCAAGCCATTGTTACCAAGTAGGGTGGCATGGACCAGTTCTTTCACCCTAGAGTATTATGAGGAGCTCTGGTAGCATAGTAGCTAAGGCACTAGACTGCTAACCAGAAGGCTGGCGGTTCAAACTCACCAGTCACTCCTCAGAAGGAAGGTTAGGCAATCTACTTCCATAGTGATACCACCTTGGAAATGCAAGGAGGGGTCGCTATGAGTCAGATTTGACTCAACGGCACACAACAACAAAAACAACAAAGTATTATGAGGGATCTGTGGGTTCAAGATTTTAATATATTGGCAGATACTCAGGGACAGATGCCTCCACATCCCATATCTCAATGTCCCATTCCTCTTAGTCCTTCTTAGCCCTGGCAAAGGTTTTCCCAGGTTGAGAATTCAACCATCCCTGGACCTCTGACAATTAAATATAAGGCATGATCCTCAGGTTTTTTTTATGTCCTTTAGCTACAGAGGATGAGAGCCAGATTTATATACAGCCAAGAAAACCATCAGACTTTCAACTGAGCCTTTCATTAGTAATTAAACACCCACAGCCCTTTGTTGTCTTTTTTTCAATTAATTGGTTATCCCCACAAGAGTCACCTAATTCCATAGTCCTTATAGTTGCTACTTCCCTTACACATCTCAAAAGCCTGAAATATTACCCCTTCTAGTGTGTTTTCATTCACCATTTTTCCATCTCTGTTCACCACTGCAGAAAGGTTTAATAATTTCATCACTACAGCATTCTGGGAGTTACCCATGCTTCCCATACAATCGGTAGTGGTGTTCTCACCCTGACTTAACAGGTGATCCAACTCCAAAATCCCATTTTAGAGTCTATTCTCCAAACCACTCTTGATGCCAATTGTCTTTGGATGTGTTTCCAAGGAGACAGACTCTGAGGTAGAGTTTTGCCTGCAGGAAGTTTATTGAAAGTGTCTTCAGGACCACACCTGTGGGGGAGTGAAGGAAGATTGTGCAAATGTGACTATGATGCAGTCGCAACAAAAGCCTCAGTCAATCGCACAGTAGCTCGGGAGCTAAGATGTGCTTCAGAGTTATCCCACCATGAAGTGAGAGGATTGAGTCTTTATAGACTCATATCATCAAGTCATTGTCTGGGGACTTTCCCTGTGGAGAGCTCATGACCTTGGGTGATGACTCTTCATCTAAGAACAGTTCCTGGAGAGCTACTCAGCTGAGATGGGTCAGCCAACAACACTGCCAGTAGCTGGAGGAAGTGAGTGCTCGGTCCTGAAGAAGGAATCTTTGTGGCACATTACAGCATCCACTACAGAGGGCCTTATCGGATGTTTTAGTGGGAAGAAGTTTTGCTTGACTCTTCTCATACATAAGTCTTGTTCAAAATTTCCACTTAGGGCTGGACCAGAGACATTATTGTCTAGGTTCTGGGCAGTCCAGACCAACAAAAAAACAAACTCACTGCCATTGAGTTGATTCTCACTCATAGCAACCCCCATTGGGTTTCTGAGGCTATAGATCTTTACCGAAATAGATTGCCCCATCTTCCTCCCACAGAGCAGCTGTTGAGTTTGAACCACTGACCTCCTAGTTAGCAGCCAAATGCCTTATCCACTACCCCACAAGAGCCTGCCCACATGAAATCAATATAATCACCTAAGAGTTTGTAAGCCAGGAGAATCTAGTTATTTTATAAGTGAAACAGAAACTTCTGTTTGTTCAATAAAATCTATTTCCTTCTGAACACACAGCTAGATTACATTCCCCACCTCTTATGCAGTTATGTGTGACCATATGACTGAGTTCCATCCAACGGAATGTGGGCAGAAGCAAAGTTTGCCACTTCCAGTTCTGGCCTGTAAAAAAATCCTTCCTTGGGCAATTATCTTTCTTCTGCTACTTTACAACTCAATCTAAAGGATTCAGCAGGAGACTCCTTGACCCTAGAGGATAGTAAAACTACAAGATAGAAAAGTTCTATGCCCCTGGATTGCCTTAAGAAAGGTCACCACCAGGCCTCACAGAGCATGAAGTGAGTGAGAAATTCCATCCCATTGCATTTAGCCACTGGGACTTGAAGGTTCTTTATCATAACAGTTCACCTGCCTGGACTGAAACAATAAGTTAGTACAGGAGGCCAAATGACCATAGCATTTATTACAAAAGAATTATTATTCCAATAACAGACAACCTAATGGAAATTAGAAAAAGTCATCAACTGTAGCCTACTCTGTACATTTGGATCATGCTATTCACATCTTCCAGGCCCTTTGTGTTCTCTCTGACTGCATTAGGAGACACAATGGAATGACATGCTCCCTAGTCCTGTGCCGTCCCTATGATCATGTGCAGATCAGACTGATTTTCAGAAGGGGATTGCCAGGCCTTTCTTCCTAGTCTGCTGTAGTCCGGAAGCTCTGCTGAAACCTGTTTAGCGTCAGAGCAATATGCAAGTCTCCCTGACAGGCAGTTGGTGGCTGGGATGACGTGCATTGGCTGGGAGTTGAACCCTGGGTTTTGTGTACGGAAGACATGAATTCTACCACAGAACCACCAATGCCTCCTTTAATCAATTCCAGGGACTTAAGCAAGTCTTATTTTTTTTATTTTTTTTTTTCCCTGTTGCTGTTTCTTCATTGCTGAAATTTCTTTCTTATATCCTAAGCTTTTGCACTTCCCCTCTGATACTTCCCAGTGCACTCACGGTACTACCTATTGCAGAGTCCAGAAATAATGTGTATAATAGGACTTGGGGTGCAATGGTTACATTCTTATTACAGGGTGGAAAACTAATCAAATTTTCGTCACATCAGGTAGTATCATGTGACTTTTCTATTTCTCCTTGATCTCGGATGCTTTCTTCTGTAAATATCAGTAGCTAATGTTGGCTTTAAATGTCTTTTACATAACTGTCCCCATGAGGCCTCAGCTGGGTTCCAATATTTGAACTGGTAGTACTGCTTTCAATAAGCATTCAATAAATGCTTTCAATAAACATTCCATATGCTTCCACAATTCAGATAAGCTTCTAGATAAGAGAAGGCTTATTGAAAGGTAAAAATTCTCATTGTTAACATTTTTCATTATATAGTAAGAGAAATATCATTCATTGAGCATTTCTTGCGTGGCCAGCATTGTGCTCTATGTTTTATATACATGATTCTCATTTTATCTTGTCAAAACTCAGTTAGCACAGACTCTTGTTTTCTCCCCCTTCTCCTCCTCACCACCCACACCATTCAATTAGTTTCCACCAATGAATTTCTCTTCTCCAGAATACAACCTGACCTCTTCTCTAGCTCCTCATGCTCTTTTTTTTCTTTTTCCTCCCAAGTTTTTCCAATGTCTTCCTTATTGTAACAAAAGCCCTTCAGATACTCAGGTAACACATACTCTTTCTTTTGAAAGCAGCAGGCAGAGGGAATGCACCAAACCCAGGGCTCCGTGGGCCCAGGTGGTTCCCCTCCAGCCCCTAAATCCGTGCACAGTTTCAGAGGCAGGGCAGAAAATCCAACACACGACCATATCAGCACAGTAAAGGCTGTAGGGCTGTGTGCCCAACAAGCAAGGTAAGCATGTGCTTACTTGTGGTTACTTACTTACTTAACTATAGGAACTCCAGTGGTGTAGTGCCTAAGACATTTAACTGTTAACCAGAAGGCTGGTGGTTCAAACCCATCAGCCACTCCTTGGAAGGAAGGTTGGGCAATCTACTTCTGTAGTGAAACCGCCTCGGAACTATATTGAACAATTTCACATTTTTTCACCAAATCAAAGATTCTGCTTCTAGGTGTGGCTGGCATCTGTCTCTCTCCCAACCCACAGCACTTTCATACAGGATCAAAGCCTCTTTTCAAATTTCCAATCTCTGACAGGGACGGAGTACCCAGCATGCAAGGTAAGCACAGGCTTACTTACATTTACTTATTAAACTGTAGTGAGCAATTTCACATGGGCTTCCCCACATCTCAAGTTTACTTGTGCCTACTTACTACTCTGTAGTGAGCAGTTTCACACGCTTTTCACCAGCACAAAATAACATGTGAAATTGTTCACTACACATTAGTAAAGAAGCACAAGTAAACCCATGTTTGCCTTATTCATTGGGTAATCCCCTCCTGTGTGAAAGGGGTGGAGGGGATTCTCCAGAAGTAACTGTTGCCATGCTTGTATGTCTGCAGAGCCACGCTGGGCCTTCAGCCAACCATAGTGCCGGGTCTGTAGAACTCCACACCTGTGGGCAAGCAGATGCCCCCAAAGAATGTCAGAGGGGGTCTTCTGGGCTTAAAACTGAAAAACAAACAACATCATTCTGAGGCAAATAATTTAGCTAGGTGTCCTCAGTGCCCAATATGTTTATATTTATACACCAGCAAGCCCTTAATAGATACATTCTTTCTTGTCCCATGGAAATAGTCTCCAAATAAATAACAGGACACCCCACTTTTGCCGACTAATCATTTTGTGCTTTCTGTCTGGGTGCCAGTTGCACTTTATAAATGACTTTAATTTACAGTGCATTATGTTTCCTCGTATTTCTCGCCTCCAAATCCCCATGCAATATTTTGTATCTTTTCCCATGATAGTTTAACTGTCTTTAACCTTTCCAGTGAGGTGTGTGTATGTGTGTGCATATGAAAGTATATGAACATTTGTGTGTGAGAGTGTATGTGTGTGTGTGTGTGTTTGGTAACACCATCTGCCTATTCCATTTCATCATTTCCAAATGGATTAGCTGAACTTTGTCATTTTTACCATGTGTTTTGTAGCCATTATGTTTCCATCACTATCAATTAAATTTGCTTTGTGCTAAAAGGATCCCTGGATAACTGTGGTCAGAGCTGATGCCTTTTGTTGTAAATGTGGAAGGAGAGAGTGAGTTGCGGCGGGTGAGTTTATTGTTGAAGTCAAAGCAGGTCTTGCTGGTGAGACTTGTCATGTGAAGTTGAGATCAGCCATCCACCCTGAGTGTAATCTCTTTGAAAACTGACACTTTCCCCAGAAAATGCAAGGTTCAGGTTCAACATAAGATACAAGAACTATGGTTTGTTGAACAACTGCTGTATGCAACGACCAGGCAGTGTTTCGTTCTGTTGTACATAGGGTCGCTATGAGTCGGAGCCAATTTGAGCACCTAACAGCAACAACAGCAAAGTCCTCATTTGCACAGTTTCATTAATCTTCACTGAGAAACCCTAAGACCCAAGCCAAACCTGCTGCAATCAAGTCAATTCTGACTTATAACAACACCCATAGGGTTTCTAAGGCTGTGAATCTTTACAGAAGCAGACTGCCTCTTTTTTCTCCCATGGAGCAGCTGGTGGGTTCAAACCACTGACCTTTTGGTTAGCAGCCGAATGTTTTACCACAGTGCTACCAGAGCATTCTAAGAAACCCTAGGAAGTAGGATTGTCATTATCCCCGTTTGATAGATGAGGACACGGAAGTTCAGAGACGTGAAATCTTTTGACTAAGGTTACAGATAGTAGAAAGCTCAGCTGGATTTTGACCTGACATCAAAGTCTGTCTCTTAATCTCTGACCAGAATATGAGTCTAGTTTCTAGATGGTGGAGGAATCAGAACTTTTCACATAGCACCAGGTTTTTTTGCACATCTGGCTTAATCCTCAGCTGTGTGTTATTTAACAAAAAAATGCACAGTTATACACTCCATAGCAGGGTGGGGCAAAGCACTGAGAACATAGAGTGATGGCCCCTGGCCCTGGCTCCCAAGAATCTAGTGAACCTCTAGACAAGCCAACAGATATCCCCACTACACAGCAGAGGGGGAGCCCATCCATCCGTTCATTCATGTAGCAAGTATTATTAAACTCTGTGCCAGGCACTGTTGCAAGCACTGGAGCTACAAGACAGATACCAGCTGTGAAGTCATACAAACAAAATTAGTAACATGCTATCTGATGATAAAAGGGCTCTGCATTTATTACTAAGGTCTCTGGTGGGGCAGTGGTTAAGGCATTTGGCTGCTAACCAGAAGGTCAATGGTTCGAACCCACCAGCCCATCTGTGGGAGAAAAATGAGGCTGTTTGCTTCCATGGAGATTTACAGCCTTGGAAACTCTATGGGACAGTTTTATTCTGTCCCGCAGGGTTACTATGAGTCACAATCAACTCAACAGCAGAGGATTTGGTTTCAGTTTTTGGTATTTATTACTGCTGTCATAATAAATTGCCACAAATTTGGCAGCTTAAAACAACACCCGTTTATTATCTGGGTGGGCTTGAATGCATCTTCTGCTCAGGATCTCACAAAACTGAAATCGAGGTATCTAAACCGTCTTATCAGGGTGCTCTAGGCCTGTTCCTAAGCTCATTCAGGTTGTTGGTGGAATTCACCTCCTTGTGGTTGTAAGACTACAGTCTCTATTTCCTTGTTGGCTCCCAATCAGGCTCTCTCTCAGCTTCTTGAGACTGTCCACATTCCTTCTTATTGGGTCCTTCTCATGCTTATAATCTCTCTGACTTTCTCCTTTGGCCCCACTTTCTGTTCTTAAACCTCCTGTGATATATTGGGCCCACCAGATAACCCAGGCTAACCATTCTATCTTAAGGTCAGCTGATTAGTACCCTTAGTAACCTACATCATGCAACATAACATGTCCACAGGTGTGACACCATGGGGCAGAAGTCATATGGGCCAAAATGCTACATAACACAGAAAAAAAATTGATAATCACTACTTCAGTAAATCTTTGTTGGAAGCCTGTTGCACACCAGACACTATTCTAAGTGCCAAAACACACAAAATACCTGACCTCCTAGAGAATACATTTTAGTGCAGAGATACACCAACAAAAAAATAAATAAATGGGTTAAAATACATAGTATGCTGGGTATTGATATGTGCTATAGAAAAATAAATCAATCAAGGAACATATTAGAGTAGAGTTGGAGATGAGGTTGTAATTTGAAATAGGGTGGTCAGGGAAGATCTCATTGAGAAATTGACTTGTGACCAAAGACTTGAAGGAAGGGAGAGAGTAAGACATACCTGAAACTGGGGAGGAATATTGTAGGATGAATGAACAGCAGGCTTTATAAAGGCACTAAAGTGGGATAACATTGAGAAGAATGGGAATCCCTGAGCACTTGATTGTACTCATGAGGAATCTGTACCTTGACCAGGAGGCTGTCGTTCGAACAGAACAAGGGG
>NW_006921596.1:9306559-9313407 GCF_000298275.1 Orycteropus afer afer
GGAAGCAAGAATGGCCAGACTTCGTCTCACCTATTTTGGTCATGTTGTAAGAAGGGACCATTCCCTGGAGAAGGATGTCATGCTTGGTAGGATAGAGGGTCGACGAAAGAAGGGGAGGCCTTCAAGGAGATGGATTGATACGGTGGCTACAATGATGAGCTCAAGTATAGCAGGGATTTTGGGGCTGGCGCGGGATAAGGCAGTGTTTCGTTCTGCTGTGCATGGGGTCGCTATGAGTCGGAAACGACTCGACGGCACTTAACAACAACAACACCACAAAGTGGGAGCATGCTCCACATGTCCAAGGAGCAGCAAGGAAGCCTGTGTGGCTGGAGCAGTGAGGGGCAGAGTAGGATAACAGGGGAAATCAGAGGTAGTAGGAACCAAGTCAGATGGGGCTTCATTGGCATTGTTAGGATATGACATGACAATAAACAGGAAGGTCATCGTGGAGAGGGAGGTGCTGATTTCAGTTTTATGGTCATAAAAGGTGTCTTAGTCATTTATTTCTGCATAACAAATTACCCCCAAAACTTAGGGACTTAAAAACCATAAACATTCATTATCTCATAGTTTCTATGGGTCAGGAATCTGGATGTGGCTTATTTGTGGTGGTTCTGGCTCAGGGTCTTTACAAGCCTGCAGTCAAGTTCTCAGTCACCTGAGGTTTAACTGTGGCTGGAGGATTTACTTCCAAATTCACTATGGGCTAATGGCCTAGCGCCTCAGTGCCTTATCATGTGGATCTCTCTCCATAGGACAGCTTGAGTGTCCACACAACATGGCATCTGGCTTCACCCAAAGCAGGTGATGAGGGATAACTACTTTTTATTATCTTGCCTCTGCTTCACAGACATACTTTGACCTTATTCTATTCTTTAGAAGCAAGTCACCATGTCCAACCTCCACTCAACAGAAAGGGACTACACAAGACTGTGAATACCAAAGGCAAGTATCATTGCAGTCATTTTGGAGGTTGGCTACCACACAATTAGTTGTTATCAACTTGATTCCAACTCATGGTGACCCCATGTGTGTCAAAGCAGAACTGTGCTCAGACGGTGTTCAATAGTTGGGTTTTCAGAAGTAGACCACCAGGACTTTCTTCCATGGCACCTCTGGGTAGACTCCCATCTCCAACATTTTGGTTAGCAGCCAAGCACATTAGCTGTATGCACCACACAGGGACTCCGGCTACCACACAAGCCTTCTCAAAAGATGGGATATTTGATCTGAGAACTTAATAATGAGAACAAAGTAGCCAGCTCTTCCAGGAAAGAGCAAGTGTCAAGGTGTTAAGGTAAGAGAGAATGAGCTAAAAAAAAAAAAAAAAAGAAGCACTCACATATTGAACAGATGAGGGAGGGCTTCCCAGGAAAAAAGAAATTTGAACAGAGCTTGGCTATGTTACTTGTAACTCTGACAAAGTACCAGACTAATGATGCTTCCTCCACTTCTTCAAAATTTTCCCTATTCCTCCCCAACTTTCCTTCCTATCAGGACACTTGAGCTCAGAGAGTTAACATCTTATGTCCCGGCTATTACTGAGCCTTATTCTTTACTGACGCTGTGCTGTTCTCCTACCCAGCATGACATCACCCTGTTCCCCACTTCCTTAAACACTGACCATCCTTCAAGGATCTATTTGAGCCACCACTGACTGGAAGAGATCCATATTTGTACCCATTCCAAAGAAAGGTGATCTGACAGAATATAGAAATTACTGAACAATATAATTAATATCACATACAAGTAAAATTTTGCTGAAGATAATTCAAAAACAGTTGTAGGAGTATACTGACAGAGAACTTCCAGAAATGCAAGCTGGATTCAAAAGAGGATGTGGAATGAAGGATATCATTGCTGATGTCAGATGGATCTTGGCTGAAAGCAAAGAATACCAGAAAGATACTTATTGTTGTTGTTGTTATTTGCCATCGAGTCAGCCCCAACTCATAGCGACCCCTCCTTGGGTTTCCGAGGCAGTATCACTACGGAGGTAGGAATGCCCAACCTTCTGTATTATTGATTATGTAAAAACATTTGCCTCTGTGGATCATAACAAATTATGGATAACATTGAGAAGAATGGGAATTCTAGAACACTTAGTTGTGCTTATGAGGAACCTGTACATAGACTAGGAGGCTGTTGTTTGAATACAACAATGGAATACTGCATGGTTTAAAATCAAGAAGGGTGTATGTCAGGGTTGTATCCTTTCAACACATATATTCAATTTGAATGAAGAAGAATGCAGCATCAGGATTGGAGGAAGACTCATTAACAACCTGCAATATGCAGATGACACAACCTTGCTTGCTGAAAGTGAAGATGACTTGAAGCACTTACTGATGAAGATTAAAGACTATGGTCTTCGGTATGGATTACACCTCAACATAAAGAAAACAAAAATCCTCACAAATGGACCAATAAGCAGCATCACAATAAATGGAGAAAAGATAGAAGTTGTCAAGGATTTCATATTATTTGGTTCTGCAATCAACACCAATGGAAGCAGCAGTCAAGAAATCAGATGTCATCATATCGTACTGGGAAAATCTGCTGCAAAAGATCTTTTTGAAATGCTGAGGAGCAAAGATGTCTCTTTAAAGACTAAGGTGCACCTAACCCAAGCCATGGTATTTTCAATAGCCTCATATGCATATGAAAGCTGGACAATGAATAAAGAAGACCAAAGAAGAGTTGATGTTTTTGAGTTGTGATGTTGACAGAGAATACTGAAAGTACCAAGGACTGCTAGAAGAACAAACAAATCTGTCCTGGAAGAAGTGCATCTGGAATGCTCCTTGGAAGTAAGAATGGCCAGACTTCATCTCACCTACTTGAGTCATGTTGTCAGAAAGGACCAATCCCTGGAGAAGGACATCATACTTGGTAAGTGGAGGGTCAGTGAAAAGGGGAAGACCTTCAGTGAGATGGACCGACACAGTGGCTGCAATGATGGGCTCAGGTATAGCAGAGATCGTGAAGATGGCACACAACTGGGCAGTGTTTCATTCCATTGTACATAGGGTTGCTGTGAGTTGGAGCTGACTCGATGGCACCTAACAACAACATAATATTCACGGATAGCCACAGCAGGAAGTCATTGTCTCTCATCCGCCTGAAGGAGCAGTTTCCCGAACCTGGTGGTAGGAACAGAGGGAAAGGACCACCTGACAGAAACTGTGGCCTGTGAGGTCAACTTGCTGGGAAAGAATGGAGAAGGGGAAACAGTTAAATACTCTGACTTCCCACTTACATCATCCTTTTATCTACTGGTACCCCCTATTGGCCAAGCTCAATCAGAAGCCAGAGAGTAGGTGAGCCTGATGATGTGGTTCTTACAGATCAGCCTCTCAGGCATGGGCAGAGTGAAGAGTGGGTCCAGAGAAGTTAATGGAAGCCCCTACACAAACCCACAATGCCGTCCCGGAGCTGGTGCCTGGCAAATTCTGACTCCCTGGGATTTGCCTGATAACCTGCTCAAGTTTGCTTGGTCACTGGTGCTTCCTCCAATCTCCATGCCCAAAGCTCCCCTCACAGGATATCACCCCATCCTCAATCTCCTTGCCCTCATACAGTTACTTTGGCTTTGTTGTTGTTGTTGTTATGTGCCATCGAGTCAGACCCGACTCATAGCGACCCCTCCTTGGGTTTCTGAGGCAGTATCACTACGGAAGTAGATTGCCCCATCTTCCTTCCAAGGAGTGGCTGGTGGGTTTGAACCACCAGCCTTCTGGTTAGCAGTCAAGTGCCTTAGCCACTATGCTACCTTGGCTTTACTTCTCTCTAAAAGTGCATTTCTGAACCATTGACTTTCTGGTATAAATGCTATGAGGTAGCAAAACTCAGGAAGGCAAATCCTATTTGTTCTGGTGTTGACCCTTTACCTGTTCATGGTGGGTTGACAATGGAGACAACACCCTTACTCTCTGAGGAGGGCAGATGCTTCCATTATTAAGGAGCACTTTGAAAAGGGTGGGAGCATTGGGCTCCATGATAATTGACCCATTCTTCCATCTGGTCGCTTTACAATGCTGGGAATTTATAAAGCCACTGTTGGAGTTTATACAAAAGCTCTGGTTTTTAATTAAGTGGCCTAGCTTCAGTAAATAGCGTGACAGGGACGAATCTATCAGTAGGGACTGATGTTCTGAATAGAAGAGCTGCCAGACCCCATGGAAATGCAACCCCCATATGGCAGGACTCGGAGGGAGCTACTGTGGCAGGATGCTGCCATTTCAATGATCGCAGACCAAACAAAGGCCTCCAGACGCCACCCTGGGATGGAACAGAGCCAGGACGAGTCTGTTTCCAAGGAGAATAGCTACAGACCCAAGGCTGCCTTGTGCACTCTTCAAGTCAAGAACTCTTACAATTGAAAGTGCGATCAAGGGAGTATCTTCCCAGTGGCTGGGGCTGGTCCAAAGATGGGGCTGTTTTTCACCACAGTCCATGGAGAAATGAGAAAAATGACAACAAAATTACTTTTCCAACAGCTAAATAGTTCAATTTAAAGAGCTGTTTTAAAATTTTAGGTTATATCCTTCTTTGGTTATATCTTTAGATTATATCCACATTTTTAGATGTGAAAATCTCTTTTCTTCAATAAGAGATGATAATACATGGTATACACACACACTCACACACACACATATACATATGTGTGAAATATGAGAATGTGTAATGCCTCCTTGGAAATCTACACCTTCTCAGAGAAAGATACAAGTGAAGTCACAACAAACATGCTTATTAGTGAGTACACTTGACATTTAGTAATAGTAGATGGTAGATGATACATATATAGTAGATGGTATGTGTGTGTGTATAAATGAATACCACAGGGTTTAAAATCAGGAAAGGTGTGTATCAGGGTTATATCCTTTCACCACACTTACTCAATTTGTATGCTAAGCAAATAATTCAAGAAGCTGGATTATTTGAAGAAGAACATAGCATCAGGATTGGCAGAAGACTCATTAACACCCGTGACATGAAGATGACACAATCTTGCTTGCTGAGAGTGAAGAAGATTTAAAGCACTTACTAATGAAGATCAAACACTACAGCCTTCAGTATGGATTATACTTCAACATAAAGAAAACAAAAGTCCACACAACTGGACCAATAAGCAACATCATGATAAATGGAGAAAAGATTAAAGTTGTCATGGATTGCATTATACTTGGATCCTCAATCAACACCCATGGAAGCAGCAGTCAAGAAATCACATGGCTTATGGCATTGAGAAACTTTACTACAAAAGAGCTCTTTAAAGTGTTAAAGAGCAAATATGTCACTTTGAAGAATAAGATGTTCCTGTCTCAAGGCATGGTATATTCAATTGCCTTATATGCACATGACAGCTGGAAAATGAATAAGAAAGGTGGCAGAAGAGTTGATGCATTTGAATTATGATCTTGGTGAAGAATATTGAATATCATGGACTACCAGAAGAGTGAACAAATGTCTTGGAAGAAGTGCAGCCAGAATACTCATTGGCCAAACTTCATCTCTCGTACTTTGGTCATGTTATCAGGAGGGACTGGTCCCTGAAGAAGGATATCATGCTTGGTAAAGTAGAGGGTCAGTGAAAAAGAGGAAGACCTTCAATGAGATGGACTGACACAGTGGCTGCAACAATGGGCTCACACAAAGCAACAATTGTGAGAATGGTGCAGGATCAGGCAATGTTTCATTCTGTTGTACATGAGGTCACTATGAGTCAGATCCAACTTGACAGTACCTAACAACAACATACATATATATATATTCATACCTATATATAAATATAGGAGCTCTGGTGGCATAGTGTCTAAGGCATTTGACTGCTAACCAGAAGGCTGGTGGTTCAAACCCACCAGCCACTCCTCAGAAGGAAGGTTGGACAATCTACTTCCATAGAGATATCACCTCGGAAACCCAAGGAGGGGCTGTTATGAGTCAGATTTGACTCAATGGCAATGAGAATATATAAATATATACACATATAGGGAGTTCTGGTGGCGTAGTGCCTAAGGCACTTGACTGCTAACCAGAAGGCAGGTGGTTCAAACCCACCAGCCACTCCTCGGAAGGAAGATGGGGCAATCTATTTCCATAGTGATACAGCCTCAGAAACCCAAGGAGGGGTCGCTATGAGTTGGGTCCAACTAGATGGCACATAACAACAATAACAACATACATATATATACCCACCATCTAGTATATATGTACCATCTGCTATTACCATATCATGTTAAAGAAAGAAGATTATATTATACATACATTATATATGTATTATGTATGTGTATTTCATACCCTAACTTGAAAAACACACATGCATATAAAACATATTATTGGTCCATAAAATCCCAGCAACTGGGAATTCATGATCTAGTGACCAGTCAAAATGACCATGTTCAGATGAGGAAGCTGAGATTCTGAGACATAAAACAGGACCAGAAATTTGATCAAAACTCTTGTTTTCCCCACAGTCTTGTTGCCTCTCTCCAGTTCTCACAGTGTGTCTACTTGGCTACTTAGCCGTATTGGTGAGGAGAAACTCCCTGAAGCCGGCCTGAGAAGGCCTCTTTCTTCTTTCTTTTTCTTTTTGTCTACTTTTATCGTGGTGAAAACATATATAACAAGGCATTCGCCAACATAACAAGTTCCGCATTTACTGCTCAAGGACATTGATGACATTTTTCATGTTGTGCCACCATTATTGCTCTCCTTTTCCAAAATATTCTATCACCTATTAGCATAAACTCAATGCCCCCAACAAAAGCTTCCCCCTTCCCCTTCTCTCCTACCCCTGGTAACTACTAATAATCTTTGGTATATATGTGTGTGTGTGTGTGTGT
>NW_006921596.1:9313507-9349533 GCF_000298275.1 Orycteropus afer afer
GACTCATAGTGACCCCCCTTGGGTTTCCGAGGTGGTATCTCTACAGAAGTAGATTGCCCACTTTCCACCAGGAGTGGCTGGTGGGTTTGAACTGACAGCCTTCTGGTTAGCAGTCAAATGCCTTAGGCACTACGCCACCTGAGCTCCCAAATGTGTGTGTATGTGTGTGTATACTTTTTTTTCAGCCTATCTAGAAGTTTTGCCTCCCTTCCTCTCCCATCCCTGGTAACCAACAAAGAAAGTTTCCTTCTATGTACAAACCTTTTGAGAAGGCCTCTTTCAGGTAAGTCTGCTCCACCTGGCAGTCTGGGTATACAGCCTAATGGATGTCTTCTATAAAAATCTGGGTGTTTCTCCTCCGGTTCTCTGTTGGTCTGGTTGGTGGTTTTTTTTTTTTTTTTTTTAATCTCCAAAGATGGCACCTGCACCATCAGCTCACATATTAAGGTCCATATTTTACTGCCAAGGAGGTGGACTCAGAGATTTGTAGTGGGGCATGCCTGACGTGGCCATTTAACCAGCAGTAACTAGTCCTTGGCAAGTTTTCTAATCTCTCTGATTGCCCAGTGTTTCATTATGTTGCATATAAGCAGGGATAATGTCAATCTTGTTTTTAGTTGTTTCCACAGCACCAGTACAGACAGAACAATCCTTAGACAGCAGGATTGGGAGACATTGTCTCACTTCCTTTGGATACATTATCAGAAGGGACCAGTTACTGGAGAAGGACATCATATTTGGTAAAATACAGGGTCAGGGAAAATCAGGGAGACTCTCAAAAAAAAAAAAAAAAAGGTGGATTGATACAGTGGCTACAACAATGGACTCAAACATAGCAACAATTGTGAGTATGGTGCAGGATCGGGCAACATTACATTCTGTTATACATGAGGTTGCTTTGAGTTAGAGCTGGCTAAAAGGAACCTAACAACAGCACAGTGCTCGCTATGTAGTTCATGCCCAATAATATGTAATAAATTAATCTTACCCTATAAATATTTCAAGGCAGTAAATCCCAGTTCTTTATCTGTGGAATATAGGTGGTAATAATACTTCCATCTCAGGGTTCTGGTGAAGCTTTGCAAAATCATGGTCACAAGTACACTTGCATACTGTCAGTGGTGATGGTAGGGACAATTTCAACCTGATCTAGGATTCATGGAAATACAGAACATCTCCCATCTGCCCCCACAGAGCTTCCAGAGTGGCTCTCCCAGAAAATAAATTAAAGGGCACGCACCAAGCATAGCCTCACTCTCTCAGCAACCTAGGCTGCCTTACTCAGGTGTCTTTGCTATTAGGAGACACTTTCACAAAGCTGGTATTTGTGTCACATAGGGAGATTTCAGAATGCTGTATTTGGAAACATGAATGTGTAATGTCTCCCTGGAAATCTACACCTTTTCAGTAAAAGATACAAGTGCAGCCCAAGACAGACATGTTTAATTAGTGAGCAAACTTGACATTTCCAGTGTTTGGACCAGACAGAGGAAAAGCCAAGAGCAAACCAAGATCTTTTCTTCATCCCCTCCCCCTAGCTGCCTGACAGAGAATAATTTATTGTGCTTGAAGAAAAATGAATGTCTTTACAGTAACAGGAGAGAAAAGGCCAGAGGATCTAAGGGTGGGTATTAAATAAGTGTCATTACTAAATGTGTACTCCTTCATCTCCTCTGTTTCTTTCCTTCTTGTGTCTCTGCGTGGCCAATATGAACATATTATAGTGAAATTTCTATCCACCCACCCTCAGAGACACATTTATGCCACCTCTCCATCTGCACCATGTCAGAGATCTGCAATGCCAAATTTTTTTTTTTTTTTTGGATCTAGTACATCTGAGCTCCCCTTGTCTTTCCCAAGCTCCGTTAGTGGTCCTTGCTGTTGAGTAGATTTTGACTATAGCAACCCTATAGAACAAAATAGAACTTCCACCATTGGATTTTCTAGGCTCTAATCTTCATGAGAAGGAGCTCTGGTGGTATAGTGGTTAAGACATTTGGTTGCTAACCAAAAGGTCAGTGATTTGAACCCACAAAGTGCCCTGCAGAAGAAAGATGAAGCAGTCTCCTTTTGTAAAGATTTACAGCCTTGGAAATCCAATAGAGTCACTATGAATCAGAATCAACTTGATGGCAGTGAGAGTGAGTGAGTGAGTGAATCTTCATGGCAGCAGACTGCCACATCTTTCTTCCATGAAGCAGCTAGTGGGTTCGAACCACTGATCTTTGGGTTAGCAGCCACAAGTTTGACCACTGTGCCACCAGGGCCCTTGATTGATTGCAATAGCCAGCCTTTTAACTTGGTCCCTCTGCCTCCTGCTTTTCCCCTACTGCAAACCAGTCTGTACATTTGTGCCAGAGCCATCTTTGCAGAGCATGGCTCTGTGGTACCCTTCCACTCTACCAAAACTTTTAGTAATTCCTTATATAGTCAACAGTATTAATTGATCATGTTTTATGTGCCAGGTACCAGGAATCAATAATGACAAAGGGTGCCTTAAGATGAGGCCCAAAGCTTTAACCTATGGCCTTGTTATGTCATCCCTTCCAGCATAGTCCAACCTTAAATTCTGCATACATCCACTGCCCATTATTTCCCCAATACTTTCTGGACATCTCTACCTTCAGATTTAATACTTTCCATGCACAGTGTTGAGCACTTCTACAATAAGATCAAGACTCTTATTCGCCATGCCTTTGACTACACAGATGCTGTTCAGTTCTGTCATCTAATTCTGACTCATAGAGGCCTTATGTACAACAGAAAGAAACACTGCCCACTCCCACACCATCCTCACAATCATTGCTACCATTGAGCCCTTTGCTGCAGCCACTGGGTCAATCCATCTCATTGAGGGTCTTCCTCTTTTTCGCTAACCCTCTACTTTACCACAGATGAAGTCCTTCTCCAGGGATTGGTCCCTCCTGACAACTTGTCCAAAGTACATAAGATGTACAATGTCTCATCATCTTCCTTCCTAAGGAGAATTCTGGCTGTACTTTCAAGACAGATTTGTTTGTTCTTCTGGCAGTCCATGGTATATTCAGTGTTGTTGTTAGGTGCCCTCGAGTTGTTTCTGACTCTTAGAGACCCAACACAAGCAGAACGAAACACCGTCTGATCCCACGCCAGCTCCATGATCCTTGCTATACTTGAGCCCATCGTCACAGCCACCATGTCAATCCATCTCATTGAAGGCCTTCCCCTCTTTTGTTGGCCCTCCACCTTACCAAGCATGACATCATTCTCCAGGGAATGATCCCTTCTGACAACATGACCAAAGTAGGTGAGACAAGGTCTAGCCATTCTCACTTCCAAGGAGCATTTTGGCTGCACTTCCTCCAGGACAGATCTGTTAGTTCTTTTAGCAGTCCATGGTACTTTCAGCATTCTTCGCCAGCACGACAACTCAAAGCATCAACTCTTCTTCAGTCTTCCTTATTCATTGTCCAGCTCTCACATGCATATTAGGCAAATGAAAATATTATGGCTTGTGTCAGGGGCACCTTAGTCGCCAAGGAGACATCTTTGCTCCTCAGCACTTGAAAGAGGTCCTTTGCAGCTGACTTGCCCAGTGCTATACGTCGTCTAATGTCCTGACTGCTGCTTCCATTGGCGTCAATTGTAGGACCGAGCAATGTGAATTCTTTGACAACCTCAATCTTTTCTCCATTTATCATGATGCTGCTTATTGGTCCAGTTGTGAGGATTTTTGTTTTCTTTGTATTGAGACGTAATCCATACTGCAGACTATATTCTTCAGTCTTCATCAGTAAGTGCCTCAAGTCATCCTCACTTTCAGCAAGCAAAGTTGTGTCGTCAGAGTATCGCAGGTTGTTAATGATTCTTCCTCCAATCTTGATGACACATTTTTCTTCATACAGTCCAGCTTCTCGGATTATTTGCTCAGCATATAGATTGAATAAGTATGGGGAAAGGATACAACCCTGACACACTCCCTTCTTGATTTTGAACCATGCAGTGTCCCCTTGTTCAGTTCAAACGACAGCCTCCTGGTTCCTCATGAGTACAAATAAGTATTTGGGAATTCCCATTCTTCTCAATATCATCCAAAATTTGTTAAGATCCATACAATCAAATGCCTTTGCATAGTCAATAAAACACAAGTAAACATCTTTCTGGTGTTCTTTGCCTTGAGCCAAGATCCATCTGATAGCAGCTATGATATCTCTTGTTCCACATTCTCTTCTGAATCCAGCTTGCACCTCTGGAAGTTCTCTGTCAATATACTGCTGCAAACGTTTTTGAATTACCTTCTGTAAGATCTTACTTGCATGCAATATTAATGATATTGTTCAATAATTTCCACATTCGGTGGGATCACCTTTTTTTGGAATGGGTACAAATGTGGATTGTTTCCAGTCAATTGGCCAGGTAGTTGTCTTCCAAATCTCTTGGCATAACCAAGTGAGTGCCTCCAATGGGGCATTCGTTTGTTGAAATATCTCAATCGGTATTCTGTCAATTCCTGGAGCCTTGTTCTTCACCAATTCTTTCATTGCAGCTTTGACTTCCTCCTTCAGTACAATTGTTCTAGATCATATGCCGCCTCCAGAAATGGATGAAGGTCGACCAGTTCTTTTTGGTACAGTGCCTCTGTGTATTCCTTCCATCTTCTTTTGATGTTTCCTGCATCATTCAGTATTTTGCCCCTAGAATCTTTCAATATTGCAACTCAAGGCTTAAATTTTTTCCTCAGTTCTTTCAGCTTGAGAAATGCCAACTGTGTTCTTTCCTTTTGATTTTCTAACTCCAGGTCTTTGCACATTTCATTATAGTAATTGGCTTTGTCTGCTCGAGCTGCTCTCTGAAATCTTCAGTTCAGCTCTTTGATCTTGTCATTTCTTCCATTTGCTTTAGCTACTCTCCACTCAAAGGCAAGTTTCAGGGTCTCTTCTGTCATCCATTTTGGTCTTCTCTTCTTTTCTCTTTTTAGTGACCTCTTGCTTTCTTCATGGATGATGCTCTTAATGTCATCCCACAATTCTTCTGGTTTTCGGTCATTGGTGTTCAATGCATCAAATCTATTCTTTAGATGGTCTCTAAATTCAGGAAGAATATATTCAAGATCATATTTTGGCTCTCTTGGACTTGTTTTAATTGTCTTCAACTTCAAGTTGAACTTGCATATGAGCAGTTCATGGTCTGTTCCACCTCCTCTGTTTTTGGCTGAAGATATTGAGCTTTTCCATCGCCTCTTGCCACAGATGTAGTCAATCTGATTCCTGTGTGTTCCATCTGGTGAAGTCCACATGTATAGCTGCCATTTGTGTTGTTGGAAATAGGTATTTGCAATGAATAAGTTGTTGGTCTTGCAAAATTCTACCATGCAATTTCCAGCATTATTTATGTCACCAAGGCCAAATTTTCTGCCAGTGATTTTTCTTTGTTTCCAACTTTTGCATTCCAGTCACTAGTGATAATTAACACATTCTGATTGCATGTTCAGTCAATTTCAGACTGCAGAAGTTGATAAAAATCTTCAATTTCATCATCTTTGGCTTCAGTGGTTGATGCATAAATTTGAATAATAGTCGTATTAACTGGTCTTCCTTGTAGGTGTATGGATATTATTTTATCACTGACAGCATTGTACTTTAGGACAGATCTTGAAACATCCTTTGTGATGATGAATGCCATGCCATTCCTCTCTTCAAATTATCATTCCCAGCATAGTAGATAATACGATTGTGTGATTCAAAATGCCCAGAACCAGTCTTTTTCAGCTCACTAATGCTTAGGATATCAATCTTTATGCATTCCATTATCCGTTTCATTTTTGACAACTTCTAATTTTCCTAGATTCATACTTCATACATTCCATGTTCTGATTATTAATGGATGTTTGCAGCTGTTTCTCCTCAATTTGAGTCATGCCACATCAGCAAATGGAGGTCTCAAAAGCTTTACCTTATCCATACCAGTAAGGCTGATTTTACTCTGATGATGCAGCTCTTTCCCAGTCGTATTTTGAGAGCCTTCTAACCTAAGTGACTCATCCTCCTCCTCTGTATTGGACAATGTTTCCAGACTATTCATAAAGTTGTGTAGTAACATATCAGACAGTGTTTCTCTGCTATTCATAAGCTTTTCCCTGGCCAATTATTTGAGAAGTGTATGGCCTCTTCCTTCTTCCTAGTCTGTCTTAGTCTGCAAGCCAGGCTGAAATCTGCACACCATGTGCACCCCACTGGGTTTGAAACACCAGTGGCACAGCCTCAAGACTCACAGCAACACATCACCACAGGAGGGTAAACTGACAGACAAATTTGTCTCCCTTAGCTATTCGAAACCTCTCCTCCCCTTACCTGGATCCCTGCTGCTGCCTCCTCGCTCTGTCCCAGCTCCCCTGGCCTTTTTCCTCTCCTTTCCCCAGCTTTCCCACCTTGCTGCTTTGGGGCGTGGCCTGGGTTCCCTCCCCTCACCTGGATCTCTGCAGCTCTCCTCACTCTGTCCAAGTCCCCCTGGCCTGACTATTCAATAGTCTTCACCAAAACCATAATTCAAAGGCATTAGTTTTTTAGTCTTCTTTATTCATTCTTCATCTTTCACATACATATGAGGTGACTGAAAATAGCATGGCTTGGGCTATGTGCACCTTAGTCCTCAAAGTGACATCTTTTGTTTTTAACACTTTGAAGAGGTTTTTTTGCCACAGATTTTCCACAGATACCAAACCAGAAAAACCCAAACACATTGCCATTGAGTTCATTTCAATTCATGGCAACACCATGTGTCACAGCACAGCACTACTCTATAGGGTTTTCTTAGCTATAACATTTACAGAAGAAGCTCACCAGGTCTTTATTCTGTGGTGCTGCTGGGTGGGTTTGAACCTCTAACCTTCAGGTTAGTAGTCAAGGGCAAACCATTTGCACCACCCAGAGACCTATCAACACATATGCTCCACCCATAATATTCTTCTCCTTAAGATTCTTCATTCTTTAATGGCCAAGTTAAGTGCCAGACTTGATACTCCTGGCTGATATTAATATCACTCACATTTATGTCATCAGAGAAGCTTCTTTAAAGTTCTTTTATACTACTTGACATATTTCCCTCTATGGCAGATATTTCATCATGGCAGAATATCTTAGACATTGATAATGGAGAGAATAAAGAATAGCCCCATATCAGCCAGAGTCCAAATGCATTAAAGAGAAACAACTCTAATATGTCAAACAACCTTAACTGGGTACACAGACAATGGAGGAATAGGGAAACCAAACAAAGGATGGCAAGCTAGCCAAAGATGAGCAACAGCAAGAAGCTGCTGCCACCATAAGGCAGCAAGGACAATGGAAAGATGTGGGGCCACTGGATCCTGTGTATCTGGTCACCTAGCAGAAGCTAGAAACGTAGCAGGCCATTCATTGAGAGCTAGATCCTCAGAGGGGACGCAGCCTTTGGTGGAGATGTTGCTTGAGCAGTGGAGGGGGGATAACCTGTCTTCTTTCCTCTTTCCACCTTCTGACTTCCCACCAGTACTTGCTTTTGGCTGAACCCACATGGAGGTCAGCCAGCATAAGAGCCTTAGGAATTCATCACAAAGAGGTCAGGCCCCTTCCCTGTGATATATAGAGCAGAGTAGGGAGAGAGTGGGGATGAACACAGTCCCAACCCAATACCTCATACTTCTAAAACTAGACTTTATTAAAATCATTGACTAAGCTCCAATATGAAAACTTATGTAACACTTTTAAGGAAATGTAAACACCTAGGTATGGCTTATTTCTCTCTTCTGTCCTCTACCACTAGCAGTTTTTCACTTATGACTCCAGTCTCCTTGAGTCTGAATTGAGGAAAACCATGCTGGCTTTGCCCTGGGATGCATCTCACCAAGGTCAGCTCTTGTTTTTGCATTTACCCTGGTGAGGCTCAAGTTGGCCATCTTCTGCTGATACCTGTTGACCTGTAAGGCTTCCTTTCACCTCCTTGTCTCTCTGATGGTACAGTTTTCAGGTCCTTCAAGGGTGAGAAAAGTGTTCCACTAGGGGGCAGCAGAACATACAATTAAGGTTGTGGGCTCTGCGATCTCTGGTTTTGTGTTCAAATCCACACTTTGGTTCCTTTGGGTTACTGACTTTGGGCAATAACTGCACCGTTCTAAAGTCAGAACTTTCTCATCTGAAAAGACGTAGACAAGGGTAGCACCTACCTTATAGAGTTATTGTGAAGATTAAAAAAAAAAAAAGGTCCTTGTAGTCCTTGTAAAACACTTGGCAGGGAGCCCAGAATACAATGTGTTTAGTAACTGTGAGCTCTTGCTATTCATTTCTTATAATCACAACAGCAACAACGGCATGCAAGATCATGGATTGTGTGAGTGTGGCAGCCTCTCTGGCTCCTCCGTGAATTTTTTTTTTTTCTTAATAGAGTAAACATTATTTAAGTAATTATATTTTGTGTTACTAAGCCCAGCTACTTTCCCATTCTTCAGAATCATAGTCTTAGACTTTCCAACTGGAAAATAATAATAATAATAATAATAATAAACATTGCTGTTGAGTCAATTCTGACTCACAGCCGCCCTATAGGATAGACTAGAACTACCTCAAGGAACTCTGGTGGCATAGTGCCCAAAGCATTTGACTACTAACAGGTGACTCAAACACACCAACCACTCTGCGGAAGGAAGACTGGGCAATCTCCTTCCATAAAGGTTTACTGCCTTGGAAACCCAAAGGGGGTCACTATGAGCCCAAGACTGCAAATCTTTACAGAAGCAAATTGCCACATCTTTCTCCCACAGAGCAGCTGGTGGGTTTGAACTAATAATGATCTTTCATTTAGCAACAAAGAGCTTAACCACTAGGCCACAAAAACAAAATAGGAGCTCTGGTGGTGCAGTGCCTAAGGCACTTGACTGCTAACCAGAAAGCTGGAGGTTCAAACCCATCAGCCAAGACCTTAATGATATAGTTTAGTTATCTTTTGCCATATAGAGAAGGGAACCAAAGCCCACAATGAGTAAATCCTTCTTTTGGGAATACATTTATCATCCAGCAAGAAGAAAACATAAAACATCTGCTGCTAGTTGCTATCAAGTTCATTGTGACTCATGGCAACCCCCTGTGTGCAAAATACAACTACATAAGAGTTTTCAAGGCTACAAACCTATAAACTTACCACTCAGAGATAACTCAGTTAACATGTATCTTTATGACCATTTAGTCTCTTCCCAACAAATTTAATAAAAATATAAAATATAATAAAAATATTTTTAAAAAATAGAAGTGGAATGATGGTGCACTTACTGACTAGTGGGCCTCTTTTCCCAAGTAACACCATTTCTTCGACATCTTTCCATGTCATCACAGATCATTTTAAGAAGCTGCATTGATAGAAATATGCTATAATTTATTTTATTCAACAAATTTCACTTTTAAATATCTCCTTCTGTGAACATTCAGGATGGTTCCAATTTTTCACCATGGAAAATAAAACCTCCAAAATGCTTCTAAAAGGGACCAAACACCTCTTTTTCCTCTGAGCATTTTACATACTGTTGCCTAAAATGAAACATTACATTTTCAAACAGACTCTCATTTCTTCACAAGCTGTCTGCACGCAGCAGAGTTTTCTCATTCGTTGTTATTTTATCTCATCCTGCAATGGAGCTCTGGTGGAGCTGTGGTTAAGGCACTCAGCTGCTAACCAAAAGGTCAGCAGTTCAAATCCACCAGCCATTGTATGGGATAAACATGAGGTAGTCTGTTTCTCTAAAGGCTTACAGCCTTAGAAACCCTATGGGGCAGTTCTACTCTGTTCTAAAGGGTTGCTATGAGTCAAAATCGAATAGATGGCAGTAGGTGTAGATTTAGTTTGGTAGCAAGGCCAGGAGGTCGGACCTAGTAAGGCTTCCATGAGCCAATCTGAAGAATAGACTTGGCCTTGCTGGTTTGTTTGGCCTTTTACTATTTGAGTTATATCCAGGTGTTTTCTCTAGGTTGTAGGCCAGTATTAGGGGTGCAGAGGCCTTCTCAGAAGCTCCACAGATGCCTTATTGAAAATGATACCTGATGTCACAAGCTGCATGACACATTATCTAAGTCTCCTGCTTTCTAAGGGTTTGTGGGGGCAGCTCCGTATTAGGTCTGAAGCTTGACATGCACTCTTCTTACTGAACCAAGAGCAGCCCCTTGCAGAGCAGATCAGATCCCCAGGTTAGAAAGGATTAACAAGCCAGTGGCTGATTATGCTCTTTGGATATAGCAAATGATGTGGTAGACCCTCCAATTCAGGGTGTCTGCAAATGGGGCTCAGCTGCTGACCAAAAGCTTGGAGGTTTGAATTCAGTCGCAGGTGACTCAGAAAAAAGGCCAGGAGATTTCCTTCAGAAAAACCAACCATTGAAAACCAGTGGCTACAGGCTAGAATTATCATAGGAGACTGACTTGATGGGGATAATTGTGGGGTCCTAGAAAGAACCCCTTGCTCCAAAACGTTGCCCAATAGCACGTGACAGTTCCTAAATTGCACTCCAATAACAAAGTATTGTTAAGACTTCTAGAAAGTCCTCTGATAAAATCCACAAGTCCTAGGAAGAAGTGACATACTAGTTCATTATCAAAGGAGCCCTAGTGGCAAAAGGTTATGTGCTCAGCTGCTGACTGAAAGGTTGGTGGTTTGAACCCACCCAGCAGCTCTTCACTAAAATGAACTGAGGATCTGCTTCCATGGAGATTACAGCCTAGCAAACCCTATAGGGTAGTTCTACTATGTCATATGGCTGTGGGTCAAAATCAACTGGAAAACACTTAACAATAGCACGTTCATTATCAACTGCTAGCCCTCAGCCAGTATTTATATGTGGGATAGGCTCCATAAGACCTGATATTACAATAAAGAAAATTGAAGTTCAAGAGACAGCCAAACAGAAAGGGTAGAAATGAAAGGCAAGCCTTGAATTGAAATCCAATATATAGGTTAAACATAGGAGCTCTGGTAGCATGGTGCCTAAGGCACTTGACTGCTAACCAGAAGGCTGGTGGTTCAAACCCACCAGCCACTCCTCAGAAGGAAGAGGAAGGAAGATGAGGCAATCCACTTCCATAGTGATACTGCCTTGGCAACCCAAGGAGGGGTCGCTTGAGTGGGGTCCGACTCAACGGCACATAACAACCACAACAACAATATAGGTTAAACATAGACTAAAAGTTGCTATAGACAGCCTAGTGTACTGGAAGCTAGTTTTAATGAAATCACTAATCTGCACCAAAGAAAGATTAACACAATAGAAAATATGAAAGAGAACTTAATAGAACACAGGATAGATGAGAAGATTTTGTGTTCAAAAGGATAGTTTCATATACAGAGGATAAACCTTCACAAGAAGAAACTAGAACCTACAAGGAAGAGTGAGATATAAGAATCAATATTTAACGACAACAGCAAAATAAAAAATAAAAAAATCAGTAAATTTAAGTGTGGAACATAAATATTATTATTATAGCTAAATTGAGAAGAGATGTTAAAAATAAGATGTTGTTGTTGTTATGTGCTGTTGAGTCATCTCCAACTCATAGCGACCCCTCCTTGGGTTTCCAAGGCAGTATCATTACAGAAGTAGATTGCCCAATCTTCCTTCTGAGGAGTGGCTGCTGGGTTTGAACCGCCAACCTTCTGGTTAGCAGTCAAGTGCCTTAGGCACTATGCAACCAGAGCTCCCAAAAATAAGATGGAACTAAAATATTAGACAATGATAACACACAGGGTGAAGTATAAGTTCAGAGCCAAGAATTGTAAGTATCCTACTATTGTGCAGGAGTCCCTGGGTGGTTGAACGGTTGACAGTGCTGGCTGCTAAATGAAAGGGTGAAAGTTTGAATCTACCCAGAGGTACCTTGGAAGAAAGCCCTGGTGTTCTACTCCCAAAAATCAATGATTGCAAACCCTGTGGAACACAGTTCTCTTCTGATACATGTGGGGCTGCCATGAATCAGAGTCAACTGGATAGCAACCAGTTTTTCTACTGCACAAGGAGAATTTAAGTGAAGTCTGTATGCAAAAGCGTAAGTGTGATCATCACGTGAGTGAAAATATAATCTATAACTTCCAAATCAGCAGAGGGGAAAATGAAATATAGAATATCTTGTAAAGTCAGACAAGGCAAGGAAAGAGGGTGTAAAACTCAAATAAAAATATGGTAAATAGAAAACAGAAAATAAAACAAGTCTAAGTATACCAACATTCAAAATAAATACAAAGAGATGAAAATTGTCTTTTCAAGTGAGAAAATCTCAGATTGAATTAAGAGGTTATGTTATTAAATGCTTTCAAGCGGCCATCTATGATGCAACTAACAGTCTCCTACTGTCAGAAGCAAAGATGAAAAGAAAGAAAGAAAGAAAAGAAGGGCATTTGGAAGCAATCAGCCCTAGGACACTATGGCCCTTGAGACTAGAAGAACTAGATGGTGCCCAGCTACCAATGCCAACCACTGAGGAAAGGATCGAATCTGGAGATCCTGGATAGAGTGGGAGGGAAAACATGGAACAAAATCCAAAAACTCAATAATGACCAGAATTACTGGTCAGAGAAAGTCTGATGAGACCCCCAATACTATGGCCCTGGAATACATTTAGCGCCTGGAATAAAACTCACCCCCAGGGACTGGCTCTCAGCCCAATAGTTAACAAGATGTACATACAGACCATTCAACCCAAGATGACACACCCACATACTCTATGGTAATACATCCCTTAGAGCAATGGACCACGGAGCACCAGAGGACCAACATTGAGGTTGAGGAAATGCAGGACAAACAGGAGTGCATAAATATGAGGGGCACAGGGGGAGGGTTGCAGGGTAGGGAGGGGTGGAGACTGGGTTAGGGTTGGACATGGTAAATGGTGAGTGAAACTAGATGTGCACATAATGTTGTATGTAAAACAAGCTCTTAAAATAATGTAAATAAATAAATCATAAAGTATTAGGTACTCCCTCAGTGGTGACCCTGTCATGCTAAAAAAAAAAAAAAAAAAGAGGTTATGTTATTTACAAGAGATATGTAATGAAACCAGCAAACAAAAAAAGGTTAAAAATAAAAGATTAGCAAAGTATATACCTCATAAAAACCAAAAGAAAACTGTTCATAATATTAATACCAATTCAATACAATTTAAGGTTAAAGCATAAGATAATAAGCAGCATAATTTCATTATAAAATAAACACAATCCTCCAAGAAGATAAAAGAATATGTACATAATAACCTGGCTACAAATTAAAGCCAACATTTCAATTGCATTTGCAGCTTTAGCTCCTAGTGAAACTCATGCATGTGTACAAGGAGGCAGGACATTCCCCGCAGCACTGTTAGTAATTGCAAAGGTGTTTTTTTTTTCTTATTAAGTCCATTTATAGGGAAATGGATAAACATATTATAATATAGTCCCATATTACTATATAGAAATTAAAATGAATGCACTCTAACTGCACAAATTTAATAGAGAAATCTAAAAAAATAATAATGTTGAGTGAATAAAAGCAAGTTGCAGAAAGAAACATTCGATAATACCCTACTTTTGTTTATAAACTCATTAGTGAGAGAGAGATGTACGGGAAGGAAAAACACAAGCTTCATAGTACTTGCTGTCTCTGAGGAGGGAGAGGAAGATAGAATTGTGAAGACTCACAAAGGTAATTTTTATTGACACAGTGGCTGCAACGCTGGGCTCAAACACAGTTATGATTGTGAGTACAGCACAGGACTGGACAGTGTCTCGTTTCGTTGTCTGAGGGGTCGCTCTGAGTCAGAGCTGACTCAGCAGCACCTAAAAACATACGCATTTTTTCAGTCTGCGCGTGTAAGACAAAACACCAATATTTGCCCATTCTGGGGCTGCGTGCGTGTATGTTAGGTAGGATAGTCTGTACTCTTCTCTGTTTTTGACATTTTCCATGGTTTAAAAGATGGAGACAAGAGGTCAGGGATCATTAAGGAAAACCTTGTTCTGCTTTGCCTCTCTGATGCCCTGGGGAGTGAGAGTTTTTGTTCACTTTATCTTATGAGACAACAGTGGGAATGTTTCATGAAAAAGGCTCCCACCACTGAGGACTCAGTCCAGATTCCTCAAGACGTGACCTCACAGCCCCCTAAAATAGCATAGTAAAAGCTCACAGGATGGAGTCCAGGTGCCAAGGTAGCCTCTGCACAGTGAAATGGGTAAGGACTCTTCACAACCTTTTCTCTTTCCCCATATACCAGCCTCCTTCTACACGCCAAGTCCTCCAACCCACCCACCACTTTTCCTCCTTCAAGGGCACCAAGTGCCTGTGAAGTGTTTACCAGCCTCAGAGTGAAGGAGGTGCTCCAAAGGGACCCTGCAGACTTCAGACACAAGCATGAGCGCAGTCTGGGCCTTGGTCTCCAATGCCTGCCGAGCTCAGGGGCAGCCAGTCAGGCCGCGCTCCCAGCTCTGTGAATGGGCAAAGCCGTCGGAGGCATGGCAGCCACGGAGAGCCCACCTGCACCTCTTTTTGATTTTTTTAAAAAACGTTTATTGTGGTAAAATATAGACAATGAAACCTATGAGAACCAGGACTCCATGGGACTGCCTTGTTTTTCTGGATCTTACAAGTTTCCACCTTTGACAGGGTATCAAAGAAAAAAACAACCAAACCCATTGCCATCAAGTCAATTCTGACTCACCGTGACCCCCATAGGGTTTCCAAGTCTGTAAATCTTTATGGAGGTAGACTGGCTCATCTTCCTCCTGTGAGAAGCTGGTGAGTTTGAATTACTGACCTTCTGGTTAGCAGCCAAACGCCTTGCCCACTATGCTATCAGAGCTCCTTACAGTCTTACAATTTTTGTATCACTTGTTTCAGTGAAAATTATTTGCATTTTCCTTCTCTCTTTGCCTTACCCAGGTTCCAGCTTTTCCAGATTTTACAGTATAACATGTATAATATAAAATTCACCCTTTTAACCATTTGAAGTGTACAATTGGATAGGACTTATTATAGTCACAGTGTGGTGCAGCCTTCACCACTATTGCCAAAACTTACACATCACCCCAAACAGAAACTCTGTACCCACTAAGCAATGACTCCCCATTACCCCCTCCCTCAGCCACTGGTGACTTCTGATGTGGTTTCTGATTCTACGATTTTACCTGTTTTAGATATTTCATATAAGTGAGATCATGCAATATCTGTCATTTTGTATCTGGCATCTTTCACTTAGCATAATATTTTAAAGGTTCATCCATGTGGTAGCATGTATCAGAATTTCATTCCTTTTTATGGTGGAATAATATGCCATTAATAGCCATGGCAATGGACTCAAATACACCAATGGTCATGAAGATGGCACAGGAAGGACCAGGTGATGCTTCATTCTGTTATAACAAGGTCATCATGAGTTATATCTGATGGAAACAACTACTAACAGCAACAACAAATATTCCACCACACATGTGCACCACATTTTGTTCATCATTCATTGCTGATGGACACTTGGATTGTTTCCACCTTTTGGCTGTTGTGAAAAATGTTGCAAGAACATTGATATACATATATCCCTTTTTCAGTCCCTGCTTTCAAATCTTTGGAATGGAATTGCTAAAATATGCACTTAGATCATATCCACAGGTCTTTTTGACTTTAAAAAATTATATTCATGGCTTCTTGGTACCCAGGATTTCATTTCATTTTCACAAAAAAACTATGGGTAGATCAAAACAGCCCAACTCCCAGTCATGAGGCCCTGAAGTAGAATGTGATGTGCCTACTTTTCTAGGCAGGTCAATGAGCCTTCCTCAAGTTTATAAGAACATACCCATCACTCACTACTCAATCTCCCAACACACTATTGCCAGCCCCACTCGTCTGGCATCTACCACACCTTTTCTGCCTTATTATCTGTTTCATGTCTGATCCCTGCAATTGAATTAAATTCTGAGACCAACAAGTTAGACACTAGAATCAGATGTAAAGTGGAGTGGGGGAGTATTCCTTATACTCTGTAACTGAGTTAAAATGTCTTATGGGTCCCATCCTGCTGAGTGAAGATGGGACATGAGGAACTTGAACTTCCCAGTGGATACCTTTGTACCAGAGGATTGCTAACAGTCTAGGGTAAACATTTAATAAAACTAAAGTTTAATCAGTGATGTCTTTTCTCACTCTTCTCCGGCTTTTGCATTTCAAAGATGACACTGAATTCAAATGGAATATTGTGTAGTAGCTTAGTGATAAAGAGAGAGAAGCCTACTGATGAAATTGTTGTTCTTTGGGGGTTTTTTGGGTTGTTTGAGTGAGGGGTTCTGATACCACCACTGAAGTCATGGTGGTAACAGATCCTCTCTTTGTCCCAGCAAACACAGCTCCAGCTAAGCTGTAGGGGACCCTCTACTGCTATTCAACTACCAGCCTCAGTCATTTGAAGGTCTATGAGATCTTTGTGCTTCTTCTATGACACACTAAAGTCAGGAGGGCTTTAACATGCCTCTTAAATCATTTCCACACCTGGTCCAAGCTGAAGCCTGTGTAGAGCTATGTTGTTCCAGTTCAATATTGATCAAAGGATTTTTCTAAGACACTTGTAATATTTTCCAGACTGAAAACCAAAAAATTAGAAGTAAATTCCCTGAGCTGGAAATTATCTGAATCTATGGGCGTATTCCTACTTCCTTTAGGTCTCCACAACCTTTCCTGCCAAAGGGGGAGCCAGTTCGCCAACCTTTGACCTCTTGCTCTCTTCTTCCATCTTCTCTTTTTTCTTAATGGGCATGCTTCTTATATCAGCTCCTGAATTTTCTCTGTACATGGTCACTAGTGAAGCTCTAAGGTCCAAACTATCCAGGCCTGGCTACTGATTTATCACTGGGGTAGTTCTTGGAATTTAGAAAATATGTTTCCTCTTGAAACTCTAACTATGGTTTTTTAAAGCTAGTTTTGAGACTCAAAGCCAACCAGGAAAATAAGATGTATAGAAAATGAACATATATAAGAAACTATTATCCCTGTAGAGCAACTATGAGCATCTTAAAGAGGAGTGATCTGCACAAACCTGGGTGAAGAGCCAGTCATAGAAGTGTTTGTGAAATTGGAGAAAGAAGATAAAAAGGATATTCCAGTCTACTTCACCCACCTTCCACTCTCTGCAGCACCAGACGAAGTCTGATGGCTAAACCAGAAGCCTACAACATGCCCAAAGCACGCTCTTACACTCTAGCTTGATATTTTCTTCAATCGAAATAAATTATCTTAGATTTTTCCCCTCCATTCACTAATACCCTTCCCCTCACTCACCTATCAGAAAGCTGGGCAACTTAAAATGTCACACCTGAAGTCAGCTCAGCTTGAAAAATTTAAAAATAGTCAACCCAAGGAACAAAGGTGTTTACCAGAAACAAACACTGTTCACAGCTCCTCCAAGACACACTTCAAGTTCCCCACAGGGTGACAGGGTTGATGTGTGAACAAGGACCCTCTTGCCTCTTTCTGCTGCTCACTGCCAGGCACCGACATCCAAATGCACTTCTCCATGGGTAAGCCAGTTCTGTCCCAGCCCCAGGATGCTGAACATGAGAGAGGTACCTCATCCTCCACCTGAATCCTTAAATGATTGTCACAGTGTGATTACTCTTATCTCTCTCCATATGTTTGATATAAAAAGTATACACTTTATTGTAGCATTTATCATACTGTATTATAGTCATTTGTTTATAAAAGGCAGTGTAATAAATAAGATCACAGGCTCTAGACAAGATCGGATGAATTCAAATTTCTGATCCTGATACCTGCTCCCAATTTGAGGCAAGCAATTAAGCTCTCTGTTCCTTGGTTTCTTCATCTGCAAACTAGGAATGATAATAGTTAACTGTCTTATAGGGTTGTGATCAGGATTAAAAGATTTAATATATTTTAGAGCCCTATAGAACTGCTTTTCAAGTAGTAAATTTTACATGTTTGCTATTATTAATATTTGTCTGGATCCTTTTCCTCAATAGACTGTACCCTGGACAGGGTCTGACCTAGCACAAAAGACTTGCTCAAATTTTAAAAATGCTTTTAAAACAGATTTCAAGATAAATGTATCTTTCTGGTAGAAATGAGTAAGTATTGAATGAATGAATGCACACAGTTCATTCCTTTCAGGATACTCTCTGCGTCCAGTAGCCACACCATGCTGTCCTTGAGTGAGTTTCTTTTTGCCAATCCATTTTTCTAACTATTTCTGGTACCAATCATATGCACAGCCTGGACTTTGCTTTGAATTTATCAAAAATGGTGGAAGGAGATGGGGTGGGGCAGGAGTTTTTTCACAGTCTGGAGACGATAAAATATGGTGTGGTACTTAAGTTTGTGTGTCAACTTGGCTGGGCCTGGTTGAGTGGCTGGGCAGCTGGATGTAGTACTCCCCATGATGAGACTGGTAATCAACTCCATGGTGGAATCTACTGTGAGAATCTGAGTAGCTGCCTTAGGGATGTGGTCTGCTTCCTGTATATAATGAGAAGCTTTGGAAATGGTCTCTAGCTTTGTGGCATGCTTTAACCCTGCATGTAGCTAAGTCATTGCTCAACAGCCTGCCATGCTCTGCAGATCTTGGGACTTTCAATGGACTTGAATCAATGGCCTGCCATGTTGCTTGATAACATCGAGACTGTGCCATTTTATTTGTCAACTTTGGGCTTGTCAGCCTCAGCAGCCAGGAGCTGCCTGAGTGAACAGATGCCGCTAATATCAGTGGGCCAGAAGCAAGAGGCAGAGCTGAAGCCCAAGGTTGAGGGGATTTCACCCAGCTCCTAGAGCCTGGCACTTTGAACTTGTACTTAAAGCCTCCAAACTATAAGAGAATAAACTCCTGTTTGTTAAAGCCATCCCATCTGTGGTATATTTTCTATCAGAGCAGCACAGAGGTAACCAGAACACATAGATATTCTCAAAAGCCCCCTTCTCCTGAGGCCTTCTAGGCCACTGTATCTAAAATTTCCAAACTCACTCCACCATTTCTTATTCTTCTCTCATGCTTTAGTATTTCTCCTTAGCATTTATTGCTATCTAAACAACAACATAGAAGCCTCAGTGTCACAGTGGTTAAAGTGCTTGGGTGCTAACCAAAATGTTGTCGATTTGAATCCACCAGCCACTCCATGGGAGAAAGATTCAGTTGTCTGCTTCCATAAGATTTACAGCCTTGGAAACCCTATGGGGCAGTTCTACTCTATCCTATAGGGTCACTATGAGTCACAAATGACTTGACAGCCACAAGTTAAACAACAACAACAACAAAAGTAAATGAATAAACTCAAATCTGTTGACATCAAGCTGATGCTGATTCATAGCAACCCTATGTGTATCAGAGTAGGAATATGCTCCACAGGGTTTTCAGTAGCTATAATCTTTCAGAAGGTTGGGCAATCTACCTCCATAGTGATACTGCCTCAGCAACCCAAGGAGGGGTCGCTATGAGTTGGGACCAACTCAAGGGCACGTAACAACAATAACAACATAATCTTTAGAAAGTAGATCACCAAGCCTTTTTTCCAAGGCACTTCTGTGTACATTTAGCTGTCAACCTTATCCATTTGCACCACCCAAAGATTACCATCAGTAAGTAAATACTGTACTTATTTATCTCACTTGTTATCTGTCTCCCTCAATAGAACATAACCTCCCTGAGGGCTGAGATATTTTTCTCTTTTGTTTATCCTTGTACCATTAGATTCTAGAGCACTGCCTGATAGCTAGTAGGATCTCAGTAAACATTTTGAATGATCACTTCTTACTCACAACCAACAATCTTGAGGGAGTGAGTCAATGGGCCTATGGGCTTGCAACCATGGTTGCAGGGGACATCAAGGTCAACTGGCACAACATAGTACACAAAAACATTGTTCTACAGCCTACTTTGGTGAGTATTGGGGTCTCAAAAGCTTGTGAGTGGCCATCTGAGATGGAACTATCGTTCTCTCCTTGTCTGGAGCAAAGAAGAAAGAAGAAAATAAAAGACATATGAAAACAATCAGTCCGAAGGACCAATGGCCCATGGGAACCTCAGCCTACATGATACTGAGAACAGAAGAACTAGATGGTGCCCACCTACCAATGCCAACCACTCAGAAAGAAATCAAAATTGGAGATCCGGGATAGAGTAGGAGAAAAAAATGTGGAACAAAATTCAAAAACATAAAAATGACCAGGATTAGAACTAGTAAGACCCCGAGACTGTGACTGCGAGTCATCCTTCAGGCCTGGAATTGGACTCACTCCTGTGGCTCAACTCTTAGGCAAACAAGAGACAGGCCTACGAGCTGAACTACACCAGGGAGATGTCCTTCTTAGAACAGTCGACCATAAGAGATCAGAAGGGCAGCATTTGCACACACAGAAGACTAGGCAGGCAGGAACACAAAGGTAAGATGGACACAAGGAAGGGTTAACCACAAGGAGTAGGTGGAAGGAGAGCTGTTATGTTGTGAGGAATATAATCAGTGTCATGAAACAAAATGTGTATGAACTGTTGAATATAAAGTGAATCTGCTTTGTAAAATTGCACTCAAATCAAAATAAAAAGTTAAAAAATATGTATTTTGAATGAATGAGTGCGTAAATGAATATATACTTTTAATAAAACAGTCCATAGAGCATCTCCAGGGATAGAGATTTTATTTTGTCTTAATGTGTAGCCCTGGTTAACGCCCCTCCTCCAAGACACAGTGTGCAGCTCGCAAGTGAATCCAGACTGCCAAGCCTCACTCTCTGGGATTAGAGAGAGATGATCTTGGTGAAATCTAAAACAGGAGGAAAACATTCACTTGACATTTAACAGTCCATTGAAATTGCAAACTTGATGCACAGAACCAGTGCATTTTCAGCAGCTACCTGCTTCCTTTTCAGTAAATGTCTTACTTGGTTCTGCAATAGGCTTTGTTATCCTGACATAACTCTGCAATAGAACCTACAAGACTTTGAAGGAAAACATTAGCTGTCTAGAGTCCAGGGTCATCCATACCTCTACCAATATATGTGAGGGGAGACAGCTGTGAGATTACAGCTGGCTAGCAAATGTTTATTAAACCCCTACTATATGCCAGGCAGGGGCTCTGGTGGTGTAGTGCCTAAGGCATTTGACTGCTAACCAGAAGGCTGATGGTTCAAACCCACTGGCCACTCCTCAGAAGGAAGATTGGGCAATCTACTTCTGTAGTGATACTGCCTCCAAAACCCAAGGAAGTGTCACTATGAGTTGGATCCGACTCGACGACAGTGAGTGGTTTTTGTTTGTTTGTTTGTTTGTTTATGTGCCAGGCACTCTACAAGGGGTAAGTGATGCCATTCAATCCTCAAACACCCAAAGGAGTAAATATCCTTACCTTAAAAGTGAGAAAATGGTGACTCAAGGATTTAATCTACTTCCACAAGGCTTCATAAAACTAAAGCCACTGTCATGGAGTCAATTCCAACTCATAGTGACCCCCATTGGGTTTCCAAGGCTATAAATCTTTATGGAAGTCGATTACCTCATCTTCCTCCCATGGAGCATCTGGTGAGTTTGAACGGCTGACCTTCTGGTTCGCAGCCAAATGGCTTACCCACTATGCCACCAGGCTTCACAGCAGGATTTTAATTCAAGCCCTATGTTTTTCTGCTACACCACACTGTCCATCTGAGGAGCGTGAGGCACAGATAGGCTCCCAGTTTCGTCTTGTGGGACCAAGAATCAGAAAGAATCAGATTCTCAAATGCCCTACTTTTGTAACTTCCACTAGCAATACATTGGCCAGAACTGGTCATCAAGATCCACAAGGGACTCAGGAAGTAAAATCATACCATGTCCAGAAGGGTAAGAAGGGGACCAGAGTATTTGGCAAACAGCACCAATGACTACCACTGTGACTGACGCACCAGCAGCTCAGCAAAATTGGCAGTGGGGGATAGTTCCATCATGGCTGAGTGAATTCCCCACTGACCCGATGGGATGGGAGCCCAGAGTCAAAATAAAACCAAGGGCAGACATAGTCCCTGCACTTACTCAGGCATCTGTGGACAGAGTCTTAAAACCCATTGCTGGTGAGTTGATTTCAACCTGTGACAAGCCCATTGTTATAGAGCAGAACTGCTCCATAGGGTTGTCTTGGCTGAAAGCAGATCACCAGCGTTTTCTCTTGTGGAGCAGCTGCGTGGATTTGGACCACCAACCTTTGGGTTAGCAGTGGAGCTCAAACCATTTGTGCTATGCAGGGACCTCAGATCATATTTTATACTTGCTAAATGTGTTTGAGTTGTAGTAAATGCATTTGAGTTTCACACCAGGGATTTAGGCTCAGTCAACACCTTGATGAAGGGACAATTATAATCAAACACAGTATGAACTAACAAAAGGCCATTCTTCATACCAGAAGAATGAGTCTTGATATATCATTGCTCTTCCCAGATGTCTTCATTTCCTAGTAACACCACTGTCCAAAAATGGACAACCAAATCATTTGGGGGTGGTCATGACTCCTGCTATGGCTGATTAAATCTCCTTTTTCAGTGTTGAGGGTCAGCAGAGTCCCTGCTTCAGCTCTGGAAGCAATAACGGGCTGCCTAAAATGGATGGCAGTGATCTGGCACGGAGCTGAGGAATGGAAAAACATGTGGAGATGAGGTCCAGGTCCAAAGTCTTATGTAATAATTTAGCAATCACTGAAAACCTGCTTTGTATATTAATACTAGGAACACACAGGTCAAGACAATGAGAGAAAAAGGGAGAGCATGGAAGCAAGATGAGACAGACTGCCTAGGAGTTGGCATCACAATGTAGTAATTAACATTTATTAAACATTTATTATTTGTCAGGCACTGTCATTATCATGTCATTAAGTCTTTTCCCCAATTCTGAGGCATGGGTGCCTCAGAACGATCTCTATATTCCCAATGAGGAAACTGAGAATTAAAGATGCTAAGTGACTTTCCTGTAAGGTGTGATGGCTAATGGAGGTAGAACTGGGACTGGAATCCAAATTTGTTTGTTTTCTTCCAAGCATGTACTTTTAAACACAACCATTGGCAGCTTGCCTCTCAGCGGACACTTCTATTCATATTAATGCAGCTAGAACTTAGGAATGGGACTCACACTGGACAATTAAGTAGAAGAATCAAACAGGATCAGGAGGCTGACGTGACCGAGGGCACATCTGCCCACATCCTTGGGCTCTTGGGTAAGGTGACCCTCTGTCCCAGTTACACCTGTTATGTGTGCATCATTATTACAGCTTCCCCTTTACTCTCTGAAGTGTTTTGGTTTGGACTCTAAATTATATGGCCGCACTAACTTGGGTCCAGATTGAAAAGAGGCTCCTCCTTGCGATAACTTCTGTTCCTCAGTTTTTATTTGTGATTTAGCAACTTGATTTGCAGAAGCAACAGCGGGAGTGGAAATGGGGACTACAAGAAGCAGAGGGCTGGGGTCAGTAGCACTCTCGATGATCTTGTGGGTGAGCAACCGATTTTCCAAGGCACCTGGGAAATTTAACTGAGAGCTGAGCAGCCCAGCCAGAGAGCCTGGCTGCTAGCTCCTGACTGGAAGGAGCCGGGGATCACTGCTTCTCTGGTACGGTGTCAATGGGAGCTGGGGAGAGCGGGCAAGGGCTGTTCTTTCATTCTCTCTGACATTTTGAAGGTGAGCTCTGTTTCACACTATTAGTCTGTGGCAGCTAGGCGGTGTGATGAGACTCTGCTATGTCCCCCAGCCCATAAAGCCTGCCCCTGCTGCTGCACAGTGAAAATTACAGGCTTATATTACAGAGAGTGTGTGTGTGAGGCGGGGGAGGAAAGTAGCCTGAGGTTGCTGATACAATCAGAGTTCAGGTAGCTTTATTGGAGAATTGTGAAATGAAACTGTGTTACCCATGTGCCCGACTTTGAACTAGAAAACTCCCAAACAAACAAAAACAATAACTAAAGCTGTGGAGTCTTCTACTTTTTGGTAGAATTATTGTAGCAAGCTCTAGCCAGGAAATCTAGGATCTTTTTTCTACTCTAATTATTAAGGAGAAAGCAAGGTTTCCCCAGAAGAAAGCAACACTAAGGACCACAGGAAGGAGGACAATCACTGCCACCTCAGGCCCCTACGGCAGGAATTGCCAGAGTTTCATGCAGTGGTAGGGTACCAGCGGCAACTCAGGGGGTACTTTGGGAGACAAAATGGAGGCTCGAGGGTCCTGACTCTGAGCACCCTCCCTCCAACTCTAACTGCGGCATCTATTTTTGCCATTACAAATATTGGGAATCTGGGTATAATTTTGTTAGAATCATTTTTGCTGCTTTTTAAAGATTATTTTATTATGGCAAAAGTAAACTACAGTGGAAAGAAGTCAGAAAAGTAGGTGTCTCTGGGGAGTGGGGCAGGGATTGCTGGGGAAGGAGCATGAGGGAACTTTCTGGACTAATGAATTGCTCTATATTTGACAGGGGTTTGGGTCATGCGTGTCTATGTATTTGTCAAAACACATCCAAAGGTATACTTAAGATGTGTGCACTACACTCTATGCAAATTTAATCTCAAAAGGAAATAAATATTGAACTCTAATTAATAATATGCATGCTGCAGTGTTTTATGGGAAGTATACTGGGATCTACAATTTATTTTAAAATGCCTCAGAAACAAAGGTGAATTGATGTGTGGATAGAGGAATGCATACATGCATAGACATGTGATAAAGCAAAGGCAGTAAAATGTCAGCGGTAGAATCTAGATTGTGGGTATGTTCTTGTTGTTGTTATGTGCCGTCGAGTCAGATCCAACTCACAGCGACCCCTCCTTGGGTCTCTGAGGCAGGATCACTACGGAAGTAGATTGCCCAACCTTCTTTCCGAAGAGTGGCTGGTGGTTTGAACCGCCAGCCTTCTGGTTAGCAGTCAAATGCCTTAGGCACTACGCCACCAGAGTTCTTGTTAGCTGCTGTCAATTCAGTTTCAACTCATGGCTACCCCCTGCATGCAGAGTAGTACTGCTCCACAGGGTTTTCAAGGCTATCACCTTTTGGAAGCAGATTTCCAAGCATGTCTTCCAAGGAGATTTCAAGTGAGTTTAAACCACCAACCTTTTGTCTAGTAGTCAAACAGCTTCATTGCCTACATCAGAATCACCAGAAGAGGTGATTGATAAAATGCAGATTCCCAGGACTGGCCCAAATATGAGTGGTACCAGTGTTTTGGTTCTCTAGTGTCGCCATAAGAGAAACACCACAGATGTATGGCTTGAACAAACAGGGATTTATTCTCTTACAGTTTGTTGTTGTTGTTGCTATTGTTATGTGCACCCAACTCATAGCGACCCCTCCTTGGATTTCCGAGGTGGTATCACTGTGGAAGTAGATTGCCCAACCTTGCTTCCAAGGAGTGGCTGGTGGGTTTGAACCGCCAGCCCTCTGGTTAGCAGTCAGTTGCCTTAAGCACTATACTACCAGAACTCCTCTCTTACAGCTTAGGAAGTTAGAAGTCCAAATTCAAAATGCCAGCTCTAAGGGCTGGGTGAAGGCCGCTCAAACTTGGGCTTCAGCTCTGTCTCTTGCTCCCAGCCCACTAAAGCTGAAGGCTTCTCTTAACTCAGGCAGCTACTGGATGCTGAGGCTGACAAACCCAAGGTCAACAAGCAAAATGGCACAGGCCCAAGATTATCAAGCAATATGGCAGGCCACTAGTTAAATAGTCCCAAGATTGGCAAACAACATGGAAGACCACTGATGACTCAGCCAAATGCAGAATCCAGATGTGCCAAGAAGCTAGAGACTTCCTCAAAGTGTTTTCTTATATATTGTAAGCAACTACTCAGCTGCTCACAGTAGATTCCACCATATATCCAGCTGCCCAGCCATTCAAAACCAGTCCCAGCCAAAATGACAGACAACCTTAACTACCACTACCAGGAATCACAGGTCTAACAAGCTCCTCAAGTGATTATGAAACAGTAAGGTTTAAGAATCACCAATTTTGGAAACATCTGCCCAAATAAAGAATATTTCAACCAAATGTTGGCTGGTCCTGTTCCTAAAATCACCCCAAAACTATGAGTAAGCATTAAGTTAGGGACATAAAACATATCAGTTAGTCAACATTTTCCTTCTTCTAGGATTGATTCTTGTTCCAAGATGTGACTCTTGTCTCTCTTGGGCCCTCCCAAGGCCAATAAAGAATGAAAGTCTTGCATTTACCAATGCAAGTCACCAAGTCTGGAGAAAGAATTTACTCCTCATGTCCTCATCCCCCAAAGAACACTGAACAATAATAATATCCCATAGGAACTCCTACTCTAATCTGGGTTTGTGTTGTGGGTAAGAGAGAGAAGTTACAAAGATGAAGAGTGCAACTTGATATCGCTCCCCTCATAGAGTTCCATTCCAGCTGGGGTTCCCTTGCGGGGGTCATGAATGAGCCAGGTAGTGAGCATTTCAGCATGTCTGTAATTAACTGCACATCCTGTCAAGTGCAGAAAGAGGGGAGGTGAGCCAGTAAGGGCTAGGTACCCAGGGAGGACTCCTGAAAGACCCAGGACTCCAACTGGGCTTAGAGAATTAGACACAATTTCTTTACAGTAAAGAAGAGTTTCAATAAACCTGTTGCAAAGAGGTATCTTCTTCACTATTATCTAAGCCTAAGTACATGAAGTCCCTGAGTGATGCAAACAGTTAAGTGCTCAACTATTAACCAAAAGGTTGGCAGTTCAGAGCCCCCCAGAAGCACCTTGGAAGTCAGGCTTGACGATCTGCTTCCAAAAGTTCACAGACTTGAAAATCCTATGGAGCATTTGTACTCTGAACACTTGGGGTCACCATGAGGTGGAATCAACAATAAACCCAAGCACCCATAATACACTAGTACTGTTTGAGTTGCTATCACATTGGTCTCTGCCTTATGGCAACCCCATGCTCAATGGAATGAAACATTGCTCAGTGCTGCAACCATCCCAATGATTGGTTACAGATTGGACCATTGTGATTCGTAGAGTTTCCATTGGTTGATAGTCCATCTTAGTCTGGAAGCTCCTCTGAAATCTATTCAGCATCACAGCAACACATAAGCATCCACTGACACGTGGTTGGTGGCTGCACATGAGGTGCAATGACTGGAAGTCTCATCTGAGTCTCCCACAGGGAAGGTGAGAATTCTGCCACTGGACCGCCACTGCAAGGGGAAGAAGCAGTACATGCTAGTATCAGTGAGCAAAGTATAAAAACATGCAAAGGAAAAATACAGAACAATTTCAGCAAAAAGTACCTCTGGAGAAAAAAGGAGGGAGAAGGAAAGAATGAAGGAGTAGGCCTTTAAGCCTATTTGTACTAGTTTGTTTCCCAAGAGAGGGAGCAACAAGAGTAGGAGAGGTAAAGAGATGGAGTGACACCACTCTTGATTTTTCAGTCTCTTGTTGACACAATTGACAGGTGATGTTCAAATTCCCAGTTTTGATGAAATCTGCTACTTTGTTATAGGGAACTGTAGCTCAACAATGCTTTGTGACCCCACAACCACGTGGTGGCATTGTTCATGGCCTTTCAGTTCCTAGTGCCCTAACTGTCCTTCTGCTCCTTTCACTGACTCACACATCCATTTCCTATGCAAGTGATGTGAGGGATGTTGTTATATATGTATGCATCATATATAATTGACAAAATCAATTATACATAATTGACAAAATCTTTTAAAATAGCTCCCACTTTCAGGGTTGGATTCTCTCACCAGATGTTAGGCTCTAGAGACAGTGACTAAGGTAAAACTCAAGGACATCCAAATTATCCTTGAAAATGACTTAAATCACCAATTAAGTCCAATGTTCACTATAACGTGGGGGTAAACACAAAACACATGCCCACAACCCATATTTAAGAAAAATTAGTAGTTTAGAGCTGGAAGGAGACTCATAGTGGCAAGATTCTTTCCTACAAGAGGATGCAGGCATGAAGCGCCTGAGTAAACACTAGGTGCAGTGGTGGTGCACTGGGAGAATTCTCACCTTTCATGTAGGTGACCTGGGTTACATTCCCGGCCAATGCACCACCTGCACAGCCACCAACTATCTGTCAGCAGAGGCTTACATGTTACTATGGTGCTGCATGGGTTTCCATGGAGCTTCCAGTCCAAGATAGACTAGAAAGAAAGAAAGGCCTGATGATCTACTTCTGAAGATCAGTCAGTGAAAACCCTATGGATCACAATGGTCCAATCTCCAGCTGATCATGGAGATAGACCAGGACCAGGCAGCATTTCTCCCACTTGACAAGGGGTGGCCATAAGTCAGGGCCCGACTTGACAGCATCTAGCAACAACAAATGACATCACACCCATGTCCCTCATTTCATGTTCATTCACTCTTGAGCAGAATCTCTGAAGGCATTTAAATGCTTTTTGTTCTTTTAAAAAAAGATCTTTGCAAAGCATAGTTTCCTTAGCATAGTGAAATAGAAGCACATAGGTTGTAGCTCCATGGAACTCAGTGTAAATGATCAGGAAGATGCTGAAAATCACGCAATGCCCTCCTTCCCCTCACTTCTGACCACCAGCATCATTTACCGGTCAGAATCTGTGCAATATCTAACATCCAAGGTAGGAAGCTGTGTATCCAGTTCAGTGTAGGGTACAACTGCTGGACACACAGTTAAAATTTTCTAAACATAGATCCTGTTCTACAAAATTCTAGTCAATGGCCCTCCTGTGAGTGATTAGTTACCATTGGAATTAGGGAGGAGCCTAGGGGAGGAAAGATGGGGAGACTGAGAGACTGTGCTGAAGGTGGCCTGCCAGGTCCGGAGATCTGGAAATGAATTGCACTTCTTCATTTCTATCCTTCTGGATTCCTACCCCTCCTTCACCCTGGCATAACTTTAGACTACAAGTTTAAACTTGTGGCCCATAAATGTTTGTTTGTTTGTTTGTTCTTGGAAAATTTGGTTAATTTCACATCATGGTTCATATTCTAGCCTTCTCTTGAAACATCAGGGAACCTAACACCTCTGAGCCTGCATCACCCTAGCAACAAGAGGCCTGGAGCTAAGTAACAGCCACTCCCTTTGGAAGAAGCACTCTGTCATTCACAGCAAAACTCTCCCAACTGGACAGACTTGTTTTCGTTATCAACCTATCTCTGACAACCAGGCCTAGGAGGCCCTACCACCTGCCTTGGTGGCCAGGACATTGATGGGCATGTGGGCAGAGAGAAGTAGTTCTTGGACACATCCCCTTTGTAGGTCTGCCCCCAAGCAGATATTGAGCCTTTTCGTGGGGAAGAAAGTTAACTTCAGACCCTGTCCACGATGATACACAAGTTCTGACAGAAATCTCAGTTCCAGCCAACTGAGAGCTGACACCCTCTGTTTTGAAGAGGGAACTGACATACCTATATCCAACAGGGAAAAAGAGGCAGATGTCACACACCACCGTCTCATTTTCTCCCTCAAGTCCAAGATCTCTCTATGTTTTTCTGGGGAGGGGAGTTTGGGACTGAGGTGGCTGGAGGTGGAGATTACTAAAAGATAACAGTTGAACAGGAGCATTTGTGAATAAATTTCTTCCACCACCTACCTATAATTGTACTTTCACGGTGCATTGGTAGGTGAAAATTGTTCTGAAAACAGCACAGCTCCAGAATCATTCTTTTAGAGAGAGAAAATTAATGGGACAGAGATTTGAGAAAGCACTTGTTTAACTAGTTTTCAGCAAGGATCAAAATGATACACTTTGCACTCATATAGCACTCCACACGTTCCAGAGCACTTCCACCTCTTTTTTTTTTTTTTTTTTTTTAACTTATTTCACAGACAGGGAGCTGTTTTAGAGTTATGGAAATGTACACCCAAATAAGTCAAGTAGCAGGCCAAAGGTCACACAGCTGGTGAGGGTGCAGCCGAGACCAGGATGCAGGGAACTCTGTGTGTAGTGCTTTTTCCTTGAGGAGTTCATGGCAAACAGATTAATGAGGCTTGGTTGCCATGGGCACTGGGATGTTTCCCTCACCCAATGCCTGCTTTGTGACAGACTTTACCTGTGGCTGCAAACAGCCCCCGACAGGAACTAGTTCCAGCCTGTGGTCCCCCTCAGGGCCTGTGGGATGCCTGAAGAGGTCCTGAAAGAGCTGTCACTGCCCTCCTTCCTTACACGCTGACAGAGGCTCGTGGCCCCTCCCGACAGTGACATTTCTCAGCATCAGAACCCACGCAGACAAGCTCCGCTGGGCCAAGACAGTTTGGGCAATCAAAGTCTGCAGCTGTGATGGAGGCCTGGCATTTGAGTCTATTGATCAATGACAGAAGTAAAACGAAAGGCGAAAAAAACGCACTGAGAGATCTTGTTGTCAGAGCCAAATAGAGGCTTCTCCTCTCTTTTGAAAGCAGCTAAGAAAAGAGAGGAGAGAAGAGGAGGAGACGGCAACCCCAAAGTCAGGAGAAAGCAGCACCTTAGGATGGTTTTGGGTTTGTAAAGGTTTGAGGAGGGGCTGCTAAGAGTGAAGGGATCAAAGGCTGAAGGCTCACTTGGGGCAGTGGTGAGAGGAAAATTGGGTGAAGTCCTCAATTTTCAGATAAGGATAAATTCTTTCTGTTTCTGCTCAGCCGTCCGAATGCAAATGTTGTGGCTGCATGCCCTTGAGGTGATAATTTTCCATCATAAGTGCAAGACAGGCCACGTGCTTTGCTGAAACCTGTTGAAGTGACCTAGTTGTAGGTGTTCTGTCTCTTCAAGTACTAGCTCCAAGGAGACGCTAAGGCACAGTGCATCCTTTTAGGGAGAGCCAAGGTAACCTCTGCTTGGAAAAAGGGGAAAGGAAGGGCTGGAAGAAGCAGGAAGCATGGGTTGTTGTGTGCCCTGGGTCAAGTCAGTCACCCTCTTGCAGCCTATTTCCTATTCTCCTAAAAAAAGGCGGGGGGCATGAAGGTGATGCTCTTGAAGATCCCCTCAGATCCTGTGAAATGGCTTCTATAATTCATCAGCCTACCGAAGGCTGGCGGTTCAAACCCACCAGCCACTCCTCGGAAGGAAGGTTGGGCAATCCTACTTCCGTAGTGATACTGCCTCGGAAACCCAAGGAGGGGTCGCTATGAGTCGGGGCCGACTCGATGGCAAACAACAACAACAACAACAACAGACATCAAAGTTGAGTGGAGCAGAGAACTAGGCTGAACCTCTCAAGGGTAAGAAGGTACTGATTGGGCAGAGGGGAGCCTCAGGGATCAAGGAAGCCCAGATGGCTGAGTCCTCGAAGGTTAATGAGCATCAAGAACCAATCCAATGGATCTGCAGAGGTTCCAATCCAGGGCAGGGCCCAAGAACATGCATTTTAGTTTGACTATTCTAGGCAATTGTTTGTTGTTGTTTTACTGTTGTTGCATTTACCAAAATTGGCCCTTTTTCTTATGTACTTCTTAATGTCTTTATTTGCCTTGGTCACGCTGTGCTAACTTCACCCATAAATGAGATTGTCTTTCTCATCACCAAAAGTAACAAGTGTCTACTATCTAGAAAGTGATTCCCCCTCTTTCCCTCCCATCCCTAGTAACCATCAAAGAACTTTGCTTTCTGTGTGTATTCATATATATCTGTTCCACTCCTCGGAAGGAAGGTTGGGCAACCTACTTCCATAGTGATACTGCCTTGGAAACCCAACGAGGGGTCGCTATGAGTCGGGTCCGACTCGAGGGCACATAACAACAACAACAACATCAGCATAAACACGATATTCACGTGTATATCTATTCATTTATAATAGTGGGACCATACAATACTTATCTTTTTGTGATTGACTTATTTCATTCTACATAATGTACTCCAGATTCATCCATGTCATAAGATGTTTCATGCACTTCTCATTGTTCTTTACAGTTACATAGTATTCCATTGTATATATGTATCACAATTTGTTTATCCATTCATCTGTTGATGGGCACTTAGGTTGTTTGCATCTTTTTACTATTGTGAATAATGCTGCAATGAACATAGGTGTGTCTGTGTCTATTTGTGTTCCTGCTCTTATATCTCCAGGAGTGGGATTGCTGGATCATAAGGCTATTTCCAGCTTTTTGAGGAGGCGCCATACTGTTTTCTACAGTGTTCCATCATTTTACAGTCCCATCAGCAATGTATAAGAGTCCCAGTCTCCACAACCTTGTCATCGTTTTTTTTTTTTTTTATCACAGCCATTTTTCAGGGGTGAGATGGCATCTCACTGTGGTCTTGGTTTGCATCTCTCCAGTGGCTAATGATCTCAGGCATCTTTTCATGATTTGTTAACCACCTCAGTGTCCTCTTTGGGGAAGTACCTGATTGTCTTTGGCCCATTTTTTTATTGGATTGTTTGTGTTCTTGTTGTCAGGTTGTAGACATTATGGGTAATTCTAATGCAGGAAGTCTGTGGCTCACATGCACAGTCTTTGAGTGACACTGGTGTCATTGTCAAAGACATGTGCTTTGGGCTCAGGGCTGGGTCTAGTCTAGTCTTCGAGCTGTCACTTTCTGTCTATGCTTTTTGGGCTAGTTGCTTAATCTCTCTGGGCCTCAGTTTCTTCATTCTTACAACAGTGATGAGGGAATTAAACAAGTTCATGTATGTAAAGCCCTTAGTCAAGTGCCTAGCACATTGTAAGTACTTAGCAAATGGTAGATGATGCTATCATCATCATTATCATAGTTATGATGATTATTAGAGGGGTTTGGTCAGGGAGCAGAACTGGTTTGAAGATGTTCTCCAAGGAAGGAAATTCTCTAGCATGCTGTATTCTTTTTTATCAAAAGACAAGAAGTTCTTGCTGGTATCTGATTTAAATTTCTTGTGTAATTATTTAAGATCTTTCCTCTTTATCTGCCCAACCTTACTACTAGCCTGTTTTTAAAAATAGCCATTCAGCCATTCTTCTTTAAGACAAAGAATTCTAAAGATTCCCACCAGTTAGAGGCAAAAGTTCTTCACCTCTTTCCTCCTCAATCAAGCCCACTACTCCAGACACTCTGGCCCAAATATTGCTCTTGGCCTTGAGTCATAATAGGCTAACTGTCTTGGCATGGAGTTAGGAGTCAGAGAAAAGAGAACAGAAGGGAGGCCTTGAGATTCTGAGGCACTCAAAAGCCTCTGGGGCCAGGCAAGAATTGCCAATCTGTGAAGCAGCCCCAGGAAGCTGGGTACTGAGTGGCAAACTTGAAAGTGTATGCCTGGTTTATAGCAAGAAACTCCTACTCAGCCCAGCATTGGCTCCATGCAGGAGATAATTGAAGGTTCCCATATCTGAGATTTGGAAAGATGATATAAATCTATATCTTTTAGTGAAAAATTCTTATTTGTAAATATTGTCAATTAAATCAATTCCTTTTCAAAACACTCCAAAGATCCAGAAACCTCCGTCTCCTCCCGGAAGCCTTCTCTTTGTCCTCTCAACCACTCTGATCTTTCCTTCCCTTCTGGGCCCCTGAATTTGGGTCCCAGCTCTATTTACTAGTCACATGTACCTCTCCGGCTCAGTTTCCTCACCAGTATAATGGAAATCAATGTACTGTCTACTCTATAGTGCTGACATAAGAATTAAAGATCAAGGCCTGTCCACATTAAATGCTCAATGATTGTTTGTTCTTTGGTACAGAGACTACATCTCTTTCATCTTCCCAACAAAACATTGCATGGGGCTAGGCACAAGCTAGTGCTGGTTACATGATCCATTTTTAAAATATGGTTTGTCTATTTATTTATTTATTTTACCTTATAGACTTTAACACAAAGCTCGCTGCTTCCAATGCAGATTTCTCTCCAATCACAGATACTAGGAGTGTGGGTTGAAAGACAAATTGCTAAAAATAGGGCATCATTTTTGGTAAAGGGAAGGGTCAATAAAAATGAAAGGAACCCTCCACAAGCTGGACTGACACAGTGGCTGCAACAATGAGCTCAAACATATTAAGATTGTGAGGCTGGCATAGGACCAGACAATGTTATGCTCTGTTATACATAAGAGTTGAGTCAATACTACAACAGTATTGATATTCTGCAGTTACCAAACCATGAAGTGAGTTCAAGATGACTTAGCATTCTTTGGAAAAAGTGGGAAGAGTCAGACATAACCTCAAGATTGGGAAAATCAGAAAGATTGGAAATTTCAGCTCCAACCAAGCTGAGGAGAGATGCCCAGGACATCCCTTTCAAAGACCAATGGAGCTTCTGCTTAGTAATTAGCTGCTTCTGTGGCCTTTGATTCCAAAGGTATTGGAAAATAGCCTCTTAACAGTGCCCAAGTCAAACATGCAGAGAAACTTTCTTTGTAAAAGAATAAGAACAAATATTGGGTAAAAGAAATTAGAGAAGACAAATAACATTGAGATTTGGGATTTTGCCAGACTTTTTTGAATGACCCAACCAATGACTAGTAAAAAGAGTAACATTGGAAGAAAAAAAAAACCTGGTGACTATTCTCAACTAAGTAAAATGCAAAATTAAATCAAATATCTATAAAATTTATCTCCATAATCTGCTATGATAGGGCTCGGTTGGCAGATGAGAGTGAGAAGGAGACATAGGTTCAGGAAAAACAAGACCAGCACTCTGAAGTCCAATACTGGAAGACCATGTATTTTATCTGAGAAGGATTTATACATTGGACTCTCAATGGCTAGATTTATTGTTTGATTGGAGGTATTATTGTCCTTATCATTGCAAAATATGGCCAAACCAGTGGCTGTGATGTGCTTCAACCCAAGGCTGATATTGCTGCTCAAAATGTGGATTTCATGATCAACATACCTTCCTATAAAACCAAACTCATTGCCATCAAGTAGATCTTGACTCATAGCGACCCCTTCTTGGGTTTCTGAGGTGGTATCACTATGGAAGTAGATTGGCCAATCCCCCTTCTGAGGAGTGGCTGGTGGCTTGAACCACCAGCCTCTGGTTAGCGGTCAAATGCCTTGGGCACTACATCATCAGAACTCCTTCCTTTGTATAGATCTACTCAATATCTGACTTAAAACGTCACTTACTCAGACCCCATTCCCAATACCATTGCCACAGCAACCATACTTCCTGACCAGCAAAGGTGTTCTGTTTGTAGTAGGTGACTTGGGAAGTGTTGGCTCAGTCTGCTAGTCCTGTCATTATCCCTGAGAACTGCCTTGACCCCATAGGAGTAGGATCTGGCACTGTGTTTGAAATATATGATCCTGCCCCATTGGTCCAGCTAATTGGAGTAGGTGGACACTGACCCAAAATGTGCCAAATTCTCTCTCCTAGAAAATTTTGATTGCAAGATATAGGGATGGGACTGTAAGTTGACTCAAGTCAATGACAGCTTTCTAGAGGAATGGTCTATGTATGGTGACAGTTCTTTTGTGGCCAATAAACAAAACTTTGGATTAGTTGTTAGAAAGGGTATTTATTAGAAGAAAATGGGTATGTTGGAGAATTATCGGGAAAGCTAATAAACTTGAAAAGCAAGAACTAAATGCAGTACTAGGGGTTAAGAAGTGGTATCTTTAGGAATGGTCTTATGGCAAGAACAAGCTGGTCAAGGCATTACAACCAAAATAGATGAATCTCAGCTATATATTGCTGATCAAAATTCAAATTCCAGATAGTAAGCATCCAATTAGGAGCTCTGGTGGCATAGTGCCTAAGGCATTTGACTGCTAACCAGAAGGCTGGTGGTTCAAACCCACCAACCACTCCTTGGAAGGATGATTGGGCGATCTACTTCAGTAGTGATACCACCTCGGAAACCCAAGGAAGGGTCTCTATGAGTCAGATCTAACTCCAAGGCAGTGGGTTTGGGTTTGTATTTATTTATTTATTTATTTATTTATTTATTTATTTATTTATTTTGAGCATCCAATTGACCTGTCTTGTATCATGTGGCTTCTCCTCAACTAGGGCAGTGTAGGGCCCCTGTTTATAATCTCACCAAGCTATAATCAAAAGAGAAAGGATAATTTTTCAAAAGGAAATTGGTATGCTATAAAGGTAATTGAATGCTCACGATCATTAGCTATTAGAGAGATGCAAATCAAAACAACAATGAGATACCATCTTGCTCCAGCACTAGTAGCA
>NW_006921596.1:9350966-9390067 GCF_000298275.1 Orycteropus afer afer
ACCCCTCCTTGGGTTTGGTTTCCGAGGCAGTATCACTACGGAAGTAGATTGCCCCATCTTCCTTCCGAGAAGTGGCTGGTGGGTTTGAACCGCCAGCCTTCTGGTTAGCAGTCAAGTGCTTCAGGCACTACGCTATCAGAATTAATGTGCTCCAAATGAGCTGTGCATGTGTTGGCCTCAGATCAGTGTCCCCAATCTGTTCATTTCCACTCACCAAGATTCTCAATGCCCAGCCATGCCCCTTCTCCAGTTGCTGAGAAGATAATAGAACAATCTAAATACAAGGGATCTGAGATTTGAAATGCACTCACAGAAAGTCAAATAAGCCAATGGAGCCATGGTAACAGTGCAGATGTGCGCTCTGTTACCTTGAATCTTAGAGGAGAGAAATATGCTTATTGAATCCCATGGCTCCCAGGCCAGTGAAAGCCAAACATTTCAATGCAAGGGCATTCTGTAGTCCATTTTCCTGGGAGAAAGAAAAGGAATTTATCTATTTAAGTAAGAGAATGGGCAGGGCAGCTCCCATGATCATAGAAATGAGGGAGGGTGTCTATAGTGCCTTCATTTCCATAGAAGTATTCCTGCTTTAAGGAGTAATATTTTAACAATAACAACAAGAGTAATAATAATGTTGTTGTTGTGTGCCATCGAGTCAATTTCAACTCATAGAGACCTTACAGGACAGAGCAGAACTGCCCCATGGGGTTTCCGAGGTTGTAACCTTTTCCAGGAGTAGATCACCAGGTGGATACTCCCATGGAGCTGCTTGCTGGTGAGTTCTAAACTCAGACCTTTCAGTTATCAGCTGAGCACTTAACAACGGCATCACCGGCACTTCTTATAATAATGATAACTATGCTTTAAGGAGTTGCTAGGTTTCTAACCAGTTGCTGTTGAGTCAGCTCCAAACCATGGTGACCCCATGTGTGTCAGAATAGAGCTGTGCTCCATACAGTTTTCAATGGCTGATTTTTCAGAACTAGATTGCCAGGCCTTCATTTCCAGGTGCCTCTATGTGAACTTCGACCTCTACCCTTTCAGTTAGCAGCTGAGTATGTTAACCATTTGCACCACTCAAGGACTCTACTGTGTTTTTAGCACTGTATTAACTGCCTGAGATTAATGTTCTCTTTTAAAAGAATTGTGATCTACGTTCTTAAGAAAAGGGTCATGTGTTGTGACTAGCCCCCACCCCCATCCCTCTGAAGACCTTTCTCTGCACCTGTCTTTGAACACTTAGCATTTTCTGTGTCTTTTGTGGTTATTCAGATCAATTCAATATATATTTACCGATCTGGTACTGTGTGGATATTGGCAAGTTGGGGTGGGGGATTGCCTCATAGAAGAAAAAGAGATGCATGCCTATTATTAAGTAGCTCACAGCTGAGTGGAAAAGACAAACAAACAAACAAAAAAAAAAAGACGAAGAAGAGCTAATAGCTAAATCACAATGTGCTGTGGGCTTCCCTTGATGTATTTTCTAGTCCTATATCAACGAAGAGCAGATACAGATGAGAAAACGTTTCCTTCTGGAGTGGGAAAGGCAGGGAAGAAAAGAAAGCAGAGCTTATCCCTGAGGGTTGAAAAAGAGTCTACAGGTAAGCAAGCTTATTCTTATCTCCCTGATATTTCTTGAGGATTCAAGAAATTTAATTCAACTTTAAATCTTCTCTCAGGCTCATCAATCTCAGGTCCTAGGACAGGGCATTAAACTCAGTATGTGCTCAATAAGTGTTTCTTGAATTGGTTCAAGGAGCATCTAGTCTCCTTGTCAGACTCATCTCCCCTTGGTTGTTTTAAAAATAAAATTCAACAAGTTGTGTTTTGCTGTGAAAGGTATAGACTGGCATGTTTAAGATGAAGTGTAAATCATTCTAAGTTTGGACTGTGTGAAAGAGTCTGAGATCCCTTCCTTTTGGAAAGAGGGAGAGGGGAGGATATATATAGACTGAGGCAATTAATGATGGAATTGTCTTAAGTGAGGTTAAACTTAGAATATTACAGCCACTTTCTCCCTGTAATACACTGGGAGTTTAAGCTTCAACATGTGCTAGACATCCCAGCCTCTGTCAACACCTACCACCCTCCTCCTGCTCTTCATAGGGCCGCACAGACCATCCTGCTGCTCCTTAAACAATCTGAGTATACCTCATCTGAACGTGCTACCACAAGTATGCCATGCCCCTGGAAAGCAAAGTCAAATGGAATGGCACTAGGCATCCAGATGTTACCCCTTACTAGCTGAGTGATCTTGGGCAAGCAACATCTTAGACAGAGGCTCAGTCTCCTCATTTGAAAAATCGAAATAACAATTCCCATTCACATACTTCACAGAGCTGTTAAGAGGATTAACTGAGATACTGTGTATGAGAATGTTTGGACAGGTTACTTTCAAGGGTTTTATACTTTTAATGAATTATTGCTCATTGTCTTATGTGAATTTATTGGTAAATTTAGCAAGACTCTTGGAGCAAAGATAGAGGACTAGGAAATGTTCATGGTGGAGCATGAGAAGAGGGATTTGAGAGGAGTTGGAATGAAAGATTCATTCTATACCTAGAACTCTTAATTGAGTGTAAGGCTCACTACTGGACCCCAAGGATTCACAAGAGTCTTAGAATTGTATACAAAATAGATATAAATGTGGAGATAAGCTTTTTTCTGGGGTATAGAACCTCAGCTTTTACCAGATTTTCAGAGAATCCAGAAGGACGAAGAGTCATTGATCTGTATTGGTGAGTTGCACATTCTGAAAGAACATAACGCATTGGGTGGGATCAGGAAACCAGCAGCAACTTTAGTGCTGGGATTGGGGGAGGGACAAAGATAGACAAAAGGGCCTGAAGGAGGCTCAAATCAAAATGGCTCTATCATCATTTTGCTTGGAGCTCAACCAACACATCTAGCAACAGCCAGCATCTGATTTTATTCCTGGATCAGTTAGCCTCTGTTGCTTATTAAAACACTCAAAATCTTAGTAGCTTAAAGCAATAATCATTTATTTAGCACATGATTCAATATGTCAACCATTTGGACTGGGCTAAGTTTGGTGATTCTTTTGGTCTCAGCTGGGCTCACTTATGGATCTGCAGTTACCTACCAAGTTGTCTGGGGGCTCACTGATCAAGGTTGACTTCAAATGGGGCAGCTCATCACTTGTTCACATGGCTGGGCAGGAGTCCAAGATCACAAGGGGCCTAGGCTCAGAACTGGCACACCATCACCTCTGCTGCGTTGTAGTGGCCAAAGTAAGTCCCTCTTGATGGAAAGAGCTATAGATACTGCAAAGGGCATGGGTACAAGGAAGAGGGAAGGACTTTAGCCATTTTTACAATCAACTACAACTCCCAACCCCATCCTTAATTCATCAACTAATTTTGGTCCCTTCTGTTAAGAAATAAAGGGAGCTCTGGTAGCATTGTGGCTAAGACACTTGCCTGCTAACCAGACGGCTGGCGGTTCAAACCCACCAGCCACTCCTCGGAAGGAAGGTTGGGCAATCCTACTTCCATAGTGATACTGCCTCGGAAACCCAAGGAGGGGTCGCTATGAGTCGGGTTTGACTCGAAGGCACATAACAACAACAACAACAACTGGTGGGGTAGTGGTTAAGGCATTTGGCTGCTAACCAGAAGGTCAGTGGTCTGAACCCACCAACTGCTCTGCCAGAGGAAGATAGGGCAGTCTACTTCTGTAAAGATTTACAGCCTTGGAAACTCAATGGGGGTTGCTATGAGTCAGAATCGTTTCAATGGTGGTGAGTTTTGCATTTTTAGTTAAGAAAGAGGAATTCTGTCTTTTCCTTGATCTTGTATTAGTGCCTTAAGGAAAGAGAAAGCCTTGAGTAGAGATTGCAGATAGCAGCAGGGCCCAGAGAAAGGCGCCATGGCTTACTCAGTGGCACAGAGCAAGTAAGCAACACAGCTAAGACCAGCTCCAGGTCGCTCAGTTGTCATTTCTGTTCTTCCATCAGCTACTTCATGCCGCTCCTCATTCAGTTACAGCTTACCCTAATGTTTTGGGACTTGAAATATTTCTAAAAACAAGCATATACATCAGTGTGTCTCAAAGTGTTTGTGATGAAGGAGCAGATTTTGTTGGTGGAGGTGTTGTCATCATTGTTGTTTGATTGGTTTTATTTCTAATCTATCATGGACCAATACTAGTATACAGTTCACGCCATGTATGCCTTATCATGTGAATCTGTCAACATCCAATCTGCTTTATAACCTATTGAATGAAGCAAGTCCCCTGATCATACACTTGGATGTCACTGCAATATCAAATTGCTATAAAAGTTTCTAAATGTTTAGTCCTACTTTTTGCAATTATCTCATGCAGACTAGTGACAAACAGTTGGCAGAGCGACATCACACCTTGAATAGCATTGCTCTACACCCATTGTTTCGTTCTGTCTTCATCACATCCTAAGGAGGTAGAAACCTGGGGTCTAATGACCCATTAGAATCAGAAAAGGAAATGAAGACCTGGAAAAGTAAAGGGTTCACCCAACATCACAAAGAACTACACCCAGGGATCTGGACTCCCTATTTAGTGCTCTTCTAAGCTCTCCACTGCATTGCTCTGTCTCTTTCATTTGTGATTTAACAAAATAAATAAATAATAGACTAGCCTTCTTAGTTAAAGAAATCAGCTTTCTCTTCACATCCTGAGCTCAAAGCTCAACCTCAGTTACTGAGTCACATGAAAGTTTATCTTTTACTTTAGGGATTTATGCATTATTTACATAATCAGATATTTTCCCCTATTCTCAGAGAAACTAATTCAAAATGTAGCTACATGATATTTCACATTTAAACATTAATGAGCTCCGCATCGCCCCCTGAGAAGTGTGTGGGTCCTAAGGCAGTCATGAGGAGGTGTCTCCTGAGTCCCCACAAGGGAAAGTTGTCAATGCAGCATATCCAGAGCCTTGCTTACGTCCAAACTGTGGTTACTTTCTCCTTGGGCTGACCCTGGCACAGTCAAAGAACGAAGAATTGCTAGAACAGAAGGGTAGCAGACTCACAACTTGAGGAGGTCTCCCCGACTCCTGCAGTCCTGGAGTGCAAAATAGAAGGGGTACAAATCATTCACCAGCTACTAGAAGCCCTTCACCTGGCTCAGGGAAGATGACCTGCTCCTGCCATGTCTTTCATTTCCATGGGTTACTCAAGGAGGGGGAGACCTTGAGATTGAGATCCTGCTTATCTGTGATACTGGATTCTGGGGGCATGTCATTGCTGTTAGGTGCTGTTGAGTTAATTTTCAACTCCTGGTGATCCCATGTGTCACAGTACAACTGTCCCATAGGGCTTTCTAGGCTGTGGTCTTTGTGGAAGCAGATTGCCAGATCTTTCTTTTGCAGAGCCACAGGGTGGGTTTGAACTGCCAACCTGTTGGTTAGCAGTACAGCACTTAACCATTGTGCAACTTAACCATTAGAAGAGGCATAACTCCCTTGACTTCTCCTTCAAGCCTGGGATCCATGGTACTTCAGTGCTGAGAGAAGCTCTTTCACCTTGGCTTAGCCAACCTCACAACCTCCAGACACTTCTTTGCAACCCTAAAAGCCAAGTGCAAGAGGTAGAGGCCATGAATACAGGGCAGGGCCTGGCAAGCTTCAGGGGTGGAGTTTGAAATCCAGGCAGTGAAGAACCAAGCAAGGCCACTTCAACAAGAGTTTAGCAAGGGGGCTTGAACCTATGGAATCCTAAAATTACCAGGCTGGGTGGTGGTGGTGGTGGTGGTGGTGATGGTGATGGTGGTAATCTTTAAGCATCAATTCCTTCAACATGTGCCAACTGCATTCCATATCCTTCTTGTTTCGTATATGAGCTATCAAATGAAATCTCTTCTAACAAAATGCTAACAGCTGAAAAAGCAAAAGGAAGCACTGATGTAGTACAACTCCCTCATTTCTACATGGGAAAACTGAGGTCCAGAGAGGAGCTCAAGATTACTCAGGTGCTCAAGGGCAGCTCTAGGACTCAGGAGTTTTTCCCTCTGGCCCAGGGCTCATTCCACCTTACTCTTTTGATAGTGTAGGCCCTCTCTATTTCCAAATCTTTCCTGGCCTTGGATGGAAAGTAACCAAAACCAAACCAAACTCACTGCTGTCAAGAAGGATCTGACGCATAGTGACCCCTCCTTGGGTTTCTGAGGTGGTATCTCTATGAAAGTAGACTGCCCAATCTTCTTTCTGAGGAGTGGCTGGTGGGTTTGAACCACCAGCCTTCTGGTTAGCAGTCAAATACCTTAGGCACTATGCCACCAGAGCTGCTTCTGTTTGGCAGAGTTCTCCTAACATTTTGGGGAGCCCTTGTTCCTCAAGGTTTTATACATTCTCTCTGCCTGGAACACTTTTCTTACAGATACTCATGTGACTGGCTCTTTCACGGCCCTGAGATTGTTATCTAATGTCACCTCTAAGAGGTCTTCCCTTCCCTTCACTTATATAGGGCTTTTCTCTCCCATCTCCCCAAACACATGCCAGGCACATTCTTCCACATCTTCATGCTTTATTTTCTTCATAGCCCTTATAATTACTAAACCTACCTTATTTAGACATTTTTTTAAGCTTAGCTAATGTCTTACTCGTCTATAAGGTCATGAGATCAGAGACTTTGCCTGTCTCATCTACCATTTTATACCTAGGTCCTACCACATTGTCTGTCACATAGTAGGCACTTAGTAAAAATTTGAATGAAGGAACAAATAAATATCTATCTTCATTTTGTGTACTCAAACATAAGACCTTCAGAGTAACGGCAATTTGCTCTATTGCCCAGAGGTGTTTGGACCCTTAATTGCATGCATCACTCACATTTGTGAAGGAAACAACATGAATTCCAAGATGCTCACAGCAAGCTGCTCTAGCAACATCTCAGCTGCTAAACATGAGGGCCGTAGAGAAGCATCCAGATCCACTTGGCCTTGGTTTCCTGGGTAACCAAGGTTGTGTGCTTAGATACACATGACCAAGCAGGCTCTCCCAGGGAACATGCACATTGACGACTCAAACACTAGCTGCATGTTTTTTATTCTCTCAAGTAGTCATGGCCATGACTCTGAACACCAGTGCATTGACCTGATCTCTGGAGCCAGATCCAAACTCTCAGTGGACCAGGTGCCTACCCTAAATACCAAATGTTTAAATCAATGTTCAAGGAAATCTCAGGCTCCAATCTGTGGGTAAGGTAACTTCAATTCACATTTAGTTGTATGTGTGCAATTGAGATCAGACCAACATTAAACTGCACATTCGTCTAGGCATGAGCACCAGGTCATACTTAATATGCTGGTCTACAAACATTCTGTTTCATTTTGGCTCCCATTTTGTTTAAGAAGAGGAGAAGGGCCATGAGAACAGTTCTCTTAAATCTACCCTTCCAGCCCAATAGCTTATGACACCAAAGCCTCAGGCTCTAGACAATACAGAACTGTATGTGGATCAAATGTCACACGCTGGCAGTTCGTGGAGCAAGAAGGAATAACAGATGTGTTAGAATTGGCCAATACAGTGTTTTTTTCTTAAGTAATTAGCTGCCTACATTTAAAATTGGGAGTTTCTCATAGAAATCAATATTTTCCATTTCTCTTTAAAAATCAGAAAATCTGGCAATAGCAGGGCTATGTCATAGCTTGGGTTCCCTGAAAACAAGACTGAGTCAAAGTCTTGGGTGTAGGTAGTTTATGAAGAAGATGACCCTGGAAATCAGTAGAAAAGGAGTAGAAAGGTAAAAAAGACAAGGAGGAAATGCCAACGAAGGAAAATTATAGATGTAAGTAACAGAAAACAGATTGCCCTGAAACTTCTGGATGCCAACAGAATGTTTTCTACAATTAATGGCCAAAGAACAAGAGGATGACACATTTACACATCAGTGACTATATCTCCTGAGGACATTAACTTCTTCACACATTTGCTTTTCTGAACCAGGTTTGCTTGTACTTTCATTGGGCTCCCATGATTGGAGAAGACTCTATGGTTCAAGGAGAAAAATAAGCAGTACAAGCTTGAAGTGAGAAGTTATCATTGAGAAGTGAGTTAGAATTGTCTCCCACAGCTGCAGCTGAAGTCAGAGTAGAACATGGAGATGTGACAGAGTATCAAAAAGCATTTGCTACAATCCATCCCTTGCATTTATCAAATTCACTAGATAATCACTGTACTTCCTCCAGGTATGTGATATTTCTTCTAATATACTATCTTGGCTTGAGGTCAGGACATTTTGTCAATTTCCACTTGGCCTTTCCTACTTTTATGGTCTTATTCCACAGGTCAGAGACTGATGTGAGAATACCAACAGTTAAGTATTTCCAGCCCAATTACTTATCTAAAGACGAGGTAAATCCATTGGCCCATGAGATGGACTTGGGCCAAGATTTCGCTTATTATCTGTTCTCCTAATCCTTCACTCTAACCAAGGAGCTAGATGATGTTTTGGTTGCCCTAGTATCACTGTGATCTCTGACTCCATACGCAGTAGCCCTAGTAAGTTCTGAATATTTCCCTTTTCTCTATTGACAGCCAGTTCTTTGGGGATGAATTGAGAGAATAAATGTCAAATAAACTTGTGGTGGCATTTCAGAGTCTTTCAACAGGAACTTGCTTCTCTTCAGTCAATAGATTCTGAGTCTGATATTTGACTCATATCTAGAAACTGAGTGGAGAGTTTTAATTTTCCCTTTCTGTAGGTGATATCAGCTTCTGCTTACCAATTCTCAATTATTTCCCGTTAAACAAGTCAAGCAGTACCCTACGCAGCTTCCCAAAGCTCACCCCTAAGAATATCATCATCTATTAGCCATTCTGACAGATCACTGTGAGTCAAAGAACTCTGGCTGTCATCCTTGCATTGCTGCCAATTGTGGTCATTATGTCCACACTTCTTCTGATGTAAAGTGCTGCCAATTGGCTTCTGCAATTCTGGAGCCCAGTTCCATGTTAGTGTCTCCTACAGTCAGTGTTGGCCTACAGCATTCGGCTACCATGAACTTTTCAGTCATGCTGGTGTTCCTTCACTACTCTATTCCTAGTTGCTGTGTTAAGGGCATGACCTGTGAGATCTTCCAAAAAGCAATTAGATTGAGTGTACTCAGTGGTACTCCATTCTAACATTTGCACTTCCTTCAGCCTTGTTAGGAGCTCTGGTTGTATAGTGGTTAAGGCACTTGCTACTAACTGAATGATGGTTCAACCCCACCAGCCACTCCATGGAAGAAAGATGGGGCAGTCTGCTTCTGTAAAAATTTATAGCTTTGGAACCCCAATGAGGGTTACTATGAGTTGGAATCAACTTGATAGCAGTGAGTTTGGTTTTTTGAGTTTCAGCCTTATTGTTCTTCCCACAATACTCCCCCAGGCCACCTCCAGCATCTCTACCCCATTTATTGTAGTCCATCATCATTCCCCAGCTTTAAGAAACCATCTCAGCAGCTTAATAGGACCATCTCCGGGTGCCCTTCCCACTGCCATCAAATTGATTCTGACTCATAGCAACCCCCATCGTGTCTCCAGTATGGTAAATCTTTAAGTACATTGCCAGGATATTAGATCCTATATCACAGGAGAGTTAACTCATATCAACAAACTCACCCTTATATAGCCTTGTGTTCTGTCCTATCTGGTCTAACTCCCTCAAAAGCTCCTGCACACATTCCTCCAGTTCCTGTTGATACACACTAGCCAGGCCCTGAAATCCTTTTAGTGAGTAAACTTTTTCTTCTCTGAAAAGAGGTGATATTTACTCATTTGATCTATTCTACCCTTGTCATTTGACTAGTTATTGGTATAGAGGCAATGACAGGAGACATTTAAAAAAAAAAAAAAAAAGGATCTTTAGGAAGACAAGCATTATTTTGAGAAATATCCACCCCAGGAAGGGTCTTTTGGAAAGGGAAGACTTTTCTCCTCTAACAAGAAAAAATGAGCTTCGTCTACTATACTAAAACAGTTCAAGGGTATCTGTGGTTTCAAGTTTTTCAGGCAAGTATACCCAATAATACCATTCCATTTGTCAGGGTTCTGCTTTGTTGTGGATTGAATTGTATCCCCCTAAAATATGTGCTGCAATTCTAATCCCAATACTGGTGGATGTACTCTGATGTAATTATCTCACATCTAATTCAATGTAGTATAATCTCTTCCATAATGCAATCTAGGGTAATGCAGTCCATCAGTCAGATGGGGTTATACCAATACAATGTGGCTCCTAAAACTAAGCACTTCTGAGTTATAGAAAGAGCATAGACAAAGAGGCCCATACCCACAGGAGAAAACAGATGTCATGTGAAGAGAATCTACAAGCCAAGGAGCCAAGAAACACCAAGACTGCCTACATGAAAGGAAAGAAGTAGCTGAGACCCTGATACGGGCTTTAGCCTCCAGAACTGTGAGAAAAATAAATTTCTGCTTCTTAAAGCCACCCATGTGTGGTATTTCTATTACAGAAGAACTTGGTAACTAAGACATGCTCCTTCATGGTTCTGATGTTAGCATAGGAGATCTGTTGAACCTGCACATTCCATCTCCAGCTGCAGGAGATAACAAAAACCAAAAACCAAACTCATTGCCGTCGAGTCAGATCTGACTCATAGCGACCCCTCCTTGGGTTTCTGAGGCAGTATCACTGAGGAAGTAGATTGCCCAACCTTCCTTCTGAGGAGAGGCTGTTGAGTTTGAACTACCAGCCTTCTGGTTAGCAGTCAGATGTCTTAGGCACTATGCCACCAGAGCTCCCTAGGAGATAACTGTCAGTTTAAAACTGTTGTGGGAACGCTCTACATTTCACTATATAAGTGTGAATTATCAAAATCTCTGTTAAAGGCAGTGGGCCTTAACTCCACTCTAACCTCTGAAATGCATGTTGAATGTCTCCTGGAATTGCCCATCTGACAGGTAAGAGGATGGAACATTTCTCCATCCACTCCCATTCCCCACTGGTTAAGGATTTCTCTCAGGGTTGTTAACTCACCCATGCTTTTAGACATCACTTATGTGCAAGTCACGCACACTCTTACAACTTTAGGAATGACCCTGGGGTAGAAAGATGGGATTTTGTAATCACAAGATGACTCTGAAATCACATGGATGTGTCCCCTGCAGCTAAAGAACTGAGCCAAGAGGATATGACATGGGGCATCAAAGTCATCTGGTACAGTTTAAATTCCCACATGGAAGCAGTTATCTGGAGATAAGTCATGGGTGACACCTTTAGATAGACACTTCAAATTACCATGGCCTCCTCTTGGCCAGCTGAACAGACATCTTTATTCTACAGATGAGAAAATATGACTGTCAAGAAGAGATTATTGACATGGGGCACTAGAATTTTGATTCTAGTTTTGCTAGAGTTGTTAAGCATTCAGATGCTAATGTTTTCCATCAGTGATTCAAAACCACCAGCTGCTCCATAAGAGAAAGATGGAGCAGTCTGTTTCCATAAAGATTACAGCCTTGGAAACCCTGTGGGGCAGTTCTACTCTGTCCTATAGGATCACTATGACTTGGAATTGACTCAATGGCAATAGGTCTAGTTTTGCTATTCTTCATTTGCCTCTCTCCACACCTCAAACCCCAGCTAGTTGTCTCATAAGAGGGAGTAAATGACTCCATCAAGCCCATAATTGTTTCTGGAAACAAATCTATACTCATCAGCCCAGGCGTCTGGCTTGTCTCCAAAACCACTGCCCCCTGGTTACCTTCACTTTGGTGTTTTGCAGCCATTTCAAAGTCAAGCTATCCCAAAGTGAGTCATCTTTCCCAGGAAATCTGCATCTCCTTCTAAACATCTATTAATTCTATATTCTTCATTTTCTTGTATCCTATTACTAATCTCTATTTTGGATTTAATATTGATTCATATAACCTCTTGCCTTAACCACTTCAATCATCTTATTCTCTCTTCCTTCTAATCCATCTCCCACAATGCTGCCAGAGTGATGCTTAGAAAATGCAAAATGTGAAGAGACACTACTCTTCTTAAAATCTAATAGCATAAAATTATTTGGTCATTTAACATACAAACACTCACCACATGCCTATTCTCTTGCCAGACTTTGTGTGTACAGTACACTAAGCCACACAGACATGCCCCATAGTCAAGTCATCATGAGGCTTTAAATGTAGACGCCTACGTGTGGCCCACAAGCACAACCAGTCATGTTTCCTGCTCACTTCCCAAAATTATTTGTCTGGTGACACAGTGGATAGGACATTTGGCTGCTAACTGGAAGGTTGGGGGTTCAAACCCACCAGGCCCTCTATGGGAGAAAAATGAGGGAATCTATTTCCATAAAGATTTACAACCTTAGAAACCCAATGAAGGTCACTATGACTCAATGGCAGTGAGCTTGGTTTTTTTGTTTTTGTTTTTGTTTAGCATATTAGCAACTCAGTTCATTGAAATAAACTAAATAAACTATAGACAGCACTAGAATGAGACAAGCAAAGTACATAGGATGCAAAATTTAAGGAGACATTCACTCTCAGGATGTAGCCTGAGTGCTGTCACACTAGGCCAGGTCCTGGACAGCCCTTAGGAGCCAAGGATTACCAAAACCACACCCACTGCCATCAAGTCAATTTTAACTCATAATGACTCCATGGGACAGAGTAGAACTGCCCCATAGGGTTTCCAAGGCTGTAAATCTTTACAGAAGCAGACTGCCTCATCTTTCTCCTGAAGAATGGCTGGTGGGCTCAAACTGCCAAACTTTTGGTTAGCAATCAAATGCCTTAACCAGTGTGCCACCAGAGCTCCTTTAAGGATCACCAAACCAAACAAACTCACTACCATCAAGTCAATTCTGACTCACAGAGACAGACCCCCATGGGGTTTCCAAGGCTATGCATCTTTTCAGAAGCAGACTGCTTCATCTTTCTTCCATGGAGTGGCTAGAGGGTTTGAACCACTAACCTTTTGGTTAGCAGCCAAATGTCTTAACCACTACACCACCAGAGCTCCTTTAAGGATCACCAAAAAAACAAACTCACTGCCATTGAGTCAATTCAAACGTACAGTGACCCCCACAGGATTTCCAAAGCTGTATATCTTTACGGGAAAAGATTGCCTCATCTTCCTCCCATGGAGCAGCTGGTAGGTTCGAACCACTACCTTTTGGTTAGCAGCCCAATTCCTTAACCAGAGTGCCATCAGAGCTCCTCACCAAAAAAAAAAAAAGAAAAACAAACTCACTGCCATTGAGTTGATTCAATTCATAGTGACCCCTCCTTGGTTTTCCGAGGTGGTAATCAAGGAAAAGAAGGAAGGAGGAGGAGTGGCTGGTGGGTTTGAATAGCCAGCCTTCTGGTTAGCAGTCAAATGCCTTAGGTACTACCTCACCAGAGCTCCTTGCAGGGAGGTTCTATTTTATATGGACCGTCCAGGGTTCTGAAAAGAGGTAGCCAGTTTTTGTGGACTGTGTAGTATTCTGTTTAGAGACAGCATATATCTGGTTTCCTTTACCTGTGTACAGCCTTAGTTTTCTACAACTCTGTTTAACAATCAAATCAGCTAAGGTATGTGGCCCACCACAGAGTCCAGGCTGCACTCCAAAATGTACCAAGAACTGCAGACAGAATATGCCTCTACCATTTGGCTTCTAAAAAACAGGTGCTGTGCATTTGCAAATGCCTAGGGAAGCCTGAAAATGCCCACCTTGCCAACTCCACAGAGCCATTATAAAAATGTGTTCTCTGAATTGTCCTATCGATAATATCCAGGAATCTTTCTAATGTCTCTGGGATGTTTTTAATCCTGAGATCTAGCAGTTCTTTAAAAGAGTTAGTCTGAGTCTGCCCAATACTACTGGTCTCATTAATAAGTCTAAACCTTAGTAAATCTGAATGGTCTTTACTCACACTGCTAAAAATTTGGACATGCCAAAATTTGTTGTTGTTGTTGTTGTTATGTGCCGTTGAGTCGGACCCGACTCATAGCTATCCCTCCTTGGGTTTCCAAGGTGGTATCACTACAGAAGTAGATTGCCCAACCTTCCTTCCAACTCACTAAATTTTACCCTACATAGTACAAAACCCTTATCCAGGGATATAGAATGGCCTGAATTTCTCTATAATAGCCTGCATTAAGAGAGGGGTTTTTGTTTTGTTTTTTCCCAAGGGGGAGGGATTTTATTTGTGGATTCTGTGATTCTATAAATGAATAGAATGGTAGATTGGTTTTGGTTGGTCTTTCAAATTGCCTCCTGTAATGTATACAAAGACTCAGTTTGGTGGGAAATTTTATATATTCAATACATAGAATCCTAAAATAACAGAGCTTGGATATAAAACTCATCTAGTCCACCTTCTGCATTTAACAAATAAGGAAATCAAAGTTACATGAGGGACAGTGTCTTGACGAAAGTTATACAATAAACTGGTTGCAGAGCTAGGAACAGGGCTCAGGTTTTCAAATAGCAAAGCAAGCATTCACCCTCTATGATCACACATGGAAATTCAGTCTTCCCACAAGTCTTGATCACCTAGTGTTAGAACTATTAAGGAGAATATATGAAGGGAAAGAAAATATCCATATCCAATAACCATACTTATATGCACCATGCACGGTGTTTTAAACAATGACTTTATGAACTAGATACATTGATTGTTATTTTGCTGAGGTTTTGTTGTTGTTGTCATCAACAACATCCTCATCCTCATCATCCTCCTTTTAAAATAAGGAAATCAAGGCATAGAAACATTAGATAACTTTCCCAAGGTCACAATGATAGTAAGTGGCTGAACAGGAATTTGAATTTAGATTTGGCTCTAAAGCGTTTGCTCCTTCACCAATATACAATGCTGCCTTTCTATTTCCTTCTTTAGCTCATTTCCTTTTAAAGCATTAGGTTTTATGTTCATCTACATGAGATACACTAAATCTCGAGTGTGGTAATGTTTAATATTTCTAACCAGATGTAGCTGAGCAGATCAATGCACAAAATAGAGTCTGAATCTAGTGGGCAACTTATTTAAGTGTCTTATCTGTAATTACATAAATTTAGTAGAATTCAAATGAATGGTACCCATACCATGATGTTCCACTACATTTGGCTCAGCACATCTGTTATAATTATTATTCACAAAAAATAAAAACCACAAATAAAGTGTTCATTATATGCCAGCCAATTTATAGACCTACCCACTACTACCACCTTCCCATTGCCTTAGAGTCAATTCTGACAGATAGCAACCCTATAGGACAGAGTAGAACTGACCCATAGGGCTTCCGGGGCTATAATCTTTACCGAAGCAGGTTGCCACATCTTTCTCCCATGGAGTGACTGGTGGGTTCCAACCACTGACCTTTCAGTTAGCAGTCTAGCCCTTCAACTACTCAAAACAATGTAATGTAAGTACCATAATGTATGTACCATAAGGCCATTTTATGCATGAATAAACCAAGGTCAGGTAACTTAGATCACTTTCCCACCTTTCAGTGTGATTTTGGCTGACTTTGATATTTCCAGGACTTAGCCTACTTCAAGTGACAAACCACTTCCCAGTGGTGCTGCGTCCCACATTTTGCTAATCCTGCCAGGGCAGCAAGTGCCTGGCTATTTAGTTTTATTTTTGTTCCAATGTGTTTCTACGTACATTGTGATAGTTGCTCAGCAAAGCTTGATGGCTTCCACATTACCAAGCCTATCTCTCATTATCCCACTACTGAGCACATGCTCATGGTTTTCCCTTGTCCTGGAAAGCCCTTCCTTTCCTCTCCAAATACTCAAATCTCAACAATCAATGTTCCGATGGCATTTCCTCTGTCATTGTCCATGACTTCTGCCCAACAAAATAACAGAATCTCCTTTAAACTCCAACATAGTCTTATCTAAATGACTTAATTCAGTCACTGAACAAAGAATCTATTCCCAACCAGACATTGTATTTTCAAATTCGGTTGGTTAAACAAACATGTCCTCTACCAAAACATCTTATGATATTTATTACTTTCCACTTCCCATCTGCTTATTTATTTTCAGTTTGCAACTATGCTAATGCATGCTAAATGTTTTGAGGACAAAAATCGTGTCTCATTCATCTTCCTATTACCTTCCCCAATGCCTAGGAGAGTGCTTTGTACTTAGGAAAAATGACATCAAATAAATATTCAATAAAGTACTGAACAAATTAAATATTATTAGGAAAAATGTATAGTTGGGAAAAAAAAAAGAATGTTGGTTAATTGTACAATTTACATAAATTACCAAAATGGTTATTTTTAATAACAGTTGGTCTAGTCTCATCCAAAGTAACCCAGCCATGGGGTCATGTGCACACAAACCCCTACTCCAAGGAAAAAAAAGAAACTTGGAAGTAAAAGAACAATTCTCCACATTTCTTTTGTTTTTGGTCTTCTTCCTTTGAACATTTTTTTGTTTTATTTTTATCCAACAAAATGCACCCCAAATCTCCAGTGAAAGTCTGTATGAGCAAGTTGGTGCTGGAAGTAAATACAAAATAGAAGTGAACCTTATGAACGCTTGAGAAAGTTCTCATCCCACTGTTCCAGGGCTCCCATGACATTCTAAACCCTCTCTGAGGCCTTGACCTGTAAGAAAGTCAGCTATTAAACCTATTCCTAACTTGACTTCCATTGTTATAACTTAGGTCAACTTTCTTGGGTCTATTTTAAATTTTTTGACCATGTGGTTCTTAGGCACCAGGCAGGCTCTTCCCCTCACATGGTGGCTTCCGTCTGCCATCTGTGAGTTCACCACCTGCAACTAGAATCTATAAAACTCATCAGGGTGATTTTCTAGTTTTTGTAGTTGTTGACCGAGAATTTGTCCTCTCTTTTTAAAAATATCCTTTGTAATTCTAGAGAGAGTCTTCTTCCATGTGCAAGGCAGACAGCCTCTGGGACAACAACTTGAAAAGTTCCAGGTGGCCATGGTGTTGACAGTTAGAGGTCTTGGGGAAATGTGGGTTTAACTCTTGATGGACGTTGGCTATAGATCCCATTTCCTGTCCTCCTGAGATCTACAGTCTCAAAAGCTTTCTGACCATTAATATCTAGCTAATGGCGTAGTGCCTAAGGCATTTGACTGCTAACCAGAAGGCTGGCAGTTCAAACCCACCAGCTGCTCCTTGGAAGGAAGGTTGGGCAATCTACTTCCTAGAGATACAGCCTCGGAAACCAAAGGAAGAGTTGCTATGAGTCGGGTCCAACTCGATGGCAGTGAGAGTGAGTGAGTGATAGGGAAATGGAAAGGAGCTGTGGTGGCACAGTGTTTAAGGCATTGGACTGCTAACCAGAAGGTTGGTGGTTCTAATCAACCAGTTGCTCCATGGAAGGAAGATGGGGAAATTTACTTCTGTAAAGATTTACTGCCCTGTAAATCCAGCAGGGGTAGCTATGAGTCAGAATCAACTTGATAGCCATGGATTTTTGTTTTGTTTTGTTTTTAATAGGGGGAGTATCTAGCTCACTTCCAGCCTTTAGAGTTGATTATTTTCACGGCTGTTTTACAAAATCCTGTATCTTTTCTCCTGCAACTGGTAGCAGTGTTGGTGGGGTGTGTGTGTGTTTGGGGGGAGGGCGGGTGTCTGTCTCTTCAGGGCAAGCGCTGAATTGACTATGCACATCTCTATATCCTCTGTGTTCACTAAATTAAAACCTCTAAAAGAAATAGATAAAAGGAACAGCTCAGAGATGAGAATAGAACACTTCTGAGACACTAAAGAAGACTTCCACAGAGTTCAATTTCAGTGAAGTATGTTTTGTTTTCATGGTACAAGTCTTTATATTTGAAAAAAAAAAAAGTCACTGGTAAGAGGGTTTGAGAATTAACTGGTAAAATGATTTCCAAAGGCTGATCAGTTTGGTGAATTTATCTTTCATCAAATTATCATACCTAGGAAAATACAGGTAAGTGAAGTGCTCTCCCTTTCCTTGTCATAGAGAAATTTGCATGTCAATAAAACATCTGTAAATCTCTTGCCTTATTCCTTGCCCCACTGGAGCTACAAGCTGTGTTGTTATGGAAATACAGCAAGATGGGGGTGCAATGCATTTTTTGTCTTTATTATCATCCTTTTTGCTATAGAAAGCCCTGTGATGCAAGGCCACTACATTTAATCTCACTTCATAGACTATCATTCTAGTGACATCTTTTTTGTACCTGAAGGACTCAAATGCAAGGGTGAATGAGTTCTCATCTGGGGGGAGGGGCAACCTTATTGAATGGAGTCCTGTATAAATTCCAGATGTGATCAACTCTCCCATTCTGTCGACATCACAGAGTCTGCTTAAGAAAAAGCAAAAGAGGTTTATTGAGGGACAGAAATGGTCTGGATCAGGAAGATGTCCCAATCACGAAGTGAAAATGGCTGCTCCACTGGATAATGAGGAAGAAAACATGTTTGTACAGTTGAAGCAGGAACTAAAATTTACAAGGTCATAACTGGCTGAAAGACAATCAGGTGAGTCAAAGCAGAATATCTAAAAGCAGACATTTAGCAGGGATAAGTGGATACTATGTAAGTGGGATTACGTGATTGGATAAGGGTACACAATTGTAAGCATACGTGCTTTTCAGTTTATTACAGGATGGTCACAGGGCAATGGCATGACAGGTTTTTTTTTTTTTTTGATACTTGTTATACAAATTATATTCTCAATCATGTCTGTTTCTGTGGGGTCCATTGTAAAATTTATCAATAATGCTGTGCATTAAGACCCTAAGGGATCATATCTTGCATCTGTTTGACCAAAGAGGAAAGACCCTCTGGGAATAGACTGTGATATCCTGCACCTGCCATACCTCAGAGAAAAAGAAAGTCTCCTTTAAAGTATATGGTCAGCATCAAGTGTAGATCAGCATCAAGGTTAGAAGAACTAGAAAAGGCAGCTTTAAAATTCAATATGGATTCTAGACTCACATCAAGACTTTAAAATGGAGTTAAGGCTCCACTTTTAAACTGCTCTATTTACACACACCAAGTGCCTCTGATTTTAATCTCTCTTACAATTCTGATGACAGTGATCGCATGGCCCAGAGTTACATAATGTTATCTGCTTGGGGGTGTGGGAGACTACTGTGTGGAGAAGAATCCTCTATGGGTTTTCAGTTGGTTCTTCTACGAGATATGCAGAGAATCCAGGGCAACAGACAAATTAACACGTGGTTGCTCCAGTTACAAACACTTAGGAAATTGGAAAGTTAGTATGCTGTAATCAGTGAAATAAGGAGAAGGGGGATATGCACCTGAAAATGGATGGGAAGAAAGACTGTGTGAGTTAATAAGCGATGCTGTGAGGACCTAATACATTAACCCACTTTCTCTATTATTGTAAAATAATTCCTTCAGACTCGGGCACATATTTCCTTCAGAAGATCCCTGTTTTGCAAGAAATATTTACTGAGCACATTTTACATATCTAGCTACACAAATTTCCTATGGAGTAGTTACATGGAGCTTATATGATTTGAATCTTGATTTGTCTTGTTGTCCCTCTGAGCTCTTTTTGTTCTTTATAATAATAAAGTAGTAATAATGCCACCCATGTCAAATAGGATATCTCTGGGTGGTGCAAACAATTAATGCACTTGTCTGCTAACTGAAAGGTTAGTAGCCCAAGTTCACCCAGAGGCACCACAGAAGAAAGTGCTGGTAGTCCATTTCCAAAAAATCAGGCATTGAAAACTCCATGGAACATAATTCTACTCTGACACATATGGGGTCACCTTGAGTCAGAATTGACTTGGTGGTAACTGGTTTTTAATATTGAACATTATTACAAGGATCATGTCCTCAGCATAGGTAAAAATACCTACAGGTATGAGTTAGAATTTGGGTTCCATCTGTTATTAGTTACAACCTTGAATGAGTTACTTAACTCTCTTGAGCCTTGTTCCTTGGTCTTTAAAATGGAATTAGTGACTCTTGTATCTTAGAGTTACTGTGAAGATGAAATTATATCATGCATGAAAATCTGATGATGTCATACAACATATAGTTTAGGAAATTTGGAAGCTGCAAAAAAGTTTGGCACAATTCCAGATGTTAATGTCCTATTAGGACAGACAGGAAGTGGACAGAAAGGTTCTGGTTCTGGGTAAGAGTGACAAAGTAGGGTCCACCCTGTATTGTCCATTGAATCAACTAAAAACCCAAATAAAATGCATACAGGAGCTATCTGAGGTCCTGAAAAGAAAATCATAGCTGACAGATTGCAAAAGAAACAAGAACTTGAACTGTAAGTTTTCCAGTGGTGAGTTCCTTGGATTTCTTCCTTTTGATTCTCCAGGCCTGAACTAAAAAAAAAAAAAAAAAGGCAGAAAGGGCTTTAAGAAAAGAAGGGTGCCTACAGAACAGAGAGAGTAGAGTACTATATTTTCTTTCCTCCTATTCCAGCTCCCAGGTAATCCACAGTCCAAAGCTACAATCTCATAGTGGTGGTGGCAGCTGGGCAGGGGTGAAGCAGCAATGGGGGTGGCTGCTAGCATGTACCTAAAACCCTGAGAGAAAGAAAGCCTTCTTTCTGACCAGAGCCATTGTCATCTGAACAAGTTAGGTGGAACTCCTGTTCTTTGTCTCTGGCTTCCAGATACTTGACCTTAGAAGTAGATACGGTTTGGGGAATTGTGCTTCAGAATGTTGTTGTTGTTGTGTGCTTTCAAGTCAGACCCGACTCATAGCGACCCCTCCTTGGGTTTCTGAGGCATTATCACTACAGAAGTAGGTTGCCCAACCTTCCTTCCAAGGAGTGGCTGGTGGGTTTGAACCACCAGCCCTCTGGTTAGCAGTCAAGTGCCTTAGGCACTACGCTACCAGAGCTCCTGTGCTTCAGAATACAGAGGTTAATTTTCCAGATTTTAGACAGAAGACCAAGGCGGGGGGGATTTTGGAAGCCAAAGAGTGTCAGAAATATTGAAGAGAGAAGGTGGCTTCTCTTAAAGGATCCCTTAAAGTCATGTATAATCTTCTGGGCTCACCCAAAAGTTGCACATACATGGCTCAGATCTGGAAGCCTCACATATACTGTTCAGGTGCAGATCTAATGTTCAGTGTTCAGTTTTTGGGAAGTGAACTCAGCCCATTCTAAATCCATCAAATTGATTCCAGAAAGACTCTTAAGCTTTCAAAAGCCTACTCTCCACTGGTACTCATATTATGAAAACTTTTTACTCTCACGTTTTTCTCAGGCTGTAACTCACTTCAGAGTTTGCGTCTCTACTGTCTTGTACTTCAGAGTTCATACCTTTCTGAATTACTTAGAATGGGAGCCATTGTCCGAGGAAGGGCTCGCCAACTTGGAGACAGATGCTTCATATATAAATCCTGAGTGTGTCCACTTCTCTATTCTCAGCCTCCTCATTATGAAAATGCAGTTGGTGTGAAAACCAAATGAGATAATAGATAGAAAAGCACTTCAGTGTTTCTTGTAAGATTCTAGTGGAAGACATGACTGTTGTTGGCTTCTTATAAGTTGGTTTTGCATCACCAGCTCTGTTATATACTCTTTGAGAAGAGAGAATGATTCTTTATCTTCTTTGGTCGAAAGGTGTAGCACCAGCCTGGGCAAGCAACAAGTTCTTCCTAATTACATATTAGGTAAGTAAATAAGTAAGTGTGCAAAGGAAGGCATGAATGACTTTGGGCTTAGATTCCAATATAAATTTCTCAGAATAATTCATTATATCATGATCACATTTTTAACATCAATGAGCAAAGATAAAAGCCTGATTCTCTGATCTCTTGAAATGCTGTGTGCAGTTCTGGCCATACCTTGAAAAGACATAAAGAAGCTGGGGGAAGTGAAGAAGAGAGCAATGGAAATGATCAAGGAGGTGGGGGACACAGATGCCATTCAAGGATAGATCAAAATGGGCCACTTTGTTCTGAAAATATAAAAGCTGGGAAAGAAAAGTCTATGAAATCCTGGAGGGGATAGATAGGGAAAAGACGCTATCTCCTGCCCCCAATATCCCTTAATGTCCACATCACAGAAAGAATTGTGGGATCAACTCACTGTGATGTTTCTCATGACATTAAGATAATCTTCAAATTAAGACTCATTTTTGAATGAGCTATTTTCAAGTTCACCTCAGGAATGAAACCATTTAAATTACTTGGGCATCTGGAAGTCATTGAAGATGAGGCTGAAGAGGAGCTTGTTCTAAAGACAAATCATCTAAAAAGAAGAATATTCTGCAAAGGATTTTATGAAGAGTCAATTACCAAAGAAAAATTGATAGCATCCTAGAACTTTAGGACGTAAGCAAACAAGTATGTCTGAACTTTTACAAATGGGAGGAATTAGAGAGCTACATTTATAGACTGTTCCTGGCTGGATTGTAGACTCTTTTTTTTTTTTTTTTTTTTCCCTCCTTTTTGATGAGAGCCTTCTTCCCTCATCAAGTTTCATGGAATATGTCCCTTCTCAGAATAGTACTGCCGAACGGTAAGAGCAAGGCTCTGACATCAGAGTTGAGTTCAAGTACTGATTTCATGACTACATTAGTTAGATGCCATTTTATTGCAAGTGATAAATAATTGAATGCAAATTGACTAAAGTACAAAAAAGAATTTTTGGTTCAAGTGCATGCAATTTTAAATATTAGGTAAGACTCACACAATACCATCAATCCAAATCAATGTCTCTCTCTTGCTCTCACTCTTGTTCTTCTCCAACCTCAACTAAGCTCTGCTTTCCTCTGTGGTTGTTCCAGAGAAGCTTCCAGATTACTTCTGTGCACTCTAGCAACCCCAACACAACTGTAGCTTCTAATTTCCCAGTGACTCCAGTAAAAGTCCTGGGATTAAGTATCATTAGACTAATTAGGTAACATGTCCATCACCATGGGCAAGAGGAAGAAAAAATTGTCAAATCTGAGTCACATGCTCATGTAAAGTTGAGAGAGTTTGGCCCTCCTCTTTGAGTCATATGGAATGAGTGGGGAAACCTCCAAAGGAAAGTCAAAGAGCTATTACCAAAGAAGGGAAAGTAGAAAGAGATTGGGGAAAGGAAGTATATTTGGACTTATAAGATTCCCAGCATCTCCACTAAAAAGCATTTTGCCAAGTACCCATACAAATCCAATACATCTTTGTGAGCCTTGTTCAAATGCCATCTCCTCCAAGAAGTACCTCCACCACCACCTTTCATTCCACAGTGGTCTCTCCGTTCTCTGAATTCCGATGGCATGAACACATTTTGGGAGCCTATCTTCTTTCCCTTAGAAAGGTGATGAGGGACTGTATATAACACCCAAGGGATGAGAACTATATATCACACTCTGTTTATTGTCCACTGCTTATTGTCCAAAGTAATGACAGCTAGAAAAAGTAAGAACACATAATAAAAACCTAGAAAATAAACCTCTTTCTAAGCAAGGAGCTGGATATCAATTGAAATGAAGGGCAGACTTTCTTAACAAGGAAAGCTTCACAGCAATTATGAGAATAGGATGCTGTGAAAGCTGAAAGAAGAAAGCTCTCACTGAAAGAAGAAACCGGGACTGGACATCTCTGACTAGAAAGGCAATGGAAGCCATTTATGCATCAGTTGGGTAATTGAACCAGACAAATTTTAGGTTTTGTCTTAAACTTTGTCCCATGGAAACAGAAAGTGAGATGAGGAGTTGTAGGCAGATGGTTTACCAGAGAGCACTCTTGGGAGAAAGTAAGGGAAGTTAGATTGAACATATGGAAAAGATGAACCACACTGAGGTTTGATCCCAGACCTGTGGCTGAGAGAGGCATGAGGAAAATAGAATTGATTTGCCTTGTGGGGAAGACAAAGGAATGTTTTGAGGACTAACTACTCCCAATCCCAGTCACACCTTCAAGCATTGCAGTGATGGATACACACAGATTAATTTCATGAAAATATCTGCCTAATCTAATTTAGTGCCTCTACCAGCTTCTGCCCCATCCAAGGGTGAGGTCCCAGGGGCCTATAAGAAGCAGTTGTTTCTCTCACATTCTACCACCCACTCTCTTTTCTGAACTTTAATTTCTCTCCTCACCTCTTATCTTGTGGATTCCCATCATAGTACCTTATACATTTTTCAGCATCTCTTTGCACTGATGCCCAAGCTAGACTATCTATTTGATTCAATCATATTACTTCCTCTTTGCCTTTCATGTCTCTTGTGGTTCCATACTGTTGTTTGTAGGACCATCTCCCCAAGCAGTGACTTGGTCCTTCATTTATTCAGAAGGATCATTTAAATAACATCAGGAGAAGGCATGGTTCAGCCCTGTCTTCTAGGGCATGTTTAAAGAGACCTCAGAAAGAACTAACACAGATGTCCTCTGTAAAGATCCAGAGATCTGTCATGAAGAGACCAAATTCCTCTTAATACCTTCTAATAGGAAACTCTTCTCAGTTCCCAAGCTTGTTCTATTTTTCTCAAGCTGTTGGACACAGACTGGAGTATTTGTGTCTATTCCCACATATCTCTCCTGCCATAACAGTCATGTAGATGTTCTTCAGAGGACAAGAAGGGCTGTAATTTCTCCTCCTCAACTCATGTGTCCAGCAGCTCTTAGCACAAGGCTAGTAACATGGGAGCTCTGGTGGCATAGTGCCTAAGGCATTTGACTGCTAACCAGAAGGCTGGTGGTTCACACCCACCAGGCAGTCCTTGGAAGGAAGGTTGGGCAATCTACTTCTGTAGTGATATTGCCTCGGAAACCCAAGGAGAAGTCGCTATGAGTAGGATGCGACTCTACGCAGTGGGTTTGGTTTTGTTTGGTTTTAGTAACATGATAGGCACTCCCTGAAGGCTTGCTCAGTTGATTGCAACTACATCTTTTTGAGCAGGAAATAAAGTCTTTTATGAGTTTTTCATAATGAAATGGACCTTCCCAGGGTCTAGTAGATCATGCAGGGAGGATCTAGATAGAAGGAACACTTGCCAAATTTGTGTCTCTGACAAAGCATTTCCTCCCAGAAGCAAGGCCCCCAGGAACAAGAAATGCAAGCTTCCAGGAGACAGTCCACTTCTACTCATCCCCCAACCTGGCTTACAGTTCAGTAACAGCCATGCTGTGTCCCTAGTGCAATCTCCAAGAACCTCTGGGATTTCTAGCTGCAATCTTCCTTCCCAGAACAGCCAGACATCTCTGCCTCTGAGTACTGAGAGCCAGGAGTATTCAGAGTCCCCAAAGGATTTTTCCTTTTGTTCTATTACTGTTATAAGACAAAAGTCATTTTTAAATTATTTTTTGTTGGTTAGTGTTTGTGGATGTTGAATTTCTGCTTCTTCTCACCTCTGACTATTATGACTTGATCATGGTGCATCCAGGATGCTGTCATCTCAGCCACAGACACAAACACTGCTGTGTTGGAGATGTACTATAAGGTCCCCAGGAGTAGGGTCTTGGACTCCAAAGAGGAGGCGCTTCACAGGAACAATTCAGGAGAGCTTGGGAAAGAATATCAAGGAGAAAGTTTCAAATTGTGTGGGGCTTCATAGATCAGGGAGCTCCTGTATGGAGCAAACAGTAATACACTCAGCTGCTAGCCAAAACATTACAGGTTCAAGTACACCAAAAAGTGCTTGAAAGAAAGGTCTAGTGATGCACTTGCAAAACATCAGCCATTGAAAATCCTATGGAGCACAGTTCTACTCAGACACACAGGAGGTCACCATGAATCGAGGTCAAGTTGATGGCAACTGGTATTGGTCTTATATGAGAGACTACAAACTAGTGGTCTGTAGGCTAGATTTAACCTTCAGATGTGTTTGACTTGTCCAGTGTTTTCTTCTTAATTGCATTTTTGCTAATATTTTAAAATCAGAAGGTTGCATCCAACCATCCAGTACTCTACTTTTTCTTGAAAAATCGTGTCTGGCAATGCTGCATGTATTTCCCCTGATAGCAACAATGTCTAACACTAACAAACTGCTGCCTCCTTCAGATGAAGGATGCGCTCTTGGCTTCACCATTGTCCACATCTGACCACCTGACCAATTAACAAGTGCTGTTTTTAAGGTTGCCACCCTTGCCTTGGATCTTAAACTGAGGTGTTTTTTTTTTTTTTTTTTTCCCTGTCCTTGCTCTTATTTTCTTTTCTCTGCACACATCCACACTATACCCCTCTCTCCCTACTGCAATCTCTTCTTGTCTCTCTGCTCCTTTGCCTTCCAGGGTCGAAACAACCTAGTTCTGTCATGGGCACAGTCATCTGGACTTCTCTCCTGGACATCCTGTCATCACTTCAAACATCATAGATGGAGTGGGACTTAGGATCTTCCACAACCAAACTTGCCCTCCCCCAGTGCCTCTATCTTTCCAGACTCCAATCCAGGAAGCCACCTCTCTTTCTCCCTTCTGGTGATCTATTCTGGAGCAAACCCTCATCAGCTCTGACTCAGACTCCAACTCTTATTTCCTAACTGTCCCCCTCAATGTCACTTCTCCTTCCAACCTTCCCTTCCTACAACTGCTAACATAATCACTATATAGTAATGGTTTGGATCATATCACTTCCTAACTCCAAAGTTTTAGTTGGTAGCCCTTTAGATACAGAATTGGGTGGAACCTCTTGCGGGACATTCAGGCCTCTCCACAGCTTGTACTTGATTACTCTAAGTTCTCTTCAGGCTGAAAGGGAATGGTTAGAAAGAACACAAGTGATGGAATCCCTCAGAACTGGCTGAATTTCCAGCTCAGCCCCTCAAATCTTTGTTCTCATCTGTAAATGAGGATACAAGTCTCTAAGTCTAAGGTCCTTCACCTTATCTCTTCCTATTAGAATCCCACCTATCTTCAAGCCCAGATCAAAGTTCAAATCACATTGAAAGCTTCTTCCTTTGGGCTTTTTTCATATCAATTTCTCTATTGGAATAAAATATGTCTATCTAGAGCAGGGTGTACAAACTTTCTTTAAAATACGTTAGTCTTGTGACCCACACAATCTCTGTCTCCACTACTTATTTCTGCTTTTGAAACACAAAAGCAGTTAAGGACAATATATAAATAAATGAGTAGTGGGTGGTGCAAAGGGTTAATGCATTTGGCTACTAAACAAAAGTTTGGAGGTTCAAAAGTTAGAGGTGCCTGAGAAGTAAAGTCTAATGATCTACTTATGAAAAATCAATCATTGAAAATCCTATGGAGCACAGTTCTCCTACGACACACATGGGGTACTATGAGTTGGAATTAACTTAATGGCAAATTCTTTGGTTTATGGTTTTTGTGTTCTAATAAAACTTTATAGACACTAAAATTGGAATTTCATATAATTTTCACCTGTCATGAAGTATACTTCTTATTTTTCATTCAACCATTTAAAAATGCAAAAACTACATTTAAAAAAAAAATAGTGATGGGCTAGATTTGGCTTGTGGGCCACAGTTTTCCAACATCTGCTCTCGAGAGTAATTGTTCATTCTCTCTCTATCTCTGGCTCTCTTTTTTCTCTCTCCCCTACTAAATGCTGAGTTCTTAGGGGCAAGCATCTGCTTAGCACTCCACCTCCCAAGCTGAGCAAAAGAAAGTTTTCTCCAGAATCAGTGTTTAACTTTCTTGCTTTAGGATACTACTACCAACTTCTCCACACTGACCTTCAGGCAGTACTCAGTTCTTCACATCATAGCTTAGGTGGATCGTAGGAAACACAAATGCCAATAGAGACAGCATATTTTCAGAAAATGTCTTTTTTCCATTGATACTAGAAGTAGAGAACATTGCCAAGTGTTTCCGAAAGTTGGTGAGAAGATTTCTCTTAATTCTTTAGATGACAAAACCTATGAAAACTTCAGATGTATGCCCCATTTCAGAAAAAAATGTCTAGCCCACAGCCTGGAAAGCCTTTGTTATAGATCCTGTTCTCTCTAGCTCTGTCTGCATCCTGAATGGGCAAGGATTGTCATCCTATTTTTACAGCTGGGAATCACTGCTGAGAAAGGTTAAATAACTTTCTCAGAGGCTCAGCATGCCAACGAGAGAAAGCAGGTTGTCTATGCAATTTTTCCTCTCCTAGGGCTAAAGAGTTAGAAGTTCATCCAAGACTGCAAGCAATTAAGCTGGGCTTCATTTGCTGAGTCTGGGACAGACATCCTGCTCTGCCAGGGAGATGTTTTGCTCATAAATTCTTCTCCATCCTGGGGTTATGTGCGGCATTTCCCTTGGTCTTCAGAACGCAATGGCATATACTCTCTGCATCAGACAAGAATTTTTAAAATGTCAAATCCTCTATTGCATCATAACTGGCTCCCATGATAGACATATATAGCTTTGGCCTTCCCAGTATCTCCCTTCTCTTTTCTAGTGACCCTACCTCAGGTTTCTTTTGAAGGAACACCTCTCCTTCATGCTTAGTCCGTGGCTCGTGTGGGTCTCACCCTCCAATTCCATAAAGGATCTGTGATCCAATCCTGACCTTTCAGAATATTTCCTCCCTCTGGACCCAGAGACTGGCTCAGGAATGGAGATGTGACCTGAGGTAGGTAAGTGACATAAGATTCTAGGGTTTTGGGGGGAACTATTGGGCAAGATAAACTCTATCTGCACTCTGGTTGGTAGCTAGAAGGACATAACACTGGTGTTGCCAAGGGCCATCGTGTGAAAGGGCTTGCCTGAGAGTGACGCTGACACAGAAGAGAGAAAAGCCAAGGGATGGAGAGAGGAAGAGCAAGACTCCAGGCATCTCCTGGGTTTTAGGATCCACTCCTGCCTGAAGCCAAACTCTGCATCTTGTGCCAATAAATCTCTTTTGGTTTCTCCATGCACTTTGAATGGGTTTTGTCATTTGCAGCAGAAACAGATCTCACACAGTTCCCTTGCCCTATGCATTTTGCCCTCATTTGCTCTACATGATCTGCCTTGATTCCCCTAAGAACACTTCCAAATCCAGCTGAGACTTCAAGGTCCAGGTCAAGTCCTATGCAACTCTTCCAAACCTCTCGCACCATGGATCCCACAAAGATCTGTCTGCCTCTGAATTGTTGCATCGTGGACTAGGTGATCACATGGGGATAAACAAAAGTGGATGGAGTCAGAATATTTTCAGGGCATAGAACTAACCAAACTTATTGGTGGACTACACAAATATGTGGCTATTTTATATGACACCAGTGCTCTTTGGAGGAGCCATAGTAGCACAATGGTTAAAGTGGGCTGCTGCTAACAGAAAGGTTAGTGGTTTGAACTCACTAGCCTCTATGAGCTCTGGTAGCATAGTGCCTAAGGCACTTGACTGCTAACCAGAAGGCTGGCGGTTCAAACCCACCAGCTACTCCTCGGAAGGAAGGTTGGGCAATCCTACTTCCGTAGTGATACTGCCTCGGAAACCCAAGGAGGGGTCGCTATGGGTTGGGGCCGACTCGACGGCAAATAACAACAACAACATAACAGCCTCTGCACTGGAGAAAGATGTGGCACTCCGCTTCCATAAAGAAAATCACAGCCTTGGAAACATTACAGGGCATTTCTACTCTGTCTTATAGGGTCACTTTGAATAAGAATATACTCAACAGCACAAAACAACAACAAAAGTGCTTTCTGACCTTGCCATGTCCATTTCACCACATGCTCCTACCACTTTTATTTGTCTCTACAATATCAGCTACAAGATTCATATAAAGTATATTGCAGTTCCATTCTCATTAGTCCATGACAATTTCATATACCTCATTTTTCTCATTTACATAATAAGATGATAACGGAAATACTAATACCTCAGTTTCTTGTCTATAATGATAATGAAAATACTGAAAGTATCTACTTCTTGAGTTTCTTGTGAATAGTAGATTAAAGAATATTATGCCCTTAAAACAGTACCTGGCACATAATAAGGGTTCAATAAATTCTAGTTATCTTTTCCTACCATTCATTCTAATACTACAAGTACTACTACTATTGCTACATACTAATGTGATCATAAACATAAATCCAAACACATGGGCACCAAGACATGATTCATGGCAGGAATTAGTATAAAGAAGTTATCCTAATGATCCAGCATATAGTTAGATTAAATCTTTTAGATTCTCTTCAAAAAACACAAAATTTAAAAGAAATCAAGATCCAGATAACACAGAAACAGCAGCCAGGTTTGCCAAAAGTTAGAAGTCTGTGCCAGTAACATGATTGACCCAAGGTGATTGTGGGAGGGGAATGGTTAGGGGACATGGCTGTTGAAAGTTTGGGGTGCCATGGATACACACAGTAAGAAACAGCACCTTTTTTTGATCTCAGATTGACCTGATAGCTGACTACGGCCCTAGAAAATGTTATTAGAACTGCAGCACCGCTGGAGTTCAAATGCATTTTTAATATCTTCTAAATGCTTAATTTGGTTTTGCTGGAGATGTGTTTCATCATTCCCTCCTGCCCCTTAATTAAGCTAATGACTTTATTTCTTTTCTCCTTTCTGATCAGCTCATAACACATTTCCCAGGCTGGCCTCCATGCTCAAGCCTGTCGTTTTCTATCTGCTTATTAGTTTTCGAGCTCACATTGTTTTCCATGTGTTCAAATGTTACTGATTTAGACTGATCTGTACAGGAGGCTCTGGGGCTAGGGGGACCCCAGCTGGTACAATTCCTCCCACTCTTGTAAAGAACAAAATCCCCTACAAGTGCATACCACCTAACAATTTACTATGCATTTGCATGCACACTATCTTGTTTGATCCTTGTGAGAAACCACTAGGGCAGGCATTGTTAACCCTATCATTTTGCAGATTAGGAGTCTGAGAGCCAAATAAGTTAATACTTGACCCAGGCCATACAACATGAACATATTAGAGCCAAGACTGCCCACTCTCCAGCCAGTGAGCTTTGTTCTTTCTTCTACATCACTTTGTTCATCCCACATTGTGCATCAAGCCCATTGTGACTCCAAGGCAACTAGCAGCAGTAGCACCAGGGGTGCATACAGCTGTGGTGCTTCAGCTGGGCAGGTAGAGACCATTCAGAAAACCCTCAAAGGAGTCAGAGAACAGTCATGATCTTGGTGGGGTAGAATCACTTGGTTTGTTCCCTTGTTTCTGTGGATCACTTGCACTTTGGAAAAATCCAAAGATGACAGCTCCATTCATGATGGGTCAATTAAAGGAAGAAGCTCTAGGGATGCCCTTGGTCTGACTTCATGAAAGTCACCTGTGAACTCACATATTCTGACACAGACTGGATGAATGAGAGCTACCCAAACAGCCCCTTATTATTAGGAACTCCTGGGGACTAGAGTTTATTTACTTCTTTGGGAATATGTGATGACGATTCTTGTTCCAGATCAATGAGGAAATCCAACAGTGGATTGCAGGGCAATGAGGAACCTCTAAAGCCCCATCTTAGTTAGCTAGTGCTGCTATAACACAAATACCACAAGTAGGTGGCTTTAAAAAACAGAAACTGACTTTCTTACAGTTCTGGAGGCTAAAAGTCCAATCAAGGTGGTGGTGTTGTTGCTGTTATGTGCCGTCGAGTCCAACCCGACTCATAGCGACCCCTCCTTGGGTTTCCAAGGCATTATCACTATGGAAGTGGATTGCCCCCATCTTCCTTCCGAGGAGTGGCTGATAGGTTTGAAACACCAGACTTCTGGTTAGCAGTCAAGTGCCTTAGGCACTACGCTACCAGAGCTCCCAATCAAGGTATTAGCCATGTCAATTCCTTCCTTGTCAGTAGGCCTTGAGTTCCTTGGGTTTTTGGCAATCCTCACATGGTATCTCTCTTCCCCAGTATGTGCTTGTACCTATCTTCAATCTGCTCTTTTTATAATTCACAAGTGACTAGATTTAGATACACCCTACACTGATATGCCTCATTTGTATAACAATCCAAACCAAACCTACTGTCATCTAGTCAATTCTGACTCTTAACCACCCTACAGGACAGAGTAGAACTGCCCTATAATAGGGTCTCTAAGGCTGAAAGTCTTTATGGAAGTAGACTGCATCATCTTCTCCCACAGAGCATCTGGTTGGTTTGATCCCCCCAAAATTTTAGATAGCAGCTGAAAGTTTTATTCACTGTGCCACGACAGCTCCTTCATGGTGACCCCAGCAGAGTAGAATTATGCTCCATAGGGTTTTCAATGGCTGATTATTTTTGGAAGTAGACCACTATGCTACTGGAGCTCCTTAACATAGCAAAGAGACCCCTGTTCCCAAACGGGATTACATTCCCATATCTAAGGGTTAGGATTCCAACACATATTTTGGAGGCAGACACAATTCAGTCCATAACAGGTCCCTTTAAAACATACAATTCTAAGGGCATTTCTAATTTAGGCAACTGACTTTAAAGATGAGGAGATGACAGTTCTGATGAAGCAAGTGACTTGTCAAAAATCACCTATCTAGTTAGAGATGGTCATCTGATAGAGAACACATTCGCAAAGAATGAGCAGCTTCCTACACTAGGAGATGATACATACAGGGGTTAGAATGGAGAAGGATTAAAATGTTTTCAGATAACTTAAATTTCCCCCCATATTATTAAAAATGCTTAGAGGACAGTGTCACTCTGTAGGAGAGACAAACCTTCTCTGTTTACTTGGGGGTCTTTGTGCTTAGTCAAAACTTGGTCATTTACAAAACTCACATTCTCTTTACCAGAGATGAACCTGCAGAATTCTCCAGGGATACTCTGTCAATAAGAAGTCTCAGATACAATTATGCAAAATTGAGCAAGAGTCTGGGAGCTCTTTTTGTTCAACCAACTGAAGGCCCAGGGCAAGACCATCAGGCATCTTCCTCCACATCCTCCTCTCCTGGTGGGAGCTGGAGCCTTCGATTCAATGGTTCTTGGGCCTGCAAAACCTGTAAGAAGAACTATCCCACTGTCTTGAACAGCAGGGAGGAAATCTAAAGAGACGGTAGTGGGCCAAGCTTGAGGCAGCTAAGAAAGATAGGCTCAGACTTCTGTACTGAGAAGCTGAGAAGCAGAACAAAAGCAATGAAGTTCCCCCAGGCTCTAAAACAGTCAAGCTGTCACTCAATATTCTGAGAGGCTGGGCAGCCACAGAGAAAAAAGCGACTGGGCCAAGGCTCTCACTGTGGAATCCCAGCCTGGAAGTGTTTCTTTCTGGCTGCTCTGGAAGTTCCCCATTTCCAAGCTGCATGAGAAGCTGAATGGGCTCTTTCTCCAGTGCATGGATCACTGTGCTCAAGCTAATTACTGCCTTAATAACCTGTGCTCCTTACAGATGGCAAAATGGGCCCAGAGAAGGCAAGTGGCTGGCTCAAAGCTGCAGAGGGTCAGCGTTAGGGAAGGGAGTAAGACTGAATAACCAAGGCTTCCCCTTTTTTCTCTGGCCAAGGAGCAAGCCCTAGCAGAGCAGCTCTGATTCCCTGATGCCTTGGCTGGGCAGGGATGACACAGTTGGGCCTGCCCCACCTACTCCTCCCCAGCAGCCCAGGTGAGCTGTGGCTGCAGATCTGCTGTGCTTGGGAGAACCTGCTTGCCGCAGGATAATATTAGCTCACTTTTATTGCCACTGGCTGGACCCCCTCTGGCAGCTCGGCTGTAAACCTTTGATCCTCTGAGCTCCTGAAGCTTCAGTCTGCTGCATGCTTGGCCCCAGACTGCCCACACACTCCATGGGGCAGGGAAGAATAGAGGGGCCCCAGGCAGAAATGCAACTCCTCTCTGGATCTACCTCCAAAGTTGGCAATTACATTAGGAGAGAAGAGAGAGGGAAGAGGCAGGGAGGAGTGAGGACTGTTTCACCACGGCTCTGTCCAAGGCCCACCAGAGTGTTTCCAAGCCTCCAGTTACTTGTATACGACACTGATGACTTGCATCATGATACCTGTAATGTTTATTTAATATTTCTCTCCAAATTAACTCATCATTTAAAAAGTAAAACTTATTTTGAAAGGGGTTTTGCAGCACTTCAGTAAGTTACTCATGCCATCATTCCATAGAGTCGATTCCGACTCACAGCGACCCCGTAGGACAGCGTAGAAGCGCTTTATATTATTTCCAAGGCTGTAAATCTTTACGGAAGCAGACTGCCACATCTTTTTCCCATAGGGTGCCTGGTGGGTTCCAACCACCAGCTTTTTGGTTAGCAGCTGAGTCCTTTAATCACTGTGCCACCAGGGCTCCTTCTTCCATAAGTAGAAAACTAATATCACTTGCTATAAAAAATAAATAGAAGAACAACAAAAATACGTTCTAAATTTTAGCCAGAAGTTGTTGTCTGCCAAGAGCTCTGGCTTGAAGTCTAGTGTGTTAAAACATGCTAGCACCAAACTGATGCTCTCTCCTCAACAAAATAAGCAGAACTGAAAAGGAATTACAGAGACAATGTAGGCCATGCACCACATAGAACCAGAGACCATCTCACCTGAATTACACAGAGCATATTTGGGGAAACATTGAATATCACCTCTCCCGTGAAGCCTCCCCATTAGGAAACACTACCTTCTTTTGACTTTCCCTCAGTCCCTAAAAAGTGCTGGAGCTCTCAGAACTCTCTGCCTCACATTACATGTGTTTCTGAATACATACTATCTTTCTCATGAGATTGAAAGGCTCTTAACTTCTTGTTGACCCCTAATATCTAGTAAGGGTTTTATCTAAATATCTAGACAGAGTCTGGCCCAAAGCAGAAAGAAAATAAGCACTTGGCATTTCTGTGGGGTTGAGTTGGGTTGGTCCTGGATCCCTTCAGAGAAAGCAAGCACTGGGGCCTGCAATAGAAACCCATCTATTGGCAGGAGGTCAGAAGGAGGCAGGAAGAACTGCTATTACCAGCCTGATTGATCCAGGGATGGAATCAATTACCATGAGAGACTGAGTTCCCTGGCATTGAAAATAGTCAAGTAGAGGCTAGGAGCCCCTTGCAGTAGATAGGGGGCGTGGACCCAATTATTCAGAATTGCCTTCTACCCTCAAATGCTATGACTGAGACTTGAGGATCAAGGTTCATTACCCTTCCAATGTTAGATCAGAGCCATGAAGTGCCCAAGTTTGGCATGTGTGCGCGTGCATGTGTGTGCATACATATGCTTGCATGAGTGTTCAGGGTTACTTGTGCCTTTAGGCCTGGCACTCCTTCATCTGGCAGGGCCAGTTTAACCCCTTGGTTCCACTCACCGGGATCCCACGCTCTCTCTCTGCTGACAATCTTCCTTGCAAAGGCCCCAAGGGGTTAATTAAGTTTTATTGAGCCAGAGTTTATTGCAGCTGGCTCTTGTCTCTCTTCTTAAACACCTCTGCTTCCTGGGAAGCCAAGTCCTCCGGGACAATATTTTCAATGCTGTTTAGTTTGCCTGTAACCTGTATTTTATTTTATTTGTTTTTCGAGATACTCTAAGGGGAGTGGGGATGAGGTCATCTTCCCCCTGCCCTGCTCTTTATCTCTTGGTGAATCCGTTAAATCAGGTTGTTTAAATGGAGCGCAGATGTTGCCAATTTTTCATATAAAGGAATGCATATTCATTTACATAAATTTCAGTAAATTATGACAGTTTCTGGTTTTACACCGTGTATGTGTTTGTGTGCATTATACAGACTTGCCTGAATCATTGCAGTAAAGAACTGTCAAAAGGTTTCAAAAGAAAACCCTTCATACCCATGATATGTTCATTTCCTTGGTTTATTTTATCTGTCTGAGGCTACCAATCCTTTGCCAGTTATCTCTAATAGCTTAATACAATTAGAGAGTTCCTCTAATCACTCCTCAATGTGTTTCTGCTCTATTAAAGATTTATATGAAAGCTTTATGGAACACACCTTTTTAGAATTCAGAAGGATTTTGCAGGTTATTATTCATAACATCTGCCACTTACTGCAAAGAGCCTTAAAACACCCCTTTAATGTGTATTTAATGCTTCTGATACAATATAATATCAAATAAGACGTGCTTTATTATGGCAGCCGTGTTTGTGTAACCGCACTAAAGATCTGCCACTGTTGTAAGCCTGAGGTGGAGGGTTTATAACAGCCATAAAAACCTGCATAGAGCTAAACTTGGCATTTAAGGACACACAGAGAGAAATAGTGGGGGTTTTTTTCTTGTTTTTTTTTTCTTCTTTTACTTGGCTTAGTGCAGTGTGGGGAGAAGCAGTTTGGCAATTTAAAGAGCCACTGAACATAATCTAGAAATAAAACAGTGGTCCTTAGAGAAGTATTAAGGTCAACTATTGTTTGAAAACAGATCTCGCCCACCTGCGCTCTAAGCTGTAGCCGGTTTGGCCAACAATCTTGGGGTTCAGCTGGTAGGAAACTATAGCACACCTTTTATTATTCCTCTCTCATTAACCTGACATTTCTACCAAGTAGCATTTATTAACAACTCATTTTCACATTTTAATTTATGAAAGAAGTACACAGCGCATATATGTCTTTAACTAAAAATGTGTGACACATAGTTATCAAGATGCTACTGGTGGTTGTGTTAGGGTGCTGGGATTGACTTTATGGAGTTGGGGGCCATGTGGCAAAGCAGAAGAAACACAGACCTGGGTTGAAATTTCAGCTCAGTTTCTTATCAGTTATGTGGCCACAGGCAAGGTATCAACCTCTCCAAACCTCAGTTTGCTCATCTGTGAAATAGGAATGATGCCAACGAACAAAGGCTGTTAATTAAATGAAATAATGTATCCGAAGAGTTTAGTAAAGAGTCTGACACATTCAGGTGTTCAATATGGTATCCCACTATTATATAAGGTGCTGATACTCATACCAGCATCAACTGCCATAGAGCTGATAACAACACATGGCGACCCCATGTGGGTCGGAGTAGACCTGTGCTCCACGCTGCCTGCTTATTGGAAGTAAATTTCCAGGCCTTTCTTTCCAGGCACCTCTGGGTGAACTCTAACCCCCCAACCTTTTAATTAGCAGCCAAGCACTTTAACCATTTACAGCACCCAGAGACTCCTAAGTACTAATGTTGTTGTTGTTGTTGTTTGCCATTGAGTCCGACCTAACTCATAGCGATCCTTCCTTGGGTTTCTGAGGTGGTATCACTACAAAGTAGATTTCCCAACCTTCCTTCTGAGGAGTGGCTGGTGGGTTTCAACCACCCGCCTTCTCATTAGCAGCCAAGTGCCTTAGGCACTATGCTACCAGAGTTCCTTAGGTACTAATAGCATGTATTAAATGGAAAAAATACACTTGAAATTCTTTAAAAAGACCTCTATCCCTGCCAATCAACACTGTGGATTGCCAGGTAATGACCAGTGCTACCACACTGAGTAGACACAATTCCAGGCATGAGCAATGAATCTCAATGCTTTATTGACCTGGGCTGACTATGGTGTTTAAATGCAAGATGCCACTTAGGTTGGCAAAAACACTGAAGATAGATTCCAGAACCTCAAGAGTCCCAAGCTGGGAGCCATTGAACGAATCTAAACACTCTTATTTGGCAGAAGGGAGCTTTGGGACCCAGAAAGGAAATGGGACTCACTCTAAATCACACAGGGAGAAAGGTGGGAAACAGGGCTCGTACTTTCCCACCAGACAGCTTCCCACCAACACTGATTCCAGCCAAAGCAGACTTTGGGCCCCAATGACTTGGGCCTAAGCAAATGTCACTTCCTTTAATGAAAATGTACTTGAGCAGCCCTGGGAATTTCCAGCTCTGGTTTTTATTGCATTTGCCTGTTCCCCAGCTTATCACCTGGCTTGGGCACCACACACTCATCTTTGGTGGGCTCAACCCAGGAAGCCTTGTGGTCCAGAGTATGTGGATGAAGCAGGGGTTGCATCCCCCAAGTCTGAGGGAGTTCCCAGGATGGTCTGCTGGAGGTGGGCAGAGCGGGCGGACAGGGGTGCTTCAGATGCTTGCATCAGTATGCTTGGTAACTCTGAGGCTGGAACTCCCTAAGCCCCCACCGGCCAAATTTGCTGAACACTTGACTTTCAAACAGCTCTCATTACAGCCCTGCAGCCATCTACTTTCTGACAGGTTTGAAGTAAATATGTAATTGGGGAGTTTTTAAGCCATGTTCTGTAATGCACTGTCTGTGTCTGCTGTTTGCTTATTTTTTATGTGGTCATCAAAGCTGTTCTGGGGAGCAGGGGGAGGAATGAGGTGCAAGGTGGGGGTGGGGTAGACATAAGTACAGGCTGCTTGCAGCCTGTTCTGCAAGATTCAGTGGCCAACAGTGATGGAAACCTCTTTAGGGTCAGCACGTATAGAAAGTTCCGTATGCTTTCAACAATCTTGGGAGACTCAGAGAACCAAGGGACTAGTACAAGGTCACCCAGAAAGTGAATGACGGCTCTGCACTTTTTTCTTTTCTTTAAAAAGTGTTTCAGGGTTCTTTTATTGCCAACCTTTTATTATGAAAATATTCAAACATACAGCCAAGTCAAAGGAATTTTACAATAAACCATGGCATACTCATCAAGATTCGACCGTTAACTTTTTATTGTACTTGCTTTATCATTTATCTACTCCGATAGTCCCTGCATGATGCAAATGGATGAGCACTTGACTACTAGTCAAAAAGTTGGCAGTACAAACCCGCTCGCTGGTGCCTCAGAAGACAGGCCTGGAGGTCTGCTTCCAAAAGGTCACAGCCTTGAAATCCCTATGGAGCAGCTCTACTCTGCACATAAGAGGTCACCAGCAGTCGCAATTGACTCAATGGCAACTCAAAACAACAACCCATCTATCTATTCTTCTCCAAAACAAACGCAAACTCACTGCCATTGAGTCGATTCGACTCATAGTAATCCCTCCTTGGGTTTCCAAGTAGATTGCCCCATCTTCCTTCTGACGGGTGGCTGGTGGGTTTGAACCACCAGCCTTCTGGTTAGCAGTCAGATGCCTTAGGCATTACACCCCAGAGCTATCCATCATTAATTCATCTTATTTCAAGGTAAATTGAAGACATCATATATTTCCTCATATATATCTAAATAGTTAAGAATGTATTTCATTAACCAGAGTTCAATATTTATTTATAGTTCCTCTGTTTGATGCAAATTTTACATATAATAAATGCACAAATCTTAAGTGCATTCTTTAAATATTAGATAAACATGCCGAAGGGATTAGGTGAGGAGGGGAAACTCAGAGAAGCCCCAGAGGCAGGCCAGAAGAGCAGGAGAAAGGGTATTAAAAGACAGAAAGCCAGAAAGAGGAACAGTCAGCCACAGGGACCCAGGTGGGGGGGATACGAGAGGTCTCCAACAGCAGGACAAACTTGTCTGTC
>NW_006921596.1:9393274-9397403 GCF_000298275.1 Orycteropus afer afer
ATATATATATATATATATAGTATGTCCAGGAGCTCTGGTAGCATAGTGCCTAAGGCACTTGACTGCTAACCAGAAGGCTAGCAGTTCAAACCCACCAGCCACTCCTCGGAAGGAAGATAGGGCAATCTACCTCCGTAGTGATACTGCCTCGGAAACAGCACACTTTATAGTATAGTGCAAAGGTAATTTTTATATGTACTGGGGAACCAAAAAATTTGTGTGACTCACTTTATTGCAATATTCATTTTTTGCAGTGGTTTGGAACTGAACTCACAATATTTCCATGGTGTCCTGAAATACTTTGTGAAAGAATTGATTGAAAAAAATAAGATTTAAAAGATGTATTAGCTTTTCCAAGTCCATGTGAGTGAGATTTAACACCTGAGATTGGAGAGTCTTGACTCCATTCGTCTATACTTAGTCATCCACCTCATCTAGCAAAGAGTTGGAAGAATTGACTTATTTAGGTTTTCTGACCTTGCAGTGGCTCTCTGTGTGTTATTTTTTGTGTGTTTTAATAATAGGATCTTGCTGTGTGCACCATGGATCTTACCTGATACACATCAACTATAAAAGTCTAGATCTTGTTGTCATAGCATAATGGCAATGTCTATCTCTCCTTTCCCCATGCCATCACTGAAAGCAAATCACAGCTTCAGTGTGTGGCTATTAATCACTCCTAGTTAGCCAGACTGCATCTTAGTGGCATGTTGTGCATTATTAAATTATGTCATTGCTCACTCTTCGGCTGCTATGTTTAACTGCATGGAAAGAATTACTGATCAAATCTCCCTAAATGTTTTTTTCCTAGCACAAATCAAGCCCTGTTTGTTTGAATAAAGTTCATATGGGTAACCTTCATGGATAATCAGGACCACTTGAGGCTGTGGTTCCACCACTCCAAATATACACCAACATGTGCCAACCTCCTCATCTTCCTTCCTAAACTCAGGCATATCAATTTTTTCCCTTGTCCAAATCCTTTATTCTTATCAAGGTCCATGCCACATCCTCTAGCTGAACTCAGGTCCCCCTATTGCCAATCACACTTACCCATCTCAGTAAATGGAACCACCATCTACCAAATTGCTCAAAGCAGAACCTGGGAGACATCTTTGCTTTTGCTCTTCCTCTCCACTCCCAATCTATCAACAAGTTGTATTTATTCTACTTCCAAAGAGATCCAAGTGTATGCACTTCTATCCATATCTAACATCTATTTCTGGATTACCAGCATCTTACACTCAGTAACTTCTTATCTGATCTTCATGCACCTATTATTTAAATGAAATTTTAAACATTTTTTAATTTTAAAATTAATTTCTTTAAAATCTTACTTCCCACAGGAAATCTTCCCAGCTTGCTCCACTCACATCCATCTCTCCTTCTCTCTCATTTGCCCTCGTTGGACCCCACACAAATTTTCAGAACTATGTACTTCACCATCTCTACTCCCCATCTGGGTATTTCTCATCTACCCAACACAATTATCATTTCCCCTGTGGGAGTGATGTTTAACTTCTCTATAGGCCTATATAGCAGTCTTCTTCATACAGATGTTTGATGCAATTCATGCTCTCAACTTTATATATTTTGGAAGAAATACTTGGCATTCTACTTCCAAAAACCAGCCAATGAAAACCCTACAGATCACAATAGTCTGATCTGCAACTGATCATGAGGGTGGTACAGGACTGGCAACATTTCACTCTGTTGTGCAGAGGGTTGCCCTAAGTCGAGGGCCAACTCAACAGCAACTAACAACAACTTTGTATTTTAATGACTTTCACATGTTTTGTGTTGCTCTATCAGTCAGTGGCAGAAACGCAACAAGGCTTAAGCACAAACTGGAATTTATTGACTCATATAACTGAAAAAAACAGGTGAAGATATAGCTTCAGGCATGGATGGATCCAGATGCTCTGGTATATTACAAGAACTCAATCTCTCTGATTTTTATTTTAGTTCTACTGTTTTCTGAGTTAGCTTCAATCTCAGGCTGCCAGAGATGTAGTAGTAATATGGCTGCCAGATGGTGGTCTAGCCACAAATGCCCTCAAGTTTAAGATCAGCAGAAAAGAGCAAACATTTTTTCTAGAAGTTTTCACAGAAGCATTGTGGTTCACGCCAATTAATGGGATCAGATCACCTGTCCTCATTTGTTCCACCACTGAGGCCAGGTGAAGATAATTCCCTGATTATCTTCAACCAGGCTTCTACCTCCATGATATGGGGAGCAGTGGATCCCCGGATCAAAGCCAGGGACTGAGCTAGAGGAAAGGGGAATAAATGCTCATGAGACAATTGATTCATTCAGTAAACATTTATGGGGTCCTCCTGTGAATCACATGCTGGAGATAACAAAGATAAGTAAGCTCTCAAGTCTCATTCCTAGAGGAGCAAGTGAGGAAAATAAACAAGTAATCAAACACAGCGAAGCACATCCGGGAGAGAGGGGTCAGACCGGGTAGCTTGGAAGTTTATAGGAGAAGATGCTGTTGTTGTTGTTGTTATGTGCTGTTGAGTCGGACCCGACTCATAGTGACTCCTCCTTGGGTTGCCAAAGCAGTATCACTACGGAAGTAGATTGCCCAACCTTCCTTCCTAGGAGTGGCTGGTGGATTTGAACCACCAGCCTTCTGGTTAGCAGTCAAGTGCCTTAGGCACCATGCTACCAGAGCTCCTAGGAGAAGATGAGAAGATGAGGAGGGCTTTTAAGCACACAGTGACATTTGAATCGGTCTCAAGGAGTGGAGACAATTGTCAGTTGAAGAAGAAGGGAAAGGACCGCTCATGAGGATGCAAAGGCATGTGCAGGTCTCAGAGCTGTGGAAAGGAAGGCCCCAGTTATTTGCTGGGGTTGAAGGGAGCATGAGTACAGGAACATCAGGGATAGAAGGAATGTTCTGGGACAAACTTTGATGTCTAGCGGGTCTTAGAGCTGGTCCATTCTAGTTCAACTCCTCTCTGAGAGTTTCCATTTCCCCTTCAGATACATGGAATAGGACTCTTCATCTTAACAAGCTCCCCAGGTGGTTCTTTTCACAATGTGGATTCTGATTCCCTCCATCTGAGGTGGAACTGCAAACTCTCAGCAAGGGGTCAAACCAGAATGAACTGGTTCAAAGCCCTGGAGCTTAGTGTGCAAATTGGAAATCTGCATCCAAATCCAGCTAATAGTTCCCCACTTTTAAAAATCAGGAGATTTTACATCAAGCTCAGATATCCAGCTTCTCAAAAAACATTAGATGTGGTACTATGGACCCATACTCTGTTGTGATGACACTCAACTGAAATTGCACAGTAACTGCCCCATGTGGATGGGACATGTGAGCTCCGTTTCCCCACAGTCCCCACCCAGCTCTCTTCTTCATTCATGTTACCTCACTTGTCCTGGAAGTTTCAGACCTCTGGCCTGGTGACATGACTTGACTATAAATGAGGGACTGTTTTGTGTGCCAAGCTAAGGCATTTTTCATTTATCCTGTAGGCAATGAGTCTCCACTGATGGTCTGAAAATAGGTGAATATCATGATTAGTTCTTATCCATCTTAATATTTTCTCTAGTAATTAGCACAATGGCTTACATAAAGCAGGTGTTAAGTCATTATTGAATGAATTAATTTTAAAAAGGAATGAATCTTTTAAATTAATGACTAACAACCACTTTGGAAAACTTTTTTGGAGGGTATATCAAAGCTGAATATATACGCTAATCGATGGCCCACAAAGGAGCTCTGGTGGCACAGTGGTGACAGTATTCCATGGCAGAAAGATAAGGCAATCTGTTTCTGTAAAGATTTCCTGCCTTGGAAACCCTGTGGGGCAATTCTGCTCTATCCTATAGGGTCATTATGAGTTGAATTCAACTCGATGACAGCGGGTTGTTTTTATTTTATGACCCACAATTCCATTCCTAGGAGTATATCCAAAAGAAATGCATATGTGTGTTTACTATAAGACATAGATTAGAATGTTCATTAAAAATAAGCAGTTGTCGGAGGCGGGGCAAGATGGCGGACTAGGCAGAAGGATTACACAGACCCTCTTCAACAAAGAAAAGGGAAACCAATTAACACAGACACAGAAGATAATCTTGGACCCCTGAGCCTTGAAGGAAAGGATGCAG
>NW_006921596.1:9405548-9444094 GCF_000298275.1 Orycteropus afer afer
AGCTGCTGCATTATAAATTTTGGTCAATGACATGAGACAAAGTATATGTGAACTGCAGTATGAAAAGTGAATTTACTCTGTAAATCTTCACCCAAATCCTAATAAAATAATAATAATAATAATAAGCAGTTGTCATTGAGTCCATTCTGACTCATGGAGACCCCAGCTGAGGAGAATTGTGCTCCACAGGGTTTTCAGTGGCTGGTTTTTTTGGAAGTAGATCACTAGGTCTTTCTTATGTGATGCCTCTGAGTAGACGCAAACCTACAACCTTCCAGTTAGCAGCCAGTTCGTAATCCAGGACATTAATCATTTGCACCACCTAGGGACTCCTTGAATGCTCATTGAAGGGGGGGTGGGGAATGGGGCGGAAATGTTCCTTACCAATAAACCCACTGCCATCAAGTAGATTCTGACTCATAGCGACCCCCATTGGGTTTCCAAGGTAGTAAATCTTTATGGAAGTCAATTGCCCCATTTTCCTTCTGCTGAGCAGCTGGTAGGTTTGAACAACCAACCTTCTGGTTAGCAGTCTAATGCCTTCTGCACTGCACCACCAAAGCTTCTTTCCTTAACAATAGATGCATAAATAAGTTGTGCTATATTCTGACAATGGAATACTGCTCTATGGCAATGAAAGTGGATGATGTACATGCAGAAACATTGATGTATCTTATAAGACTAGTATTTAGTGAAAGAAAAAAAGTTGAAATATTTTATGTTTCTATTTATGTAAAGTACTAAAACAGGCAAAATTATCCCATTAGAAATCAATGTTTTAGTTACCCTTGGGGGAGGGTTAAGTGTTTGGAAGGGAGCCTGTGGGACATCTTTAGGGGCTGTAATGTTCTGATTCTTGATCTAGGTGCTGTTACACAGATATGTTTAGTTTGTGAAAAATGATTGAGCCATATACACTTAGGATATGTGCACTTTTCTGCATGCAAGAAAAATGTGCAAGTCCCTTTCTGAAATCTCCTTGCAACATCCAGCGCAGTGGTTGCTCAATACTTTCGAGTGATTGATTCAAGCCAAATATGTTCTCCTCCTATAAACTATTCTAATAAGCTGGTAAACATAGCATGCATTAAACTGGTTTATTGGCAAAGATGGAAAACACATTGACAGAGTGGGGCCCTTGGGAACATCAATTTGGGAAGTAAGCAGTCAGAATTCAGCAAGAAGTGAGTAAGAGACCTCACACCTCTAATGGTTGGCTAGTCCTGGAAAGGCCCACCAGTCCTAATTAAAGTACTTGGTGAGAATTAATGCTCTTCCAGAACATTAGCAAAGTCTGGAAACTCAATTAGAAATCACACGCTGCATGAGAAAAAAGAAATTAGAAGTCTGGTGCCAAGTAAAGCCATTCAATAGAGCTCTACTGAGTGCTTGCTAAGAACAAAACTGGCTGGATCCTATGGGAGAAGCAGCAATGGGCAAGGGGAGAATCATGAGGCTATGATCATGATGTGATGGGAGACATACACCACCACATTGTTGTCAGTTGCTGCCAAGTCACTTTATCACTTTAACTCATGGCAAACCCAAGTACAACAGAAAGAAACATCGCCTGGTCCTGTTCCATCTTCCCCATCCTTGGTATGTGTAAGTCTACTGTTGCAGCCATGTGTATTTGGGGTGCTCCAACCTCGGGAGCTCATCTTCCAGCACCATATGGGGCAATATTCTGATGTAACCCATAGGGAGAGATAAACGTGTAGATAACTGAGAAGTACTGAAGAATACAAGCAGGTTACCCAGGAGAGCCCTTCTGACCTATGGGTCAGAATGGAAAATAGGAGATGTCTCTGAAGGATGGAGTAAGAATTCATTGGGAAGTTCATGGAGGTAAGAGTTTTCCAGCCTGGAGAGACTGTAGCAGCAAAGCCCTGAGGGGTGAGAGTGCATGGTGTGACTCCACGTGAGAGGCAATCCAGGATGCTGCCGACCCAAGCACTTGCAGCACTGTAAGGATGAAATAGGACAAGTAAGAAGGTCCAGACCACAAAGGAATTTGAATGTGTGTTTGGCCTTTATCCTTTTTATTTATTTATTTTACTTACAGCATCTTCAAAATATTTCATTTCATTTTTTTATTGTGATTTGGGTGAAAGTTTGGAGAGAAAATTGGTTTTCCATTCAATAATTCATACACATTTTGTCTTGTGACATTCATTGTAATCCCCACAATGGAATAGCACTCTTCCCACTTCCTCTCTGTGGTTACCGTTTTCCTTTGTCCTTCTTTCCTGTCCCTTCCTGCCTTCTGAGCTTTATCTCTGGGCAAATGCTGCCCTTTGATCTCCTACATACCCCCTGGTGTTATTGTTCACGTTATAGGCCTGTGTATTGTTTGTCTGAAAGTTGGGACATGGGGGTGAATTCAGTTTCAAGCTTAAAGGGTATCTTAGGGCCATAGTCTTGAGGGTTCCACAGGTCTCCATCAGAACAGGAAACCCAGCCTTTTTATGATTCTGAGTTGTGTTCCATATTTTTCTCCCACTCTACCCACCTCCTCCTATTGTGATCCTTTTCAGAGAGGTCAGCAGTGAAATGGCCTTTATCTTACAGGCAAAACCAAAAACCAAACTCACTGCCGTCGAGTTGGATCCGACTCATAGCGACCCCTCCTTGGGTTTCTAAGGCAGTATCACTACACAAGTAGATTGCCCACTCTTCCTTCCAAGGAGTGGCTAGTGGGTTTGAACCGTCAGCCATCTGGTTAGCAGTTACATGCCTCAGGCACTATGCTACCAGAGCTCCTTTATCTTACAGGCACTTGGTGATAATGTTAAAAGTAGTGGTGTGTGATGTGCGAAGGACTGGGGATTTTGAGGAAGTGGCTAACCCAATCCAACCTGTGGTTTAAGAACTATTGGCCTGGTTTTATGGAAAAGGGTGAACCTGAACAAGAGTTACAAACTCATGGTCTGGCCTTTTAACAAGGGAAGAGAGCCAAGTGATATTGTAAATGCTATAATAAACAGGAACTGGTACTTCATCACACAATTGAGGATGATAGGGAGTGGTGGAGACTGTAGTCAATTGGTGGTGTGTGGTCTATCTGATAAGGAAGCATACCTAACTCCATCTGACTATTCCCATGCACAGATATGGGCCCAGCATTACTCCACAGTGCAATTTTTGTAGAGAAGCTAAAAATCTGGATGTTTATATACTTACAGGAGCTCTGATGATGTAGTGGTAAAAGAATCTGGCTGCTAACCAAAAGGTCTGCAGTTCAAACCCACCAGCTCCTCTGTGGGAGAAAGATGAGGCAATGTGCTTCTGTAAAGATGTATAGCCTTGGAAACCCTATGGGGGCAGTTCTACTCAGTCCCAAGGGTTGCTGTGAGTTGGACTTGACTCAATGACAGTGGGTAGGTGGTATACACATACAGCAATCTATCCTGATTTTTCTTCAAAAAAATATTATGAACTTTAAACCAAATGTATCTCAGGATCAGATCAGGCCAACAGTTTGTGACCTCTGAAAAATAAAAATCCACAATACTCAAGCAGTCTACTCCACTATTATGTCATACGGAGTCTGGTAAACACTAAACAGAAAGAATGTGTCGGGACATCCAAATACTTTTTTTGCAACAGCTGAGAAGATCAGGAACAGCTGCTAACTGTTCTGTTTGGGAGATGTCTGGGGTATACTCAGGACAACATTGATCATCACAACAGTGCTTTGTGTTTTGAAGCCTTATCCATTTGTTATCTGCACTGCTGGGTTTTTTGCTGTCAATATTTTGGGTGAAGAGAGACATCTCCTTCTAATGACGCCCTAATCATTACTAATTTCCTCTGCATGGATTGTGCGGCATCAGGTATAATGAGCACATTTGCTTTCAACGCTCCTGCTACAAGGAGTTCCTGGGAAATGGTTCGAAGGCATGTGCTTAAGCCGACAGACCCGGGGGAGCTCAGAGGCATCACTGGTGTGAGAGTAGAAGGTCAGCAGGTGGCTAAGGGGCCCTCCAGCCCAGGCAGGACAGAAGCCAACTGGGTGTGAGCCCTCCCTTCACCTCCATAAGCTTCCACTTACATTAATAATCTTAACTCCCTGATTTGCAATTAACCCAAAAGCTCCGTAATGATAATGGGATACGTGTGTAATTTGGTGCCAGAAAATGATAGATCAGCAGGGCTGAAATCTTTATTAATCTATCTGTTTTGTCGCTCTGAGTGAGGTGGGAGCCATCTTATCCCAGTCTCCCTGCAGAGGGCATCAAGAATGACGCCCCCAGGTAGCTTAGTGGGACGTGATTGAGAGCTGGCTGGCAGCTGAATTCTCCATGAAAATGGCTAAAGGAGAGTCATGGCCTGCCCTTCCTCCCAAGACTGAATGCTGCAGCCAGCCTTTGTCTGGCCCACATGATGTTCTTGGGGAAATTCAAGATAATGATTAACATTTACAAAGCAGGAGATTTCTTATCCAGGTTCTTGAGGAACCCAGCGGCACCACTTAAAAAAAAAAAAAAAAGGAAAAAGAAAAAGGTGGGGGGGAGTAGTGATTTTCTTCTGCAAAGATTAAACTAGAAAACCAACCCATTGCCGTCAAATTGATTCTGACTCATAGTAACCCTATGGGATGGAGGAGAACTGCCCCCATAGGGTTTTGAAGGCTACAAATCTTTACAAAAGCATACTGCCTCATCTTTTGTCCCACAGAGTAGCTGGTGGGTTTAAACCATGAACCTACTGATTAACAGCTGAGCTGTTAACCACTGCACTACCAGGACTCCTTCTGCAAAGATTACAGCCAAAAAAACCCCAATGGAGCAGTCTCAGCACCGCCTAGCACTAGGACAGCAAATAGACTTCATATCAAAGGGCAGTTTGATCACTAGATCACTACTAAGTTGTGGCTGTCTGCAAACCAGTCATGAGGGCAAGATGGGCCTCAGTGGGAAAGAACTCCATGATGAATCAACACTGTCTTCCCTGGGATCCCTAGGAATCCTTGGGTGGTACAAACAGTAGCTCAGCTACTAACCAAAAGGTTGGCAGTTCAAATCCACCCAGAGGTACCTTAGAAGAAAAACCTGGTGATTACTTTGAAAGGTCACAGCCATTGAAAACCCTATGGAGAACAGAATCAACTTAATGACAACTAGTTTGTTTGCCCTGTGCACAAGGAGAAGGGACTGGAAGCACACACACCATGTGTATGAAACCCTGGTCCAAGAACAAGAGCAGCAAAGTGAGATTCAAGAGGCCTGAATCCTCTTCCAGGTTCCAAACTCTGGAACTCCTTGTTACATGATCTTGGGATAGTGTTGCCAGTTAAAATACAGACTGTCCAATTAAATTTGTATGACAGGTAATCAAGGATGCCCCATGCAATTCTTGGCACATATTTATACCAAAAAATTATTTGTTGTGTATCTGAAATTAAAATCTAACCAGGCATCCTCTATAGTTATTTGCTAAACTGGCAACCTTACCTGGGAAACGTAAGTCCCTTTTCATCTCTGCTCTTGTAGTTTCCTCATCTGGAAAATGAGTCAAACAAGAACAATAGTCATCAAATAGTTTTAGCTATAGATCCTTCCTTCAAAATTAAAATATCAGTAGAAGCCAAAAATGTACAGCATAGAACAGGCTGCTCTGGTGGAAGATGAGGCCCCTAGTGGTCACTTATTCTTCCTATCTTTCCAGGGAATGCTCACTTCCACAGAAAACACTCTCTGATACCAAGCATCATACAGTAAGACAGAGCTCACCTTAAGGATAATAATAACAATCATATGTAAGCATTCACTGGGTGCTTCGCAAGGCCAGCTACTTCCTGTATCTTATTTTACATATCTTGAGTACTTACAACAACCTGAGGAATAAGAACTACAATTACTCTCATTTATTGGATAAGAAAACAGAAACACCCAGAGATTCAGGAACAAGCTCAAGCTACTGGTAGATCCAGAATTTGAACCCAGAAAGCCCATGCTCTTGACATGTAAGAGCCATTTAGAAATAATGGATTAGTTTAAACTCAAGGTGTGCCCCGTGTTGAAGTGGGCAAGCAGAGCCTGGTTGGCTGTCTTTCAGTCATCCTTGGGGTGGTTTCCTGATTTGTTCTTTGGGCAAGGTTGGACTGAGGTAACCAACCTCTAGAGCTCCTTCCTGCTCGAATACCCTGTAGATCTGGGGCTCTTACGGATTTTACTGATGGATAGACCTTGATCTTCATTCTCAAAATTGAAAAAGAAAAAAAATAAAGCCCTTCCCTAATGACCAACCCCATTTGTTTCTCATCATGATTATTTGTAATTACTGTCAACCCATTAGGATTCTTAATACAGTTTCTTTGCCTCTTTTGACTTCTTACATTAAATTATCGTTGGGTGTACAGAGACCATTAATTGAGGTTAAATTTCACCTGTCTTTGTTGGCAGTGGTTGCCATGGCTACTTTCCTTGGACCACCCTCAATTTGAGGTTGGCCTGGATAATTTGAAACTTGCTAGAAATTGTGAACAGCAGTTAGAGCTGATCTCAGAGAATATTTCTGCAGCCAAGAAATGTGGTCCTGGAAAAGTTCAAGAAAAAGAAGAAAGGACAATGGAGAAATGGCCCAGAAAGATCAAGTGTGAAGACCCATAAAAGTGCAAGCATGGAAGGGCTCCCAAAGTCAGCTGATCCAAACTGCCATCCGATGGAAAGAATCCAGACTTTGGAATCAGAAAAACCAAGCTCCAAATCCCATTTCTGCCACCTTTTCTAGGGCTTGTTTAGATCTCTTAACCACTCTGACTTCCATTTTCTACTCTGTGATGCCTACAACATGTGTAGGGGGAAGTTAAAGTTTACTGCCATGACATGCCCAGTCTAGATCCCAGGGCACCTCATGCAGCACAGGGCCATCTGAGCTCCATAGTCATCAACACCCTGCCCCCCCCACACACACACACATGCACACACAGACACACACACTCAACTTTTGCTTAGAACACCCAGGAGGAGGGATAGGGAAAAAGAAATCATACCCTGACTCCTCACTGGAACAAAATATCTGGCCTTAAAGAGAGGCATTTGTGTTTTTTACATGTGCATGACAATGATCCACCTCAAGTAGGCTTAAACAGTAAACGGGCTAATGAAATAAATTTATAAATATAATGTTGTTGTTAAGTGCCGTCGAGTCGGGCCTGACTCATAGCGACCCCTCCTTGGGTTTCCGAGGCAGTATCACTACAGAAGTAGATTGCCCCATCTTCCTTCCGAGGAGTGGCTGGTGGGTTTGAACCGCCAGCCTTCTGGTTAGCAGTCAAGTGCCTTAGGCACTACGCTACCAAAGCTCCCATAAATATAATAGAACCATTAAAAAATGTGTCAACTGCAGGTATGGCTAGATCTAGCAATCTTGTCAGGAATCTCTCTCTCCCGATATCTCATCTCTGCTTTCTTTGTGTGGACTTTATTCTCAGCCAATGTGGCCACCAACACCTCTAGGTTCACATCCTAGCAGCTTACAACCCCCAGCATAAAAAGGACGTTTCTTTCTTGATGGTTCCACTCAATCACCCTCATTGGCCACATCTTGTCCACTCTTGAGCCGTGGGTGGAATCAGCCTTAACTAAACCTAATGGGCCAGAATGGAAAGAAAAAATGAAGAAGGAAGGTTAGTACTAGCCAGGCAGAAAGAACTGATGTTCCAGAGGCATCTCACCTCAAATAGAGCATCCCCTCCCCTCCACACACACCCCCCACCTCAGCAAGTGCTGAATGAAGCAAAAATGTGGGAAGGCAGAGGAGGGAGAGGAAGTAAGGACAACAAACAGTTGTCAGTCCTTTTGGTTGGACAGTCCTTTTGGTTTCTATCTGTTTTGTAGTGTCCTCTGATAGAATGCTTCCTCCTGCTCCCAGTATTCTTGGTCATCTCTCCCTCAGTCCTCTCCCACTAACTCCATGTTAATTCGGCTGGTACAGTGTCTCCACACAGCATTCCTGATCTACTCATCGACAGAATGCTGTCTCATCCCCTGCCATGGCAATCGTGGAAGTGCGTGTTGAGGCAGAGATGGCCTTCTATCAAACCAACCTGGAAAGCTGAGCCAACCTGTGGAGGACAGCTGTCCTCAAGAGCCCCCTGGCCCTGCAGTAAAGTTTGAGTCAGCAGGAATAAGCTTCTGTTGTGTGGTCCCTGAGATTTTTGGTTTATTATTGAAGCTTATCTGGACAGGTACACTATTTATATTTCTTTAATAATTGCTGTCTTCTCCAATAACATGTAAGTTTCATGAGGGCAAGGGCTCAGCTCTTTTGTCCATCTCTGTATCACCAATACCTAACACAGTATCTGGTACTTAGTAGGTGCTTAGTAGACTTTTGTAGAATGATTGAGTCTGAGTTTTCCCAACACCAGATCAAAGCCTGGCACAATTAGTGTTCAGTCAATGTTTGTTGAACCAAACAGAATGCAGTGAAATCGGGTCTTCTCTCTCTGGAATGTTGATTCCTCTGTGCCCCATTCACCACTGCCATCCCCATCACCACCATTCCCAGACCCAAGCTTTCCCTTCTCCCCTGAGTAAGTTGTCACTCTGCCTCACAACTGTTTCAAAGGCTCTTTGGTTTCATCTTCTCCATTTGTTATCTCAAGGTTAACAGTCTAGCAGGTTATGCTGAATAATACTTACACCGTTGCTATGATTCAGAATCAACTCAATGGCAGTGGGTTTTGGGGCTTGGATGAAGACAATGTCCCAGCAAACAAGACAGACAAGCCTCTTCCCTATAATGTGATCACACACAGGCAGAGGCGGTTCTGGACTCCCAATGAGTGATAAAGTGTGGGAGGAAGCCAGGAGCCTGGCAGGCAGATTTGCATCTCTGTTATTTCTCCAAGAAGCCCTCCTAGCCTGGACTGACTGCCAGCCCTTGGACACAGTATCCATGTGGGTAAACAGAGACAAGTGTAGGAGATACTGCCCTGGAAATTATACTAAAATCATAAAGTGACCATGATCTGGCAGTTCAGTATAGGCCAGGGTGACCAAAGGAAAAGTTCTGTCACTAATCTGTGATGCCTCCCAAGGCAATGGAGCAGTGATAGAGAGAGGGGGAAGGTTTGCATGCCAGACTTCTATTGTTCCCATTGTAAATACTCAATCAATGTTGACAAAAGTCTATAACACTGTTATTAAATTTACTCTCCCCAAAAGCCAACGAGTTTCTAATGATGAAGAGTCTCCAGTCAGTCAAGTGTAGACTGAGTATCTGAGAAGATATATGAAAGGCATGGTCCCTGCCCCCTAGGGGCTTACAGCTTGTCCAGGAAACACACACACATAACACACACATAGTGAAAGCCAATGTAACTGAGAGCTTTCTGTTCCATTTCAACAGTGAGACTAAAACCTGTTGGAGGCCTGATGTTTTTGGTTTTGGGGGAGAATGAGCAGGGAGCACCCCAGTGAGTAGCAGTCAGACAGGAGAAGTAATGGGCAGAATTATACAGTTGAGACCTGACTTTCCCATGCTATAGGAGGCACCACCGGATCACAGGGCAGAGCAGCATGAAGAGGTGCTACATTTAGAAATCTCAGCCATTAACAAGGCACCTGCACAATTTTTTCCATATCCCTGTGCCACCTCTACAATTATGTACTTAATAATTCTGGCAAACCAACTAACTTTTTTTGGGAGGGGTGGGGGAACTCCCTTAATTTGCCTTTCCATGTCTCTCGTCCTCAGAGCCCTTTCAGCCAGAGGCAGATCTCGGGCCTCTTCTGAACACTGTTCCAGCTCCTGCTCTGTTAGTCTGGAACCTCTCCTGTGCCAGAGGGTTGAAGTAGGTTGCCCCCTCTTCCATCATGGTGTGCTCCACTGTGGTTCTTTAGTGGTTTTCCTGCCAGGAGACCCCTCTGTGACCACCTCAGGCTACTAGAGAGATTCCAATAATATAGATTCTCAAAAATGAAGTTGAAGGAATTATTGGTCTCTTCTCCCAGCAGGTCCCTTTGTCCCTGTACCTTTCTCCCCAGCTTTCTCTACAGACAAGGGGATACATAGAGGGACAACCAGTAAGGTCACAAAATAGTCCAACCACACCCTTCCTCCAAAGGCACATTTGCATTATAAAAAAAGGTCGCCTGGATGACTATTTGTGGAACAGAGAAGATTTGCTTCAAGCTGACTGTGACTCCACCTACACTGGGAAGCATGGCCACTTAAAAACCAAAACCAGTGGCCTTAGAGTCCATTCCAACTCACAGTGATCCCACGTGTGTCAGAGTAGAACTTCACTCTGTAGGTCTTCAGTAGCTGTGACCTTTCAGATGCAGACTGCCAGACCTTCTTAGGGCCTTCTGGGTGGGTTCAAACCAATAACCTTTCAGTTAGTAGCCAAGCATTTGCCCAAGGATGAAGCTCAGAAGGCAGGAAGAGATAAGAAAGGACTAAGGGAACTGGTAAACACAGGGAGAAAGTGGGAATAGTGTTGTTATATTCTGAGATTATAATCAATGTCACAAAACAAAATATGTATAAATTGTTGAATGGAAAGCCAATTTGCTCTGTAAACTTTCACCCAAATCACAATTTCAAAAACAAAATGAAGGGAAAGAGAGGAAAAAAATAAAAAAAGATGCCCAGGCAAGTTGCGGGCATTTTAGGGTTTGAGAACTCCTGCTGTAGATCTTGAAGAGAGAGGCTTGCTTTTAAAAAGGAGTCCCTGATGCAGTGCCTAAGGCATTTGACTGCTAACCAGAAGGTTGGCTGTTCAAACCCACCAGCCACTCGGTGGAAGAGTCAAAATTGACTCAGTGGCAGTGGATTTGGTTTTTTGGGTTTTGGGTGGCACAGATCAACTAACTTTTGACCTGTTGAGACAGGGAGGGCTGGCTGAGTCAAGTAGCCTCTGACTCAGTATTCTTGGAACAGTTCTGTGGCAATAGAATATAGCTGCTGGCTATAGAGAACTGCTTGCAATTAACAAACTAAGCCCTTAGGCAAAATAAGTTACATTTCAAAAGCTCACAGGCTTGACCATTGGAAAATCCTGATGACCCTGAATTGTCCTTCAAGTTTCTCACCACGTACAGAGCTTGCGCAGTAAAATGCAACTTGCCCAACAAAGTGAATTTCCAGCAGAGGCAGTCAAGAACAGGAATCCTTGCTGGGACTCCAACCAGGGTCCAGAGACATCACGTGTGTGCAACATCCCAGAATAAATCAAGGCAACATCCTAGAAGCCTTTGCAACAGGTTCCATCTTTGTTCCGACAGCCTTTGCAGTGGAAACCATCTTGGCTACTTCCTGCTGCACATGTGATGTTCATAATGCCACCCTTTTTCTTGAAAACTCCCCTCCCATTTTATGAATAAAGATGATGCCTTATTCCACCTAAAACCCTGTCCTTTGTTCAGTGAGAGACTGGAGACCAGCATAGGTGGAAACCCCTCTCCCTCGCGGGCCCCTCCCCTCTGCTTTCTCTTTGATGAACTTTGGTTCATGTGGACCTTTTACCTCTCCTGTTCAATTCTCTGTCACTAGAAGGCAAAGATCCCTGCTCAGGGTCCCAGGGACACTGGTAACACTGTTTTAAGCTAATTTAATATTACTTTTGTAAATGAAAAAGTAGTACCATTTGCCACCAATAGAAGGTCACTGGTAAACAATTAAAAGGTCCCAAGTAGTTTGCACAAGTGGTTTGCAATCGGCTATTAACCTAAAGGGAGCTCTGGTGGCATAGTGCCTAAGGCACTTGACTGCTAACCAGAAGGGTGGTGGTTCAAACCCACCAGCCACTCCTCGGAGGGAAGGTTGAGCAAGCTACTTCCATAGTGATACTGTCTTGGAAATCCAAGGGGAAGTTGCTGTGAGTTAGACACCACTCGAAGGCACAAAACAACAACATTAACCTAAAGCTTGGCAGTTCAAACCCATCCTCCAGCTCTGCAGAAGAAAGTCTTGCCAATCTGCTTCTGTAAAGTTTATAGCCAAGAAAACCGTATGGAGCAGTTCTACTCTAATCCATGAGGTTGCCACGAGTCAGAAACATCTGAAGGCAATGGATTTTGGTTAAACAATTACTTAATTATAAAAATAATTATGATTTCTTGCCCTCTCAAATCACTTGTACCAAATTTTAGGAGAACACTGCTCCAGTAGAGAACTAGATTAAAAGTCAGAATATTTGGCACAAGTCCTAGCGCTGCCTCTAAAATTATGGCAATTTAGGGCAAGCTGACTCAGGGTACAGTGGCATTGTATTTATGTCCATGTGACTTCTCCAGTCCTTATAATATCCCTTACCAGGTATGTATTCCAAACCAAAACCACACTCACTGTCATCAAGTTGGACCCGACTCATAGCAGCTCCTCCTTGGGTTTCCCAGGTGGTATCACTACAGAAGTAGATTGCCCAACCTTCCTTCTGAGGATGGCTAGTGGGTTTGAGCCACCAGCCTTCCGGTTAGCAGTCAAATGCCTTACGCATTACACCACCAGAGCTCCTAGGTATGTATTAGAATATCCATTTTCCTGATGAGAAAACTTAGTCTTAAGGAGGTTAAGTAAGGCACTTGCCCATGGTGACGCAGATAAAAAGCATCAGAATTGGAATTTACACTCAAGTCTGACTGACCCCCAGGTAGGGGATTGCTTTCTCTTACATCGCCCTGACCCCTCTCTCTGACTGGTTGACACCTCTGAGCTTCAGTATGGTGTCTGTTAAGGTAGATGCCCTCTAACAGTAATGGAACCAGAGGCTGATGATGGGACCATAAACCCGGGAGCATTTCTATTTTAGGCTTCAAGGGATACAAGCTAAACAAAGCACTTTATTTAGATATACTCAAGCACAGATCTGGGCAGCTGAGGGAATTATTTCAATGCTCTGAGTGACAAATGGTGCTGCTCTAACTGGCTATCTGTCTGGAAGAGAACAAAGTTAGACCTCTGTTTGACAGTATTCACAACAAGAAACTCCAGGTATATTGACAATTGAGGTGTAAAAAAAAAAGGATTAAAATAAAAGTAAACACTGAGTTACATCTGTATCTATTGTCCACGATGCATTATTAAATGGGGGAAAAAACAAGTTGCAATGAAATGTGTGTGGAATGCTCCCATTTTGGGGAAAAAGAAAGAAAAAACCTTTTAAGAGTATATATTTTTGTCATTGTTTGCAATTGTCTTTTTGAGCGTGGAGAAAGGAGTGAAGAAGAGACACCAGGCAGTTAGCATTGATTATCTCCGCCTGGCAGAAAAGGAAGGGTTGGGGGCAAGGAGACAAGAGAAGAAGGGTATAAGAAAGAAGAAAAATTCAATGCAAATGGGAAAAAAGCAGTATGATGAGTAAAAATGCAAGTTATAAAATTGTTGTTGTTATGTGCTGTCGAGTCGGACCCGACTCATAGCGACCCCTCCTTGGGTTTCCGAGGCAGTATCACTACGGAAGTAGATTGCCCCATCTTCCTTCCGAAGAGTGGCTGCTGGGTTTGAACCACCAGCCTTCTGGTTAGCAGTCAAGTGCCTTAGGCACTACGCCACCAGAACTCCCTAGTTATAAAATAGTATCTACAATATTACTGCAAATATTGACAAATTAAATAAGCATGTGGACAAAGTTATAATAAACTAAAAAATGTTGATTTGATTAGCTAAGAGGGTTTGGGTGATTTTTATCTTTAATTTCTGCTATTTTAGTTTACACCATAACATAGAGATAATTTACTGCAATGCTTAAGGTCTTTAAAAGTAATTTTCCCCAAATTTTCTGGATATATCCATAAAAAGGGAGTGTTTAACCTCCACTGCTCAGAGAGTTGCCACAAGGCGTGCCCAAGTAAGGTGAGCAGAGGCTGCTCTCTGAATCACGAGGCCAATGCTCTCTTTGTAGTTGTCCTTTGAATTTCTACAGGATTTTCTTCAAATTAAAGAAAAAGCCCCTCATCCGTCATTGCATATGTCACAATTTATGTATTCACTTTCTCTTGGGTGGACATTGTGTTGTTTCCAGTGTTGTATTATTACAAATAATTCTACTGGGAAAAAGAAAAGACCCCTTGTGAACTGTGGCTTCGTCTGCAAGGCTCTCATTTCAGTCATTTAATTTGGATTCAAAAGGGCATGAAGAAGCTGTTGACAACAACTCCTGGATAACCTTGGCCAAGCTGGAAACATCGTCATTGGTGGACTTTTTGATTTGGACTTCTCAAAGGCCCAAGGCTGTGCTAATAAGATGAAGGCCGTCATGGGCCTCCTTAGCTGGGAGAAATGAAGGTTCTCATCTTTTATTAAACACTGGAAATGGCTAAAAGTGCTACCTCCGAGAGGCAAGGTTTAAAGAAGCAAACTGATATATTTTGCTAATTAAGCCATTAAAAACATCATTTAGGTGTAAATAAAGAAGTCCCATTAAATCTTAATCTACAGTGTGGGGTGTGAGCTTGGTTTCTGTTCTAAGTGCCCAGATCCCGACCCCAGAAAAGTGATTAAAAATAGAACTTTACCAAAGCACTTTTCTAGTTCCCACTGGAAAAGAAGATGCTTTGAAAAAGTAAGGTATCATTTACTTACACCCCTTCCCTTCTCCTTCCTGCCCCTCCTTCCCCACTCAACACACACACACACACACACACACACACACATTGACACAAATGGTGGAGGGGGAGGTAATTTCCCTCCTTCCCCACCCACCTCCACCTTTCTACCCGCTCCCAAATCTAGGGAAGGGTGGCTTTAGAATCCTGTTTGAACCAGAAAGGTCCATGGACAACCTTAGGAACAGCTTGGGAAGCCAGTGCGTTTGAAATCAAGCAGAGCAGGGGTTAGGTTCTGACGCAGCCCCTTGCTATCTGTAAGGCTTTAGAAGACTTAATGTCCCAGTACTCACTCCATTGATAAAACAGGATTGGGAAGAACCAGACCCTCTTTACAGAATGTAATGAGATTAATTATATATGAAACCAGCTAGTGCAGGGCTTGATATACTACCTAAGCTCAATCAGTATTTTAAAAAGAGTTTCTAAAAATAAAAATACAGTAAAAATTCTAGAAAGATATACACTAAATTTTTAACTGTGATAATGTCTAAATGGTTTTCATTTCCTATTATTACTTATCTATATTTTCTGATTTTCTTTAATAAATTTATGTTACTTTTGCAAAGGTTAAAACTACTCAACAGTCCTTAATTTTCTGTGAGCTGACTCTTTATCTGAGGTTACTGCTATCAACTCTGGGATGTGGATTTACGTAATACCCATTTGTATCCCCCTACTCCATTTTTAACAATGTGTTATCTTTTTAAAAAAATTAGTAAAGGAATGAATGGATTTAGGAAATAAACACTTGTAATTTTATAGATAAAATGAGGCTCCCAGAAACAAAATTGTTGCCAAGCTGGTAAGGGAAGTCTCTATTCTCCCTCCCTGGGTTATTTCCCCACCATATGATTTTGCTTGCCATGTAAGTACATGAAAATGAATACATAAATTGTGACATATGCAATGACAAATAAATGTCTAGAAACATTTATTCAAGAAAGGAGTTCTTCTTGTTCTTAAGGGATAAGGCGGAATGGTAAGGAGAACAAAGAAGTACTGTGTCTTGGGGTTTGGATCCACCTGCAAGGTGAGTGTAGGAGTCAACAATGCCCAGGTTGGCTGTGGCTACACCCTAAGGACTGTGGAGATAGAACACCAAGGGCAGGTGGAGACACCACCAGGCATGGGACCCATTAATTTATTGATTCATTCATTCATTCATCACATGCTACACACTGTGCTGAGGATTAGCGGTAACAAGACAGGCTTCATGGAACTTAGAATCTAGTGTGGGAAGCAGCAAAGAAACAAATAAATCTTGCATGTTATGGTCAAGGCCACATAGAACCAGCCAGGTGAACAAATAGATAGAATCATGGGGAAGAAGTTATGACCTGGTTAGCAGGAGTCAGTGAAGAGCTCTAATATAAATTAAGACCCAAAGGATGTGTAATGGTCAGGTTAAGAGTAAAGGAAAGACCATTCCAGATGGAGGAAATTGCATGTGTGAAAACCCCGAGGCAAGAAAAAGCCTTCCAAAGGCTAAAATCAAACCAAATTAAACCCACTGCTACAGAGTCGGTTCAGATTCCTTTGGGTAAGCAGTGGAATGCTTTAACCACCACACCACCAGAGCTCCTTTTCAAAAGGCTAGAGGGTTGAAATGTAGTGAAGTTTGGGTGGTGGTGGGATTAGTATGATAGGGTTGTGTGTGGCAAGGTCTCAAGAGCTTGGAGATTGTCCTAAATGCAATGGGAAGCCTCAGAAGGTTTAGGCAGCAGAGTTACATGATCAGTTTCTATGTTGAAAAGACATCTGGCTGAAATGGGGGCAAATCTGGGAGCCCTAATTCATGGCGTAAATAGACTGTCAAGCATAACCCAGAGTGTGCAGGACATAGAAGAGAAGCTAGATGACTGGGACGTTTTAAAAATTAAATTCTTGTGCACATCAAAAGACTTCATCAAAAGGGTAGAAAGAGAAGCTACAGATTGGGAGAAAATATTTGCCTGTGACATGTCTGATAAAGGACTTTTCTCCAAAATCTATAGAAAACTTCAACACCTCAACACCAAAAAGACAAATAACCCAATTCACAAATGGGCAAAAGACTTGAACAGACACTTCATCAAAGAAGATATACAGGCAGCCAACAAACACATGAGAAATTACTCGCGATCATTAATCATTGTTGTTGTTGTTATGTGCCATCGAGTTGGACCCGACTCATAGCGACCCCTCCTTGGGTTGCCCAGGCAGTATCACTACGGAAATAGATTGCCCAACCTTCCTTCCGAGGAGTGGCTGGGCCAGCTTTCCGGTTAGCAGTCAAGTACCTTAGGCACTATGCTACCAGAGCTCCTTCATTAATTATTAGAGAGATGCAAATCAAAACAACAATGAGATATTATCTCATCCCAGCAATAATAGCGAAGTTTAACAGATCAGAAAATAACATGCTGGTGAAGTTGCGGAGAGATTGGAACTCTTGTGCACTGCTGGTGGGATTGTAAAATGGTACAACCATGTGGCAAACAGTATGGCATTTCCTTAAAAAACTGAAAATGGAAGTACCATTTGGCCTAGCAATTCCATTACTAGGAATATATCCTAAAGAGGTGAGAAATAGCACACGGACAGACATATGTACATCTATGTTCATCACAGCACAATTCACTATAGCAAGAGATGGAAACAACCTAAATGCCCATCAACAGATGAGTGGATAACCAAATTATGGTACATGCACACAATGGAATACTATTGTACATTAAAGAACAACGAGGGATACGTGAATTATCTCACAATGTAGATGAACCTGGAGGACATTATGCTGAGTGAAATAAGTCAATGGCAGAAAGACAATTACTGTATGAACTCATTACTGTAAAAATGACAAAGAAGGGTTTGGTTGGGAAAGGGAATTCACTTTGTAGGTTACCAGGATGGGGAGGGAAGGAAAGGGATTAATTTTGGGCTATTCAGGGCCCACACATTGACACAGGTGGTGGTGGGGGATATACAGAAAGGATCTGTGACCACCTTGAGACATTGGGAAATGGGAGGACACCAAATTGTGCACATAAGAGATAGACAACAGATGCAAATACCAACCAATGTGTCCATAATACTGCATTGCCATTAACACCAAACACCAGGCTATAGATAAACACATAAACACCTGAGACGATCAGATGGGGGTCAGTGAACAGGAGTATACTCTAGACCGAGGATAGATTCAGCTGTGGCTAATCTTGCACAAACACCAGTGATACAAAATACCTGCATTCCTTACAGAAATAATCAAAGACAGACACAGACTAATCCCTTACAGACAACCAGACATTATGGGAGAGGAGAGAGATCCATGAAATCTACCATCTCAGGACCATAGTACTGGGGGACACCAGACTCAATTGGCACAACAAAATACATAAAAGCCTTGTTCTGCATCCTACTTTGGTGAGTAATAACTGGGGTCCTAAAAGCAGCCATCTAAGATGCAGCTAACCGTCTCCTAGTATCAGAAGCAAAGAAGAGCACAAAAAAACAAGTACATTTGGAAGCAATCAGCCCTATGATATATGATGGCCCTCAAGACCAGAAGAACTAGATGATGCCCAGCTACCAATGCCAACCACTCAGGAAGGATCCCAAACTGGAGATCCTGGATAGAGTGGGAGGAAAAACGTGGAACAAAATCCAAAAACTCAATAATGACCAGAATTACTGGTCGGATGGAGTCTGGTGGGACCCCCAATACTATGGTCCTGGGATACATTCTGGGCCTGGAATAAAGTTCACTCCTAGGGGCTGGCTCTCAGCCCAATAGTTAACAAGATGTACACACAGACCACTCAACCCAGGATGACGCACCCACGTACTCTATGGTAATACATCCCTTAGAGCAATAGACCACAGGGCACCAGAGGACCAACATTCAAACTGAGGAAATGCAGGACAAACAGGAGTGCAGAAATTTGAGGGGCACAGGAGGAGGGTTACGGGGTAGGGAGGGGCAGAGACTGGGTTAGGGTTGGACATGTAAATGGGGAGTGAAACTAAATGTACACATAACATTGCATGTAAAACAAGCTCTTAAAATAAAAAATAAAAAATAAGACATCTGGCTGAGAATGGAGAGGAGCGACGAGGGCAGCAGCTGTGTTGCAGTCGAGACTTAGGAGACTGAACTTCTTGTTCAATCTCCTAAAGACTTGTTGCTTGAGTGGACATGGAGTTGAGGGCAGGAAGGAGAGGAGTCCACGGTGACTCCTGGGTTGCTGGCATGAGAGCTATGAGAGAGAAACTAATGTGGGGACAAGATTCACACTCTGATCTGGAAAAACCTAAAGCAGCCAAGATGGAATGCAGAATGGCTAGGTGTGCCTGAGCATGCTGGGAGAAATTTTAAACACACACACACAATGTACAGTCAAAGTGGGGAAACAGCCAGAAGTCCATGGGGCAGGGAAGGAGCTAGCAGATGCCAGGTAGGACTGGAACAACTGCCCTCATGACCTACATGTGGGTCTTATGGGTCCCTTTGACCAGTCTGGGACTCTCTCTCTCTTTCACACACACACACACACACACACACAGAGCTCAAGATTATCACTTGAGTTTCATGCAGGGAGCAACCAAAACCACTGAAGGAGGACTCTCACTCCATGAAGGTATAGTATAAGCATTCTCCTAGACCTTTGACAAAGGATGAAAAATACTAGACTTCAACTTATAATCTTATTGAAGAAGAAAGACATATGAAACAAGATACCCCATCCAGATTCATCTCTGCTCAAAAAAAAAAAAAAAACTAAAAACTAAAACCTCACTGCTGCCGAGTCAGTCCCGACTCATAGCAACCCCTCCTTGGGTTTCCAAGGTGATAGCACTACAGAAGTAGATTGCCCAATCTTCCTTCCAAGGAGTGGCTGGTGGGTTTGAACCACCAGCCTTCTAGTTAACAGTCAAATGCCTTAGAAACTATGCCACCAGAGCTCCTAGAATGTTCTATTCTGTGATCCATTCTCTTGAGTTCAGCTGGTTAAGTGCATATGAAGGTAGTCCTGTCTTACAATCTGTGATCATTAATATATTGCATTTTAACAGGGCTGGGGCTAATGTTGGAAGTCAAGAATGACTATTGGTGGGTGTTTAAGTGTCGTTATAGATACTGTGGTTGCATGAATTGCCCCTAAACTGCCAATGCAGTGTGTGATTGCAGGCCTTGGGAATTCACCTGTCCCTAAGGCCCTGCATAGTCAAGCCCCTGTCAACATCTCCATCCTGTGTACCCCCTCAATCTCTTTGTTTCAGCCACATCAGTCTTCCTTTAGTTCCTGGAAAATGCCAAGTTATTTCCTGCCTCAGGGCCTTTGCACATTCTTATCCTGACCCTCTCATGTTCTTCCCCAACTCTTCTCTCACTCAACTTCTCTTACTTGTTCATCTCTCATCTCCAATCTCACTGCCTCGAGGAAGCCTTCCCCAGCTCCTCTTCCTCCTAGTCAGCTTCCTTTGTTAATGTACACTGAGAGAACTAGATCCTCTCCTGCTTGGCTCTCTAGCTTCCAATTAAACATTCATTACTGTAATTATTTGATTAATGTATGTCTCCCCTACTCATCATTAAGTCCCTTAACAGCAGAAAGAAAACCTGCTTTTTGCTCATCTCCAGTATGTAGCCCATATAAGGCCCTTAAACAAAGAATGAAATTTTAAAAAGAAAGAATGAATAAATGAATGAGTGAATTCCTTCATGACAACAAGTGTCCTTGGATGTGTTTAATGGTCTTGGTGCTGGGACCCTCAGCGATTTCCCAGAGCAGCCTGAGTGAGTCGGCCCTGGCCCCAGCAATTTGGGAGATGCTTTCCCAGAGGAACCAACCTTGACTCTCTGATGCTTGGCAGGGCATTTTGTTCTTCAAATCATCGAGGACAGAAGTGAGCCAGCAGCTCTGCAGAGGATGATTGCTGTGGTCAGTGCCCTTGAATCTATGATATTGAACAATTCCATCATTTTGGCTGCTAAGTGATTCTGGACCAGTAACTCATAATGGAGAAGTGAAGGAAAGTGCCGGATAATCCCCCACCTGCCCCCAGCAACTCTGCTGTTCCTGACGAACCCTAAGCCTAAGTAAAATTTAGGACATCAAAGCACACAGGCTCCCCAATTTTACTTCCTCATCCAGGGCCAGGAATCTTCCCTCAAGTGGAGGATGCTCCAAGGATTTGGATACACTGTTACCCTTGAGCACAAAATTCCAACAGCTTTGCTCATTCATCTTCAGGATCAGTGGGTATCCAAGGCTGCTACTTTTAGCCAATGTCTAGCACTGAGGAGGGGGCAGCCCACAAAGCCCATAGCATAGTCACAAGATTGGGAAAGACTGTAAGAAACCAGAGCAAGACAGAATGAAAACTAGCAGCCAACACCATTGAGAATCTTTCTGGAGGAGGTAGGATTGAGATAGTATCCTACCAGAGGGGTAGGAATCATAGGTGTGGAGGAGGAGGAGGACTGAGAGAGGTAAAGGCCTTCTCAAGTCTCCTGTGGTGTGGTGATTGTTCCAGGCTTGCCAGAGAGACTACGGGGGGACTGTTGTGACCATGCTTTGCTTGCTGTTCGACTCATGAGGAAGCCAGCTACTCCCCCATGGAGAAGGAAGATTTTCCCTTAGACCAGCAGTTGTGCCATGTCTAAGCTGACTTTCAGAGTCTGTGGCGTGATTGCCTTTGTGACAGAGCGAGGCTGGCTCTGGCTGACTCCATTTCAGAAGCAGTGTTTGATGTCTGGCCGAAGCTCAGGATGTTCCACTGTGCTCTGCATCTCATTTACCCAAGCTGAGCTGTAATCTTTCAAGAGCCAGCCACTTGTCACACATTCATCAAACCAAGCTGGACAGATATGGAATGCAAATGGCATCCCCCTGACTTGGCTCAGAGTTGGGGGGCCTTCCCTGATGAGAAAGACAGAAATAAGAGGCTTAAGTAATGCCCTCCTTTGCCCCAGCTATGTGGAAGTACTGTTTGTATTGCTATTCAACATAGGCAGGTGGAGAAGGCCCAGAGCTAGGAAACTACAGCCCTGCCTCTCATCCCAAATCCTTCTTACCAACTCTGTGGCCTGAGACAATTTGTTAACCTACCTGGATCTTTCTTTTCTCATCTGTAAAATAAGATGAACAAAAATAAGATGAACAGATCAGTTCCCAGGTGAACAGGTCTGGGAAGCCCTGTCTGAGGAGGTGATAATTGAGCTGAAATCTAATTTTGAGAAAAATCCTGATATGAATTTCTGGGTAAAGTGCTTCCCAGGCAGGAGAGGGAGAAAGTGCAAAGGCTCAAAGGCAGAAGAAAACCTACCTTATTTGAGGAGCACCACACACACACACACACACACACACACACACACAGAAAGAGAGAGACAGAGCCAGTGAGGCAGGAGCAGAGAGAGTGAGGGAAAAGCTTGTAGTAGGTTATGTCAAAGAAGTAGTGAGGAACCCACATGTATGACCCTGGAGACCATGGTATGCACTACACACGATAAGACAACATCAAAGGCAGGAAAGTGATATGATCTGATTTGCGTTTTAGAAGATTGTTCTAGCTGCTGTGTTGAGAATGAATTGGGTGGGTGGGAGACAAGGTACAAGCAAGAAGAACATTTATGAGGCCACTAAAGTCATCCAGGTAGGCGGTGATGGTAATTTGAAGCAATGATGGTAGCGTGGACTAGGATAATGGAAGTAGAGATGAAGAGGCAGACAGATTGGAAATACATTATGGAAGGAGAGCCAATAGACAGGATAACAGATTCTATCCATGGGACTGGCAAGGAGATGATGAAGGTGGGAAAGGAATCTTGGATACTACCCAGATCTATAGCTTGATTAATTGAGTGAATATTGATGCCATTTACTGATGTGACCAAGACTCAGGGAGAAATAAGTTCAGGGAGGGGCTCTTGGACATCTATGTAGAAATGCAAATAAAGTGTTTGGAAATTCAAGCCTGAAGTTCATGTGAGAAGTCTAACTCTGGATATATATTGGGGTACCGTAAGCATATAATTGGTAATGAAAGCACCTGGGGAGAATGTATAGATGGAGAAGATTGCCAAAGACTGAAACCTGGAGACTTCCAACTTATATAGTGCAGTGTGGTAAATTACCTGGTATGGCTTTTGTAGCCATAAGTCTTTGTAAACTCCATTGTGGAATTTGCTGTGAGCAATTGGGGAGCTCCTGTTTGTAAAAGTTATCCACCTGGGGTATTTCTGTTGGGTGTGGCACAAAGCAATGTTCTGGGAAGTTCGCTCTCTCTCAGGTGCTTAGTATTCTGATGTTATGATTGGCTACTTTGGTCACTCTACCAGGCTCAAAGAGGCCTCCTAGAAGCAGAAGTCTGTCTGACTACTGGGTGAGAAGGACGTACTGCTGAGAAGGAACGTGCTCCTGAGAGACACATGTTGCTGGGAAAGAGATGCAAGAGGCACGCGTTGTTGAGAGAGACACCAAGGGACACGCACTGCTGGGAGAGAGACTGTTCGGTGAGAGATGACAGGCTGAAAGAGACTGAGCATTTTTCCTGAACTTGAATTGTAATCTGGTGCTTCCCTAATAAAACCCATAATCTATGAGTTCTGTATGGCCACTGCAGTGAATTATTGAACCCAGGAGAGAGATGATGGGTGCTTTGGGAGAATGGTTGGTGAAAGGGCTGGAGGGAGGCAGCATGTCTGGCCTTGCATGAATAGGCCTTGGGTTACTGATAGTGATTCTGTCTTTCTTGTGTGCGGTGAGAGGAGGTCAGAAGATGCGGCCTCCTTGCCTCTTTAGCATATAGGTTATGAAAAGGAGAAAGAACCAGCCAAGAAGATTAAGGGGCATCAGAAAGTGAAGTCAGTGGGAAACCAGGAAGCCAAGTGAAGAGTGTTTAGGATGGAATCATATCAAGTGAGGCTGAGAGTTTGAGTTAGGTGAGAATAAAGAAGTGACCACTGGATGTAGAATCATGTATTTATTGGTGGATGTATTGGAACATGAACTTTTTGCAACATGACCTTGACAAGAATAGCTTCACTAGGTTGGTGTAGATAGAACTTTGAACAGTAGTGGGCTAAAGACAGAATCAGAGGTGAGAGAGTGGTGACAGCAGTTACAGGCAAGTGATGAGAAAAACTTTGCTGGAATGGCAAGAGAGCATTTGGATAGTAACTAGAAGGAAATGTGAATTGAAGAACAGGTTTTTAAAGTTGAAATCAGAAAGTAGAGATGGAAGTGAGATAGAAACAGACACCAGAACATAATGACAAGGAGCCAAACAGAGGGTAGTTGAAAGCCAGGATCCCTGTTACTGGGACCTGAACTTATTTCCACGGAGGTCCTAAACTCCCCCATGGAGGGGGAGGAGTCCAGGGGAAGTGAACTCCAACATCTGCCTTAGCAGTCTGTTTCCTGTCCTTACCTGGAACCTGAAAATGGGAGGGGGAGGAAGAGGAAATAAGAAGAGATCAAAGAGCTAGGAAGAGAGCCCTTTGAAAGGAGAAAGAAAGGATAGTGCCAGCATGAGCTCAGATTCTATTAGGACAGAAACCTACCTGGGCAAAGAAAATTGTATTAGACGCTCGTTCTCCAACTTCTGATTGGTTTGCCTGTTCAACAACTTTAGTTTTCTTTAGATACTTTCAGTCCATTAAAAGTTTTTAAATTTTTCCAGCTTTAAGGAGTCTCTCTTCACTCTTTCCTTTGTTCTCTCACTTCTCTCTCTCTCACACACACGCACGCACGCATGCCCGCATGCACACCCCACTCAGAAAATGTAATGTAGGGGTAAATAATCCTAAAACCTGCTCCAGAAGCATAAGCATCACTTATGTCTAGTCAAACAGCATATTCCATTATTCTGGACACAGTGATTGGTTCAAACAAAATATCAGATCCATTTTGGTTCAGTAAGATTCAATCCTAGTACTTTTGTTGAAATGATTAGGAAACAGGCTCTTCTCTTTCCCAGCAGTTTGCCAAGTTGAGAACTAAGTCTAAAATAGACAAGCGCAGAGCTGAGAGATGAAGATGAACTCAGCACTACCTTTGAACTTCTCAGCTTCATTAATAAATAAATGTTTCCATTTCACTGTCTTCCTTGCCCCCCACCAAGTGAAAAACACATCCTAAGCAAAGTAAGGTGAGGGGATACCATCATCACCAGACAAAGTGGATTGGAGACAGGGAGACTCTGCCAACAGATCTCAACTCTAATTCGGAGGAACCAGACACTCCAACCAACCCCCTAACAACTTGCTGTATGATGTCTGTTAGCAGTCCCTTCATTTAAATCTCAGGTACCTCATTTGTTAGAAGGAGACACCAAGTCATTTTTTTTCTTGCCAAACAGTATTGTCACAAGGGCACGGAGACACATGTGTCCAAACGCCATGCAAGCAAAAGCATGCATCTCCTTCTTGCACTTGAGTCAAGATTCTTTGTGGCTACTGACAGGCTCTCTGCATTGTCACCGTGGCTTCAAGCCTACCATTTAAATTGTTGGACTGCATCATGAAGAGAAATAATTCAACCACTGAATGCAGTCTTCCTTAAAGAAGAAAGCACCATCTCCTTCCTGATGCCCCTTGCAAGGGTAAAACTTGTCCTTGTTTGGAGGCCAAGCCACATACTCAATTATGCTGGCCTCGCCACCTCCCTTTGCAAGTGCTAGGTGAGTTTAGGCTGGAGTTATTGAGGCAACATTCCCATTTTAAATGTAAAGCAAAAGACACAGTTTGTCTTGAATGCAAAATAAAGCCCCAGTACATTTTTCAAGCTGCTAATACACAGCTGGTCTAGTATTCATTTCGGTGACAAGCACAGACTAAGCAAAAGACCTAGCAGGCTTGAAGTGTTTGTTTCCCCTGTGAATATAATCAAACTCTAAGGAGGAATTTTCTAATTTGATTTTGCATTGGATACTTAAATTTATATAAATAGTGCTGGAAATGAAACCCTTCTGTCCTTATAATATTGCATCTGATTTCTGAAAACTGAACTTGCCCAGATCCCCCCAAATTAACTCAACATCAAATGCATACTATCTCAAGTGTTGTTCTCCATCATGTTTGCAGCTGCGGGGGCAGCAGTGATCCTTAAAGCAGCCTGTCCACTCAAGTTCTGCATTTCCATAGGATAAAATCATAAATATCTGCTGGAAAGCTCATGACTCAAATGCCTATACTCTCTGGTCTTCTAATATCTGCAATAATTTCCTTTCCATAATAAGGTTGTCTTTCTTTCATTTGGAAAAAAAAAATAGAGACATTATGGAATCATTAGAATAATTGGTCCCCAACAAGTAAAATTTTCTTTACATGATTAGATTAATTCTACAGGGAAAAAAAAAGATAATTTGCCAGTAGCTCAGATGTCTTATTTCTTACTCAAAGAAATGATCACCTCTTTCCCCACCCCACCCTCTTTATTGCACACAGAGACATGCAGCAATATTTTGCTTCCTACTAAAGGGGAGGTGTTTAACTTCTTTGTGTCTGGGAGCTGAATGCTTTAATTCCCAAAGCTTCTTTTCAGTGGGTAATAAGGGGCAACTCCTTGGTGATGCTGGTGGGAGCAGAAAGAGGTGGGTACCTCACTGGAATTCCAGTCATTCTCCTCCTATCCCTCAAGGCCAGGCACCCAGCTGAGTGGCAACCAAGTCTACCACTTCCATTCAACTCCACAAGTGTTTACTAAAATAGGGACTGAGCAGCCAAGGCTGAAATCAGAACTGTAGGAAAGAGAAAGAAATATGAAGCATAAGTGTTGGTTTATTCTCTTATGTATGCTGAACTGTAATGGGTCAAGTTCAATACAAACACGAGGTGCCATGTGGTTATTAGGAAAATGGGAAGATTATTAATGGCTGGATAGTGAAAGGGCCAAGAACTAGAGTTCAATCTTGACTTCACTCTGAGTGGCTGTAGAAACCCAGACAAAAGGGTTAGAGTCTTTAAACTTTCTTTTTCGGCAAAGAAGCAAATAATATCGTAGAGATTCCATCATAGGAAAGGTAATGTTACAGAAACAAGTGTGTCGTATCTGTTATGTGCTCTGTAAATAGCCTAAGGTGCAGTTGAGTCACAGACAAGAGAGAACACTGAGCTGAGATGGGCCACAGTAGTGTTCTTGAAGGAGGTAGGGTTTAAATGACAGGAAGTGGCAAGGTTTGACCAAGCCAAAAAAATTTTTAAAAAGGGAGGGGGCATTTGACTGCTAACCAGAAAGTTGCTGGTTCGAACCCACCAGCCACTCCATGGAAGAAAGACTGGGCAATGTACTTCCATAAAGATTTACCATCTCGGAAACCTAAAAGAGGGTCTCTAAGAGTCAGAATCAACTCGAAGGCAGTGAATTTGGTTTTTTGGAGTATATGGATGGCTGAACCAAAGGCACAAAGGTCACTGGGGGTGGTCCAGGAAGAAGACACTAAGAGAATGACTTGACACCTACCCTGAGACCTCCCTACCACCAACAACCCAATTCCATCAGTTTGACTGACTGGCTCAGGGAATGCAAACTGGCTTTTTCCATTTGTTTATTTGACATAATGAGAAAAATAAAATTGCAGCAAACAAAATTTCCAGAGCATTCTAATTTGGAGTTATACACGATACATGCTGATTTGAATTAGCAATGGGCCTGCCAAATAATAGGTACCCATAAACACTTGTTGGTATATGATACTCCTCTTTCCATCACTTTGGATAGTAGTGAGTGGAGTATCTTACAAATTAAATATAATATCCATTCATTATAATTATAGGAGACAGGACTATTTCTGCTCTCTGCCTCTATTTCTTAGAGAATGATACAGATAACCCTATGAAAAGTTCAGAACTGACATTTAATCTTTTAGAACAAGTCACCTTCCATAATCTGGTTTGTGATCAATTAACATTCAGTGAAATCTCTTATACCTTTCTGTTCTGGTTACCTAGTGCTACTCTGACAGGAAACATACCACAAATGGGATGGCTTTAACAAACAGGAGTTTATTCTTATAATTTGGAGGCTTTAAGTCCAAGTTCAAAGCGCCAAGCTCTAGGGGCTGGGTGGAAGCCCCTCAACCTTGGGGGTCCAGCTCTGCCTCCTGTTCCCAGCCCACTGGAGATAGAGGCATTTCTTCACTCAGACAGCTGCTGGCTGCTGAGGCTGAGAAGCCCAAGGTTGACAAGTAAAAAGGCACAGTCCCGATGCTACCAAACCACACGGCAGGCCATTAACTTAAGTCCATTGTAAGTTCCAAGGTCGGCAGAGCATGGCAGGCTGCTGAACAATGATGTAGCTACATGCAGGGTCCAAGCATGCCATATGCTAGAGACCATTCCCAAAGCTACTGCTTATATACAGGAGCAGACCCCATTCCCTAAGGCAGCTACTCAGCTGCTCATAGTAGATCCCACCATGGAGCTGGTTACCAGTCTCATCATGGGGAATACTACATTCAGCTTCCCAGTCACTCAACCAGGCCCAGCAAATTGACACAGCAACTGAACTACCACAATTCCACCCCTGAGCAGCCCCACACTCCAGAACCAAGTTGGATACCTTTCCCACCTGAATGTTTGATAAGTGGGAACTAATACCCAGGATAAGGATTTAAGACCCTGCTGGATCCTTCAACAGGAAAGAAATACTCCACTAGATTGTCATTAAAGTAGGAAAGTAGACTTGTGTATTTTCATAGAATGATGAAGCTGGACGTGGTCTTAGAAGCCATAAAGTCCAATCCACACTTTCACAAATGGTAATACTGAGACCTAGAGAGGGGGACTGACCATTTTTAGTCAAATAGCTAGTAAGGTAGAGCTAAGACTCAAATCCAGAATGCCTGACCCTTGCTTACATTCCTGTGTGTTAGACAGATCATTAGGAATAACTATTAAACCCATTTCAACAAACTAAAGATATATGTATAGATAGATAGATAAATATAGATATAGATAGATAGATGATAGCAGAACCTCCATTCCTCATACACTTGGACAGTCTAAAGTTTAACTATTCATCTATATCCTCATGGAACCATCTTCTTTTGCTTCAGAACAGTCTGTTTATGACATTGACTTTATCTCTACATCTGTCACAGTTTACAAAACACACTTTGATTATCTCACTAAGAAGCAAGTTTCAGTCTTCCTAAGCCACAAATGGTCTTCCTTACTTGACAATCACCTTGGGTAAGTACTGGGATCCTGTGAGATTGTGAACTCTCTTTGGACAAGGGACTGCCTCTCCTACTCTTATGCCCTCCATAGTAGAGATTCCAAAATAGTTTCATGGACTGACTGCATTAGAATTATTTGGGGATCTTTCCCAAAATGTCTATTCCTATGATCCACAGAAACCCTAAGTCAGTAAGTCTGAGGTGGGACCAATAATTTGCCTCTCTACAAAGCTCTGATAATTAGCCACCTTTACCAGCACCCCCCACAGGGCAGACATTTCAGGAAGCCCCCAAGAAATATCAGATAGATGTCCTTTGAAGGGCAGATCCAAGTCCTTTCCATAAAACCAACAAAATCCCAGAAATATGAGCAGTTTTCTTGATGTAACTGTCTAGTTCTAAGGGTTGCAGGCCACTCTCTTATCATTTTATTATTCAAAATTGTAATGAAATTAATCTTCTTTTTTGGATAATTTGTTACAGACTGTGTAGATGGTTGACTAGAAGATATTTATTCATTTATAATCCAGCAGAATTTAGCTTCAGTTTGATATAAAGGTATTAAAAATTACCTTTGGATCATTAGACAAATAATGTCAAAAAAAGAGAGAAAAAAAGATGAAAACCTAGGAATAGGGGACCATCCCTTGCCAAGACCAAAATAAATTGTACTTACTCTGTTATAACAACTGCTTTGCCTGAGAGAGGTTGAAAGAAAGATCATAAATAAAGATGTTCATGGCCAGAGGCCCAGTATCTGTCTGGAAGCCAATGGCCAATGCTTAGGCCTGCCTTCCTTGACCCATGCCAAAGCTCCAAACACATTGGAGCCATCAAGGTGACCCAGGGCTAAGACTGATCTATCCAGATGTTGGATGTGGTTATTTATTTAATAATTTTGTACCTGGCAATGAGCAGATGACTTGAAGAGCAGAGGACAATTAATGTGAAAATGCAGGTTCTTTTCACAGGGTGAAATTCCCAAGAAGGATCCCAACTCTAGGTTTCAATCCCTGAACCTAGTCAGATATTTGAGACAGAGTAAGTGTAAGGGTCATTGGCATACATATATAGAAGAACCATCTCATGTTGACCAAAGGAGACACAATGGAGGTCAAACTTAGAGACAACCTAGTGTTAAATCATACATTATGGATAAGGGCCATCACAATTTGACTGATGACAAAAGAGTCTTCTGAGATACATATTTTTTTTTAAGCCTGCTGGCCTTTCTGTGTCTCTAAAATAATACTACCACAGGAAGGATGAGCCAACTGGCGAACATCCATCAGCAAGTGGTCCCAGTGAGAACTGTTCTTACTCTGCCTTCCCCACCCCCAACAATGTGACACTCTTTGCTCCCCAAAATGCCTGTTCAGCAAACCTTCCAACATCTGAATGTCAGCACCTTAATATAGCAGAGTCATCCTCCAAGCAGAGAAACACCCAAGGAATTGGGATGAAAAGGGGGATGTAAGAAACTAGAGATGATGGACTCAGAAGATTCAAGTTATTTTGCATATGTATCCTCTTATGCACAATTAGAAATAAATGAAATGATGAGGAGCACCAAGAAATGCCTCCCATATTTTTCCAGTTTGGTCTGTTTTAGATAAATAACTCAGGAAAGGACCTCCAAATTTTTATGTGATATCTAAAATCATAGACTGTCAGAGCAGGGCATGCTGTTAGACATCTCATTGGACAATCTTCTCAGTTAACTAATGGGGAAATCAAGATCTAGGAAGTGGGGGTGACTAGCTGAATAACTAACTAGAGACAATAGCTCATTTGAGAATTATAGTTTTCTAAAATGTTCAATGCTCTTTCACACACCATGAAAGAGAAGGGCAGGATGGATGGATAAGTAGGCAGAACCCTGGCCTTACAAAAAAAAAAAAAAAAACACCCATTGCCATAGAGTCAGTTCTGACTCATAGTGACCCTATAGGACAAGTAGTCCCACAGGGTTTCTAAGACTGTGATCTTTATGGAAGCAGACTGCCACATCTTTCTCTCATGGGGTGGCTGGTGGGTTTGAACCACCGATGTTCCAGTTAGCAGCTAGCACTTAATCACAGAGCTACCAGGGTCCCTCCCCTGATTTTAGCACCTAGGAAAAAGTGAAGCACTAACAGACATGTAAAATCTAACTGGGACTATTTGCTGATGGATGTTTGCCGGTTGACTCATCTCTCCTTGTGGTATTATTATTTTAGAGACAAGGAAAAGCCAGCAGAGTTTTAAAAGCATGTATCTCAGAAAGCTTTTTCGTCATCAGTCAAGTTGCAACAGCCCTTAACCATAATGTATGGTTTAACACTAACTTGTCTCTAAGTATGACCTCTGTGATGTCTCCCAAGGGTCATTCACTTCTCCTTTAGATAATATAGAGGAATGCCTCATTCCTCCATCTCCTGCATTCACTCCCTCATCTCCTTCAAATGCCTTAAACACAATGCCATCGAGTTGGACCCAACTCATAGCGACTCCTCCTTGGGTTTCTGAGGCGGTATCATTATGGAGGTAGATTGCCCAACCTTCCTTCAAAGGAGTGGCTGGTGGGTTTGAACCATCAATCTTCTGGTTAGCAGTCAAGTGCCATAGGCACCATGCCACCCTTAATTCACACATAATTGAGGAAATATATTGCAAAACTTGGAAGACCCCTGGATCTAGTTTGTAAAGTTCTCTTTGATATATATTCTCATCCTTTTGTTGAACTAATCTATTCTCATGAATTTATAGATCATCTTCATGTTGACAACTCCCAGATTTGTATTTCCAGCCCAGATCCCTATCCTGAACTTTAGAGACACATAATCTAAATTTAACATGCCCCAACTGGACTCCTGATCTCTGGCACCCCAAACATGGTCCTCACACCATCTCCCCCATATCATTTAATGGAAAAACTATTCTTCTGAGAGTTTCAGCCAAAATCCTTGGCATCATCAATACATTCATTCTTTCTCTCATATCCCATATCCAACCAATTAGCAAATCTTATTGATTTTACTTCAAAAAAACAAAATAAATTCTTGCCACTTATACTGATTCAAATACAGGTCAAAGCTACCTTGATCCCTTAGTTGGAACATTGCAGTAGCCCCACCTCAGTGTTCTCTGTCATGCTACTCTGCTCTCCTTCAGTATATTTTTAACACAGAGTCCAGAGAGACCTTGTTAATATGTATGGTAGATCACAGCACTCCTCTGCTCAAAACTCTCTGAGCTCTTCCCACTTCACTCAGAGTGAAAGCTAAATTCCTTAAAATGAGTGACAAAGCTGGGCAGGATCTAGATATGCTTATCTCTGACCTCACAGCCCACTCTCCTTTCTTTTGCCCTCTACTCCAGCCACACTGGACTCCTCAATCCCTTAACACATCAAGCCTGCTCCAACCTCAAATTCTTTGCTTCTACTTTCTCTGCCTACGATCCTCTTGCCTAGGTTTCTACCTGGCCCACTCCCTCATCTCTTTCAGGTCTTTATTCAAACGTCACCTTCTTGATGAGACCTTTTCTGGCCACAGTATTTACAATTACAATACACACACACACACACACACAATTCTATCCTCTTTTCTGTTTTCTTTTTCTTTAATGCACTTTCTTCATAGGAACTCATGGACACACCACCAAACAGTCCATATTCTACCAAAAGTAGAAGAAAGGGAAATTGTCCCTAGAAATAGCCACTGCATCACCATTGGCCTATTGTTTCCTTTTCATGGAAACCATGCAAAGTTATGAGACTTGACTCTTTCTATGTTTCCCTGGAAATCATGCACTAAAACTAGAACACTAGGCTGGAATTAAAGATATTGATTTACTTAAATGAAGCACATTTTCTGACACCTCGTTTAAAAGAGAAAAAATCTCTCGATGCTGTCAAGCATTCTATATTTTGCAGCTTTGAAACAAATGCCAGGAGAATGTCATTCTCCATTTGACTTTTTCCTCTAAAATATTTTTATCTTATTTTAATTTATCCTTCGTCACTTAAGATCAGCTGGAAAAGAATTTAAATGAAAGTACTACCAAGGTTTTGGATAAGGTAAGAAGTGTCACCAAAACACACACACACACACACACACACTTCTTTCTCACATAATCATCTGCACAAGTTTTTCTCCATCAGCAGTGTGGGTTGGGAAATGTGTCGGCAAATGTCGAGATACTGTCTGAGTGGTGATGAAATTAAAGGACAAGGGTCTGATGACCGGGTCCCAGACTCAACCCTTCAAGTTTCCTCTTGGTTATTTATCGTGGAGATGACTCAGCAATCAACATACTCATAATTGCAATAAACGTGTCCACTGAGGCAATCACTCACATTTCCTCACTATCATTCAGGCTCCAGTTTGTTTGTTTGTTTGTTTTGTTTTGTTTTTTGTTTTCCAAACTCAACAAGTTTTCCATTCACTAAAGGACATAATTATTCAGGGATACTTGTGTCTAAAAATGTGCTTCTTGAATTTATGTGACAGCCCAGACCTTTTTTCTCCTGCCATCTACAAATTTAACCATGTGTCTCCTCAGCTGCTGACTCCCATTTTGGGATGATAATAATATAATGATCCTTTTTGAGCCCTCAGTGGGAGCTTCCTAACTGGGAAATCTGTTTCTAAACCTGCCAACTCAAAGCCAAAACCAAACTCAGTATCACTGAGTTGATTCCAACTCATGGCCACCCCATGTGTTACAGAATGTAACAGTTCCATAGAGTTCTCTTGGCTATAATCTTTATGGCAGCAGATTGCCAGGCCTTTCTTCCACGGCATCACTGGGTGGGTACACACTGCCATCCCTCAGGTTAGTAACGAACACAAACTGTTTGCATCACCCAGGGAACGACCACCTCAAGTCAACTTACTTTTACAAAAGTAAATTAGAGGTTGTCATTCTCCTGTTTAAAACTTTGGAATTGATTCCTATCGAGATTAGTAATAAATCCAAATTCCGTATTCTGTTCCTTCAGTTTCTTGCTTCCCTCTCAACTTCATATCCCATCTCCCTCCCTGTCATTTGTTATGCTTCTGCCACACTGGCCTTCTTTCTGTTCTCCTGCAAACCAAGATTGTTCCTGTCCCAAGATCTTTGAACAGTTTGTTGCCTTTGCCTGAAAGTCTTTTCTCAAAGATGTCTGCATGGTTGGCTCCTGAGAATAACTCAGATCTTAGACCTTCTCTTCAAAGATCTCCCCGGGCCACCCAAGCCTCTTGTCACCCTAGGAGTTACCAGTTGCTGTTGTGTTGATTCCAACTCGTGGCAACCCCATGTGTGTCAGAGTAGAACTGTGCTCCATAGGGTTTTCAGTGACTGATTTTTCACAAGCACAAGACCACCTGTTTTTCCAAGACACCTCTGGGTAGACTCGAACCCCCATCATTTTGGTTAGCAGCCCAGAGAGTTCACCATTCGCACTCCTCAGGGACTTCCCCTAGGGGTCACCTTCCTCTATTTCACTTTTTTCCCAGTACTTATCACAGCCAAAAATCTCTTACTGATTCACTTGCTTTTTTATTATCTGGACTTTTCAATGAGGCTTTAAGTTCCACAAGAGCAGAGACCTTTCCTGCCTTGTTTATTTCTGTATTCTTAGGACCTAGAAGAGTGCCTGACAGAGTAGAAGCTCAGTAGACATTTGCAGAATAAACATGATGCATGGTCTCCTTTACTCCTCATAGAAGCCTCATTTCACACTGTAAAACAGAGGCTCATAAAGGTTAAATTACTTTCCCAAAGTCAGTGTCACAGATGACACTTGAACCTGTCTCCAAAACCATAGTTGTTAGGTGAGGACACAGGGTATTTTGTTTTCACTTTTCCTGGATGTTTAAAGAGATACAGTCTCATCCTGGTCAAGAACCACAGAAATAAAGAGTCTTGAGTCAATCCTCATTCAGACCCCATCCTTTCTCCATCAGGGTGCTGTCGGTAAAAGCCCAAGTCTCAGAGCAGAGAGATCTAGGTTTGAGTCCCAGCTGGTGGCTCTTGATAGCCTTCTTCATGCTGGAACCCAATGCCCTTATTCTCAAAGTGGGAACACACCTTTTAGGGTTGCTGCTGAGATTAAATAAGATAGTGTACAGAAAATGTTTAGCACTGGGCCTTAAGCATAGCAAGAGTTCAATGAAAATTATCCAAGTTTGATGTGGGTGTGATTGTTGTGCTGACTGAAAATGTAGTGTGGGGTTAAGAGAGCTGATTCTTGACTCATCAGACCTAGGTTCATATCCCTCAAAGCTATGGCTTTGGGCAAAATGTACAACTTCCCTGTGCCTTGGTTTCTTTAGTGGTGATAGGGCTTAATGGTGGCACCTGATTTATTGGATTTTGTGAGGCATAAAAGAGAGAACATATTAGAAGTACTTAGCCTAGGTATATGCCCAGTTGGAAGTAAGCAAAAACAAGCAGTTATTCATCATCATCATCATCATCATCATCATCATCATCACCATCCCCTTCAAGTGAAGTAAAATTCTGATGGGGCGGGGAAGGACAGAATCTCTTTGATTCCTCTGAGCCTTGACTCTGTGATTGTAGAATTTCTACAGACCAGCCAATCTCCCTGCCTCCTTGCAGCGCTAATACCTACTAGAATCCTGGTAGCATAGTGCCTAAGGCACTTGACTGCTAACCAGAAGGCTGGCGGTTCAAACCCACCAGCCACTCCTCAGAAGGAAGATGGGGCAATCTATTTCCGTAGTGATACTGCCTCGGAAACCCAAGGAGGGGTCACTATGAGTCAGGTGCGACTCCATGGTAGATAACAACAACAATAACAAAATCCTCCAGGATCGTGAACCCTCCCCCTCAGAAGCCAGAGCCAGCCTCTTTCTCCTGAAAACCCAACACGTCCCGTAAAACTGCACTCTCACACATGCATGCACACACACACACACACACACACACACTCGTACCTGCACTCAGAATACTGTTTAGCTTTCATAAGGAAAAAAAAAAAAAAAAACTGTGAATGTTCGTATTGATGTTGCTCTTTATCAAATGGCTCTGGTTTCTGTTACAACTCCTGCGTGCTCACCCAGGTCCCTGCCTGCAGAAAACATACTCTGTCTTATTTTTTCTTCCTGCTACCAGTTGGGCAGATTTTGAGGACCCTTTTAAGACATTTTGGGGTATTGTTTCCCAGCATATGTGGGCAGCGTTACTACTTCCGCCCCCTCAGGACTACTTAACAACATCAGCAAGGCAATTAAGCCCAGTTTTCAGGAAAATGCCAGCGGCTCTGCACTGTCTGGATGGGAGTCTCAGCCCAATTATTTCCAGCTAGTTGTGAACTGTGCAAAAGTGGACTTTACTTCATTATAACTTCAGCTTGGACTGATTAAAAGTCAACTGTGTTGGAGACAGTAAGAAAAAAAATGAAACAATTAAACTTGTCATCAATAAAATTGCTGCATATTCCTCAACACAGGGTTTTACTTCTCTCCAGAGGAGTGATTAAAATGAACTGATTGAACTATAATTTGATTGACTGGAGAGCCTCCATCCATTGCGCTGAAACTTAACTTCCACTTATTGCTCTTCTTAGTCTGGGACATAAAACCTCCTGCAGGCCTGCCATAGCCCAGTGACAGATGTCCTGAGCTCATCAGGTGGTGCTGGTCCCAACCAGAGCCTACTGAGGGATTCTGGGAGACAGAATAATGACCCCAAAGATGTTCACATCCTAATCCCTGAAATTATTATTAACATATTCTGAATATGTTACCTTACATGGTAAAAGGGACTTTGCAGGTCTCATTAAGGTTATGGATCTTGAGAAGAGAAATTACCTTGGGTAATCTGCATAGACTAATATCATTACATGAATCCTTGAAAACAAAGGTTTCCTGGCTGTATGAGAAGGTAGTATGACTACAGAAGAGTCAGAAAGAAGCAGCATGTCTGGCTTGGGGATGGGGAGGAAGCTATGAGCTAAGGAATGTTGGCAGCCTTTAGTTATTGTTGTTTTTAGTTGCCACCATGTAGGCTCCTACTCTCTGAGACCTCATGCATAACAGAACAGAATGTTGTCCAGTCCTCTTCCATTTTCATGTTCATTAGTATATTTGAGTCTCTGATTTCAACCATTGGGGCCATCAATCTTACTGAGTATTGCCCTTGATTCACTGGCCTTCCACATCACTCAGCATGATGTCCTTCTCAGAGACTGATTCTCCCTCATAATGTGTCCAAAGTAAGTGAGTTGAAGTCTTAGGTAAATATTTTGTGATCCATAGAAATTTTTTTTTGTTTGTGGTATTTTATTGACTTTTTGATCAAAGTTTACACAGCAAATTAGGTTCTTATTTAACAATTTCTGTACATATTGTTCAAGAAGCTCTGGTGGTGTAGTGGTTAAGGCATTTGGTTGCTAACCAAAAAAGTCAGTGGTTCAAACCCACCAGCCACTTCATGGAAGAAAGATGATGCAGTCTGCTTCTGTAAAGATTTATAGGCTTGCAAACCCAATGGGGGTCACAAAGGGTCAGAACCGACTGGATGACAGTGAGTTTGGTTTTGGGTTTATACATATATTGTTCAGTGACATTGGTTACATTCTCCACTCTGTGTCCACATTCTCCATATTTCTGTTCTAGTTTTTCTGCTTCCTTGAATCCAACTTCTCCGCTCTGCTTTAGGGTAAATGTGGACCTTTTGGTCTCATGGAGATGATTTTTTTTTCCCCAAAAGCAACACACGATTCAGGGGTGATATTGTTTATTTTATGAACCAATCTGTTACTTGGCTGAAAGGAGACCTCTGGAAGTAGTTCCGGTTCAAAGTTTAAAGGGCATCTCAGGGCAATAATCTTGGGAGTTCTTCTAGTTTCTACCAGTTCGGTAAGTCTAGCCTTTTTTTTTCTCATAATAATTAGAGTTTTGTTGTACAATTTTCTCCCATTGTATCTCAGATCATCTGTTGTGGCCCTGGGCAGAACGGCCACTAGTAGTAGCTGGGCACCATCTAATTCTTCTGGTATCTGAATAGAGGTTGTGACTCTTCTTGGCAATCAGTCCTGTGGGCTAGATTCTTCTTTGAGTCTTTGGTTTCCTTCTTTCTCTGCTGCTCCAGACTAGCAGGGCCCAATAGTTGTATCTTGGATGGCTGCTCACGAGCTTTGAAGATCCCAGGTGCTACTTACCACACTAGGATGTAGAACATACATTTTATGGACTATGATGTGCGAATTGACCAAGTTATTCCCTGACTATGATCCTAAGCCTTCAAACACAAGCCAATCCTATGAGGTGTTTGGCTATGTCTGGGAGGTAACCTGACTGTATCCTCTATGTGCTTTATTATATATATGAATATATGTGAAGCATTAATAAACATATATATATATCTATGCCTATAGATACACCTGTATATGCACACATATATAAACACATGTACCTTGTTATACACATATATGCATATATGTCTACCCATGTAACCACTCAGGAGCTCTGGTGGTTCAATGGATAAGGCATTTGGTTGCTAACGAAAAGGTTGGTGGTGTGAACCCACCAGCTGCTCCATGGGAGAAAGATATGGCAATCTGCTTCTGTAAAAGATTTATAGCCTTGGAAACCCTATGGAGCAGTTCTACTCTGTCCTATGGGTCTTTATGAGTCAGAATCGATCCAATGACCATGGGCTTACATAACCACTCACGTATTTTTGGGTTGTTGCTGCTGTTGTTGACAAATTGTATATGTTGTGGCATTTATCAATAAGGTCCCTTAATCTTGTATATTTCTTATTGGTCTTTTTTATCATGGTTTAATTATAGACTCTTCATCCAAATTCAGTATTGCCTTT
>NW_006921596.1:9444594-9462686 GCF_000298275.1 Orycteropus afer afer
TTTTTTTTAAATGATTTGGAGTTTTGTTCCACATTGTTCTCCCACTCTATCTAGGATTTCCTACATAGATCCCCCTCTGAGTGGTTGACAGTGGTAGCCAGGTCTCATAGTTGTATAGGCTGAGGATCACGTGGTGTACCAGTCACTTGGACTAATAGTTTTCATGTGTCTTTTGTTTTCTTCATTCTTCTTTGCTCTGGTGTGTGTACCTATTTTTGTCTTTTTGTATAAATAGCATCATACAGCATTCGTTCTTTTGTGTTTGACTTGTTTCACTGAGTATAATGTCCTACAGATTCATTCATGTTATAAGATGTTTTGAGGACTCATCACTATTCTTCAAGCCAGTTCCAACTCATAGCGACCCTGCGTACAACAGAACAAAGCATTGCCTGGTCTGCACCATCTCACAATCGTTGTTACCACTCTTCTAAGTTTGTCATACTAAGGTGGCTTTCATGTTGCTGTGATGCTGGAAGCTATGCCACTGGTATTTCAAATATCATCAGGGTCACCCATGGTGGACAGATTTCAACAGAGTTTCCAGATGAACACAGGCTATGAAGAAAGACGGGATCATCCACTGAACAAAATTGGCCATGAAAACCTTATGAATAGCAGTGAAATTATTCTTTATAGTTGCATGGTATCCCATTGTGTGTATTACCACATTTTGTTTCTCCATTCAATCATCCATTAACTGGCACTTAGGTTGTTTTTTTCTTTTTGCTATTCTGCATAATGCTGCAATGAACATAGGTGTACATATATGTATCCATGACACTGCTATTAGGTCTCTAGGGTGTATACCTAGGGGTGGATCATAAGATATATATTTCTATTTCTAGCTTTTTAAGGACATGCCATACCTTTGATCCATAAAATTTTCATTGGCTATTTCTCAGAAGTAGATCACCAGGCTTTTCTTCCTAGTCTGTCTTATTCTGAAAGCTCCACTTAAAATTGTTCACCATGAATGATCCTACTGTATTTGAAATACTAGTGGAATAGCTTCCCTTATCGGAGCAAAACTACAATATAAGAACTAAAAGATGGGTGGTGGAGGCAAGCTATAAGAGCTGGAAAAAGCCAGGCAACTATTCTACCCAAGAGCTCCAGATAATAAAACAGGGTTTTACCAACAGCCTAATTTTAGCCCAGTGAGACTGTATCAGACTTCTGACTTTACAGAACTTTAATATATTTGTGTTGTTTTCCATTGCTATGTTTGTGGTGATTTGTCACACCACGATAGGAAAATGAAACTGGGATCCAGGGGAGCCTGGACAAGAGTGGCAGGCACAGGAATACTCACATTCCACAGGCTACAGGCTGGAATCAGACACAGAGAAGGGAGCGAGATGAGCACTGTTATGCCATCTGCTGCATATATGCAAGGTCTTGGGAGGGGAGCAGATGGCATATATCTGCCTCATGTTCTGAACATGCTACAAAGGAACCTTCAAGTCATCTGATCCACAGGGTTTACAAGGATTATATTTCACTTGGTTAGCAAAGGCCCTGCACAGACCAGGTGCTCAATAAATAAGTGGCTTGGGTTGAATGAAAAAAAAAGTTAAAAGAAGAGACGAATGAAAAAATAAGTGTGAATTGAATGAATGTTGAGGGAGTAAATTTGCCACACCCAAATTTACTAATCTGTACGTTTTGACATTGAGTCAGGGAACTACATGTGTTTTACAACACAGAATCTCACGGAAACCAAGAAGAAAATCTAGAAAGAGACAAAGTATAGGTCTGCTTTCTAATTTCCTTTATGCTACTGGGTGTTTTGAGCCCATTTCTAGGGCTTGTTTTAGATTTTTACCTAAGTTTGGGGACGGAAGATGAGTTTCAGTTGGGAGTTACCATAAAAGCTGTGTGACCTTGACTGTGTCACTTAACTTTGTGTAGTGACCCCCATCAACTCATGTGAAGGTCAATTTTTGTAATGCAAGTGACAGGAAATACTTATTAAGTGCCTGCCACATGCCAGGCTCTGTGCTAATGCAGACTAGCAGTACAGTGTATACATTTTATGTATAAGAAAATGAAAAAAGGCTCAGAAACATGAAATGATTTGTCCAAGATCTCAGTAGCAGAGCCAAAATTTGGACTCAAATGCATTTTAGTCCACAACTGGGGCTCTTAGCCCAATACAAGGAAATATTATGATGGCGGCAAATGTCCTGATTTCCTGAAAACTCTCCAGTGGTCGGGAGGGAGCTAGACTAAACCAGTGGAAGCCATGTGCTGTGATCACTTTATAACAATCCAAAGGAAAGTCTAAAATACCTACAAATGACTAACAGGACAATTTGTGCTCTCCATGCTGTGTGTGTGTATCCGTGTATGTGTATGTGTGTATATGGGTGTGTGTGGTTTTGCTAGTGTACATTTCCAGACATTATGCAGAGCCTGTCACTGAGCGATAGGAATGTTATATACAGAACAAAGCACTGCACTAGGCCTGCCATTCACTTGGCATCTCCTAACAATTGATGCCTGCTGCCACTTTCCATTGGAAGAGAAATATGATTTCTATATGTCAGGTGACAGTCTTTAAAAGGCCTCCAATGATTCATATTTCAATGTACATTTAATCCACACTAGCAAAACAGCCTGTATGGGGCCTCTCCACTGCCTTCTTCCTAGCAACCAAGGCCTTTTGTCATCATGCATCAAATTGGCTCCCAGTTGCTTTGCATGTGAGACTCAAGTTCTTGACACCAGGGTCCACCTCTCCTCACCAGCTCACTGCATTCAGAGAAAGATGAAACAATGTAGCTTTTACCTTGGGAATGAGTTCAGTGTCAAAGGCCCATGGCCACCTTGTTTATGACAGTGCTCCAGCACAACCCAGTGACTCATGTTGCTCAGAAAGAAGGAGTTTGAGTAAGACTGACCTGTCATTGGGGCTGAGGCAAAATTACTCTGTTTCTCCATTCTCAGGCTTGGTCCTTCATTCTAGTCTTTGCACAAACCTCAAAGGGACCCACTAATTCCTATGATGGAAGGGAAAGGAGACAAAGAGAAGGGGAGAGGGAACTTGCACTTCCTCAGCTCTGTCTGATTCTGTAGGTACTTCTTCTTGCTCCACTTTACAGATCCCATCCTTTCCCAGGGGTTTAAAAATTATCTCTGTGCCAGTGACTTCAAGTTTAGTCTCTAGCCAAAATCCCTTCACCAAATTCTAGCCCCAAATAGCCAATACTTGGTGACATCTCTACTTGGATGCCTTATAGATATTTCAAACTCCATATGTCAACTGTTTGATCTCCCACATGTGTTCTTATCTCAGTCTTACCTCAGTAATGGCATTATGATTTTTCCAGGGAGTCATCCCTGATCCTTCCTTCTCCATCCCAACATCCAACCCACCAGGAAGTCTGGTTAACTCTATTTCTAAAATATACCTCAAATCTACCCATTTCTCTCCATCTCTATCATCTCTGAAATCCCACAAAATCCTCTTAATTGGTCTCCCAATGGCCACTCTTGCCCCTCTTTCAAATCAGTCATGTCACAATATCAAAAGACATATTTTTAAAACTGAAATATTTTATCACATCATTCCTCTGTTTAAAATTCTTCTATGGCTTCCTTTGTTGTTGTTGTTGTTATTTGCCATCGAGTCGGCCCCAACTCATAGCGACCCTTCCTTGGGTTTCTCAGGCAGTATCACTACGGAAGTAGGATTGCCCAACCTTCCTTCTGAGGAGTGGCTGGTGGGTTTGAACCACCAGCCTTCTGGTTAGCAGTCAAGTGCCTTAGGCACTATGCTACCAGAGCTTCCTTTAGCACTTTAAATAAGATCTACAATGCCCAGCATGATGTAATCCTTAACTCCCTCTGCAACTTTATCTCATAGCTTTCTTTCTCTCACATATTGGGGTGTAATCACTCTGACCTCCTCTCAGTTCTGCAAATATAGCCAAAAGTAGTAAGCTCTTTTATGCCTCATGGCCTTAGCTCATGCTGTTCCATCTGCCTGGAACATTCTTGCCCCTGCTTTTTCCATGGCCATTTCTTTTTCTCCCTCCAGTCTCAGAAACTCAACCTTCTTACCCTATTTACGTAGTTTATTCACCTTCCCCAGCTCCACCATCCTCTATCACTTCACATGATTCATTTTTATAACACTTATAAAATTATCTTTTTATCCTATATTTCCCTAGCCTTTATTGCCTATCTCCTCCTCTAACTCATGCCATGCCTGGAACAGAGTCAATACCCTGTAACTATGAATTGAATAACTTAGTTAGTAATGCCGTATGGAAGGATAAAGGACTTGCCTAAGATCCTATAGCTGACAAGTGGCAGAACCAGGATTCAAACCCAGAGCTGACCCCCTCCAAAGTCCATGTTCTTAAACTTGAGTCATGGTTTTTGGGCTCAGAGCCAGTCCTGAACAAAGCAGTGTGTCTCCCTCTTGCCAACTCATCATGCTGTGTATCCAGAATTTCTATGCTGTCATTCCCACTAAAAGTTTCAGGGTAGAAGGTAATAATGCTCTCACAGAGGAATCAGAGGTGGAATTCCAGGCATCCAACAGGAAAGAGATGTGGAAAGACCCAATGTCCTCTCCAGGGCAGCTTTCTGATCCATCTATGTTTTAAATTGCTGTTCTATAGAGTACATACTTGGCCTCTGTGATTGGCATTGAAAAGGACAAAAAGCCCCTCCCCTAAAACCTTTCCATTTGTCTAGGGGTTCCCAAAGGCTGGACCCTGAATGGGTAGAGCAATGAAGACTTTCAGACTTTATTCAGTGTTCTGACAGTTCTGTTACAAATACTTATGTGTCTGATGCCACATCCCCTAGGCCCACCCAATTTCTGTGCAGCTGTGGGAGCACCTTTGAGCAAACACCCAGTATCCTATGTCATAGTGTCTCACCATTTCTTTCTGTCCCCAGATGTCCTCAAAGTGCTTCCTTTTCCTCAGATGGATGATTCTGTGGTGCAGAATTTACAAAGTTCTTCAGAGTATCTCCAGTGAGATTGAACTCCAGTCATCCACCATGGTAACCCACTCAATAGCATATCTTTTACTGGCTTTTCTTCTGTCTCTGTCTGTGGCAGTTAAAGTTATGTGTCAACTTGCCTGGGCCTGGTTTTGAGTGGCTGGGCAGCTGGATGTAGTATTCCCCGTGACAAGACTGGTGATCAACTCCATGATGTAATCTACTGTGAGAAGCTGAGTGGTCTGCTCCAAGTATGTAAGAAGAAGCTTTAGGAATGGTCTGTAGCTTTTGGCACACTTGAATCCTGCATGTAGCCAAGTCATTATTCAGCAGCCTGCCATGTTGTCTGCTGATCTTGGGACTGTTAATGAGACTTGAATCAATGGCCTTCCATGTGGTTTGGTAATATCAGGACTGTGCCTTTTTACTTGTCGGCCTTGGGTTTGTCAGCCTCAGCAGCCAGCAGCTGCTCAAGTGAAGAAAACTTCCAGCTTCAGTGGGTTTGGGAGCAAAAGGCAGAGCTGAAGCCCAAGGTCAAGGGGCTTTCATCCAGTACCTAGAGCCTGGCACTTTGAAATCAAGACTTCCAACCTCCAAAATCATGACAATAAACTCCTGTTTGTTCAAGCCATCTATTTGTGGTATTTTCTGTTAGAGCAGCACTAGGTAACCAAAACAGTGTCTCACTCTCCCTACTTCCTTATTGTGCTTGCTTGGATCACCTTCCAAATAAACTACTTATACCCAACTGTGTGTCTCAGGCTCTTCTTTATGAGAAACATGAATTAAGAAAGGCTTAACCCACAGTAGCTGGTCACCACCTAGGAAACCACATGGTGTTTGTTTGGAACTCAAGCTGAAAAGAAAACAAGCCAAATGTTGGCTGTGAGCAGCGTCCCAGGCTGAATATGTTTGGAAACACAGATTGCTACAACGGAAAGAAAGCATTCCAGCTGAGTTTAGTCCTTGGTCCTTGCTAAAAGGTCAAGGAGGCCACATCTTCTGACCTCCTCTAACCGCACAAGAGGAAGACAGAATCATCATCAGTCACCCAAGGCCTATTCCTGCAAGGCCAGACATGCTGCCTCCCTCCAGCCCTTTCACCAACTGTTCCTCCCAAAGCACCCACCACCTCTCTCCTGGGTTCAATAATTCACTGCAGTGGCCACACAGAACTCACAGATTATGGGGTTTATTAGGGAAGCACCAGGCTACAATTCAAGTTCAGGAAAAATGCTCAGTCTCTCTCCCCAGCCCACTGTCTCTCAGCCAAGTCTCTCACAGTCTCTCTCCCAGCAGTGCATGTCCCTCGGTGTCTCTCTCAGCAATGTGTGTGTCTTGTGTCTCTTTCCCAGCAGCGTGTGTCTCTTTCAGCAGCACATCTTCTTCAACCAGAGTCAGAGAGACTTCTGCCTCTAGGAGGCCTCCTTTTGAGTCCGGCAGAGTGGCCAAACCAACCAATCATAACATCAGAATTCTAAGCACCTGAGAGAGAGCAGGAACCTCCCAGAACATTGTTTTGTGCCACTCCCAACAGAAATACCCCAGGTGAACAACTTTAGCAATCAGGAGCTCCTCGGTTGCTCATAGCAAATTCCACCACAGAATTTACAAAGACTTATGGCTAGAAAAGTTATGCCAGGCAATTTACTACAACACAGTCCCTGGCCACCAATGAGCTTGAACTTCTGAGGTCATCATTCTCTAATCTAAAACTTTCCATAATTTTCTTGTCCCCATGGTCTGCCTTTTAGGTCTTCCTTGATCTGGCTCCAACTTCCTTCCCCAGCTCACTGCTCCCACCCTCCAAACACCCCATGTTCAGTGAAACATCAGCACTTTCTCACCTCATGGCCTTTGTTTCTTACACCTCTATCTGCCTGACTCAGAAAGCCATCTAGCCAGGGCCAGACTCATGGTCCTGCCACCTATGTCCTTCCACAGGGAGCCACACTTTCAATGACCTCATGCTTGGCTTAATGTTCTACTGTTGCTATTTTAAATTTTTCAGTTTTAGAACAAGGGGTCCTGTGTTTCATTTTGCACTGAACCAAAGCAAACTCACTGCCATCAAGTTGTTTCCGATTCATAGCGACCCCTTCTTGGGTTTCCAAGGCAGTATCACTATGGAAGTAGATTGCCCAACCTTCCTTCTGAGGAGTGGCTGGTGGGTTTGAACTGCCAGGCTTCTGGTTAGCAGTCAAATGCTTTAGGCACTATGCCACCACTGGGCCCTGCAAATTATGTAGCCCGTCTTGCCTCCAGTGTATGCAGGCATGGGTTTCACCTTCAATTTACCATTTAAGATTGTCAAGGAATTACCATCTTTCATATCAAGGCAGAATCTCACTTTCTCATCCTTCAACTCTTACAAAAAAATATTTTTGTCAAACTGTATTATTTGATCCTGATCAAAATAGAGGGAAATATGCAATAGAATTTCAAATTTTCAATGGAACCCAAACTTCCAGAAGTTATTAGGGCAGGATGAGCCCCTGAATTATTGCCCTAAGATAATACTTAAACTTTAAACCTTAAACCAAAACTATGCCGTGAAGTCTTCTTTGAACCAAAAAAATAGCTTATCTAATTGGTAAGGTCCTCTGCTTTTAGCACTGTGCTCTTTTAAAGAACTGTCTATGTGAGATCAAAGTGATAATGACAACATGAAAGGCTGGATAGGAAGCTTAGGGGGCAGTGAGTTTAAGATAATGGTGGTGGGATAATTTGAAAAGGATAGCAAGAATGTCAGCACAACTTGAAAAATGTAACCAATGTCATTGAATTGTACTTGGAAAAATTGTCGAAATATTGTTACCTTTAGTTATATGTGGGAGCTCTGGTGGCACAGTGCCTAAGCATTTGACTGCTAACCAGAAGGCTGGTGGTTCAAACCCACCATCCACTCCATGGAAGGAAGGTTGAGCAATCTACTTCCATAGAGATACCACCTTGGAAACCCTAGGAGGGGTCTCTATGAGTCAGATAGACTCGACAGCAGTGAGTCCTGTTTTGCTTTTTTGGTTTTGGTTGTATATATTTTCACCAAAATAAAAAATTCATCAAAAAGTGGATTCTTTGAAGGAAGGAGGAAACGGTAACCTGATCTGCCTCTCTACCTGTCTCCTTAGTGAACCTGAGACCAGAGGAAGAGTTCATCTTAAAGGCCCAGGAGTACTACCTGTTCCTAGGTGCCTAATATATATTAGCTAAAAGTAGAGGTTAGATCTGTGAGTAACAAGAAGGATTGCAAGGGCTCTCCTATACCTTCTTTGTTGAGCCTCAACATCTTATTTTAGTATTTTGCAGGTCTTTAAATACCCATGATTTATTTATGAACTGAGGGTTATTAACTGTTTGAAACTTCATTAAGTCCTTCCCTGGAGGATAGTCTCAGCTGAGGTCCTTTTAGATGATCCCTCCCCAAATATCTGTCTAATTTAGATTTAATAGAACAGTTTATTGTATGTTGATAAAATAATAATGAATTAATAAAGCCTTCACTGAGACTTAGGTAACAGATCCATAATCTATTGTTGTTAAGGCCATGCAAATGTTTTTAATAATCAGCATTTAATATGCAGCAACTCAGACGTAAATCCAGACTAAATACACATTTGGAAATTTATTTTCAGCAGTTCATGAGCAACTCGGAGATAGAAAATTCTTGAGGCCGATTTCAAGGAGCCATCTGGTGTCCTTGAGCTCCTTGAAGCCTACTAGGAAACCAGGGGCCCTAACTCAGGGGAGGCAGAGAGCACACTGTTGGAAGATGCCCCAGCTTTCTATCCCCAAGATGGAGGTCTGCATATTCTTACTGCTCCTGCCATATATTTTAAGATGATCCACCTAGGACATAGACGATTCAGGTGACCATTCCAGTCACCCCAGAAAATAAATCAAGGACATTTCTAGCCAAGTGATTTGATTGTCCACATTTATTCCAAACTTTATGGGGACTGATGCTGACAGGACCTCTATAGAGTGGTAGGTGGGACATGTCTGGGACTTAGGTTGTATACAAGAGCTAAATATTACCTGCTCTTTACTTTCTCCCTATCTCAAACTTGCTCTTGACTGGAATTTCCCAAATAGGGATCTTCTACAAATATTTAGCCCATATATTGCTATAAAAGTTATCCTTTATCTCTCTTTCCTGTATCTTATTCTTTGTAAATGTTGATGGTGACTGACACCTATGTTTATCTTGGATTTGTGCAAGAGGTCACATCTCAGGTTGGGGTTTTTTAATATGAAACAAGTACAGAGCAGATGTGAAGGCAAGTTGTCATCCTGAATACATTCCAGAGGGCTCTCATCTCAGCACTTCAAGGGAGTCAGTTCTTCTCACAGACAGAGCCCTATTCAACCCATTGCCATTGAATCAATTCCAACTCATGGCGACCCCAGGTGCATCAGAGTAGAATTGTGCACCATAGGGTTTACAATGGCTGATATTTTGGAAGTTGGTCACCTGGCCTGTCTTCCAACTTGACTCTGGGTGGACTTGAACCTACAACCTTTCAGTTAGTAGCCACATCTGTTAACCATTTGCAGCAGTATATCCAAACCATCTCCACTTTGACCAGCCTGAGGTTTCCACATCATCACACATGTTTGGGATTAACTACAAAATCAGAATTTGGAGAATGGGAGAAGTTCTGGTTTTGATAGAAGCTCTGGTAGCATAGTGCCTAAGGCACTTGACTGCTAACCAGAAGGTTGGCAGTTCAAACCCACCAGCCTATCCTTGGAAGGAAGGTTGGACAATCTACTTCCATAGTGATACTGCCTCGGAAACCCAAGAAGGGGTCGCTATGAATTGGAGCTGACTCGATGGCGCACAACAACAACAACACTGGTTTTGAAACCACAAGACTTGCCTTACTAACAGGGTAACATGAATAGGCCCTTCCTTTCTCTAAGCCTAAAGAGAAGAGATGGGAGTCCATGAACCTGAAGTACACTTTCAGCTCCTGTGTTCTGTCCCTGGGAAGCAAGACATTTAATTAATCAGTAACCGTAATCACCTTAGCCCTGATTAGTTTGTTCAATATGGAAATACTGTGGAATGCGTAAATCAAGTGGATGAGGGAGTGGCCAGCAGGGCAGGCAATTTGGACGAAAGTAAAAGATTGGAGGCTACATGGTGCTGGGGAGACAAGTTCTAGTATAGTGCCATAGTGAGAATCTTAGGTATGGAGGGAAAAGATGTGGACACCTTCAGAGCAAAAGGAAGAATGAGGAAGGGAGAAGAGAATAGCAAAGCAAAATTTCACTCTGTTGGTCACTGAGGACAAGAAACCTCAGCCCTGGATGGTTTCCTCATCCCAGCATAACTTAGTATCTGCCAGCACACAGTTTGGGCCATACTATCTGGCGTCAAATCCTGACAAGTACTTAAACTCTTTGGACCTTCATATCTTTTTCTGGATATTGGAAATAATGGCTGTACTGGCCTCATAGAGCTATTGTGAGAATTAAATAAATTAATATATGTAAAGCTTAGCTCAGTGAGGGTTTGCTTCCCCTCTGCCCACTCCGGTCCTGTGTTAGGGGCTGTGGGGAAGGAGAGGCCCTGTGGCTGCAGCTCTTTCACACCATCCTACAGATCCCATCAACTCCCAGACTCCAGTACTTCTCCCATTCTCCAAATTCTGATTTTGTAATTAATCCCAGGCCAGGGCTAATGCCTTGGACAGAGACCTTGGGCAACATAAAAGGAATTTACAGCTCAGCTGGTAACTCAGTCTGCTGCCTTCTGGGGATGGGGGCAGAATTTTGTCCTTAGAGGCTCTGAAATTGCAAGGAAGAAAACATAGTGTCAGCTCTTAGCCCTGCCACAAGCACCTGCTTAATATTCCTTAGCATTTCCAGCTGTGTATATGCGGAAGGTTGGGCAATCTACTTCTGTAGTGATACTGCCTCGGAAACCCAAGGAGGGGTCACTATGAGTCAAAGCCAACTCGATGGCACATAACAACAACAACATATGCACAGATGTGCATATACACACATACATGTACGAATGTGTGCTCACAGCCATGAGTACCTGTAAACACATATACGAATCTGCAGAGAGATACACAGCCAAACATTTATATGAGCAAGTTACAAACATATGTAAAGAGACATAAATAGATGTGAAGACATCTATAATAGAGTAACAAGCATCCACATATACTACCATGCATCTGTCAGGTTGTCATACTGTGGTGGCTTTCATTATTGCTATGACACTAAAGACCATGCCAAAGGTATTTCAAATACCAGCAGGGTCACCCATGGTGGACAGATTTCAGCGGAGCTTCGAGACAAAGACTAGGAAGAAAGACCTGGCAATCTGCATCTGAAAATTAGTCAGTGAGAACCTAGGGATCACAGACTGCTGTCCAATATGGTGCTGGAAGATGAGCCCCCTGGGCGGGAAGGCACAACACAATTGGCCACAACAATGAACTCAGATATGCCAGCAATTGTGGAGCTGGCACAGGATCAGGCAATGACTCATTCTGTTGTGCATGGAGTGACCATGAGTCGGAGCCAACTTGATGGCAATGGACAACGATGCACATCTATATGTGCACTAACAAAATATCACTTGACACACTGTTACAGTGTCACAAACGGCACATCCGTGAACTACACCACATGTCCAGCACCTTCAAGAAACAGACTGGGAAACCATCCTTCCAGCCTTAGTTCTCGCTCAAAGTCAGAGCTACACAAACCAAGCTTTATTGCTGTGCTGGTGGCCACAAGTGCAGGATAGAGGCAGGTCAAAGGAAAGAGTGTCCTGCAGGCTGCTGGGAAGACCCACCATCTAAATTCCAAGTTTATTTCTTCCTGATGCTTTGTAGGTTTGTTTGTTTGTTTTATTTGTGGTAAATATGTATACAAGCAAATATTTGCCATCTCAACATTTTTTACATGTATAATTCAATGACATTAATTATGTTCATCATGTTGTATAACTATCACCACTATTCATTTTCAAATTTTTCATCACCCTAACGGAACAGTGTCCCCTAAGCAATGACTCCACCTTTCCCTCTCCGACCTGCCTCTGGTTAAACCAACCCACTGCCGTTGGTCAATTCTGGCTCATAGTGACCTTGTAGGACAGAGTGGAAATGCCCCATGGGGCTTCCAAGGCTGTAAATGTTTATGGAAACAGACTGCCACATCTTTGTCCTTCAGAGATGGGCTGCTGAGTTGCAGCCACTAACCTTTTCAGTTAGAAGCTGAGCACTTTAATCATTGCCCCACCAGGTCTCCTTCTGCACCTGGTAGCCATTAATAAACTTTAGTGTCTATACATTTGCCTAGTCTACATATTTTATGAGTGGGATCATTAGAATATTTGTCCTTTTGAGACTGATTTATTTCATTCAGCATAAAGTTTTTAAGTAGTTGTTCATCCAAGTTGTAGCATGGATCAGGACTTCATTTCACTTTGTGGCAGCATAATATTCCATCATATGTATATACCACATTTTGTTTATACATTCATCTGTTGATGGACACACAATCCCTGCTTTTATTATTATTATTATTATGAAACATCTATTGTTGCCTTTTTTCTGCCCCTCACTTAAGGGTTACACCTTAAGTGACCTAGGACAAGAGTTCTCACATGACACCTACTGTCTACTTCAAGATGAAAACTTCTGCCTGCTCAATGAAGAACTTAGAGCCATCAACAAGAGAAGGAAAAGGTTCCAAGCATGGGAAAGATGATCAATGTCATTGATCCCACTGAAGATTCTGCCCCAAACAATCTCCACTGCATGTTTTCTGGAGGCTCAAAAGAGAATTAGTACAGACTGCAAAGGAAACTACTACCCCACCTTGATGACCCTGGGTGATTCAAAGAGAATTATCAGCTCTAAGGAATTCCCCAAGCTGTCTGTGACATGCTGTCTGCCCATAAAAGTTCTTTTATGCAAGGCTTCCACTCAGATTTACCTAGGATGAATAGTAGCTACCAGAAGCTGTTACCACAGGAAAGATAGGCACATTTTGGTGGATTGCACTCTAAAATATTGGTTACTCCTTGGCCTTTTCATTCAACTGGGCTCCTAAGAATGGGCCAGCTGGATTCCCCTCCTGCCCAACTCCAGATGGGGAGTGCTAAAGTAGGAGCCAAGAAAATCACCAGCTTCAATGGCCATGATGCCCAAACCAGCTCTGAGAGTTTATGAATGCATGAAATGATAGGAAAGACATGGGACTTTAAAATGAAGTTTGGTTTGGGAATTTATAATAGGGGGCTGGTCTTTGGGATGCAAATCCCAGCACCTAATCTAGAAAGAGGTTTCTGTTTAGAGAAGGCCATAGTTCCAGATGATGAAAGCCCAGGTCATCTCCAAATCTTCCTGTTTTCTCATGTCTACTCCTGGTCAGTACCTGCTCATCCATATTCCCCATGCAAGTGGACTCCATTCTCCCACATGGAATGACTTAGGATGTGAGAACACACCCAGTGCTCCTCATTTCCTTGGCTCTTCAGTTGCAGTTTCCTAAGCCTGAGAGATCCTTCCTCTGTCCCTCAACTCCTGGACTCCTGTGTATCCTTCAAGACTTTGGCAGCTCCTCTGAGTAGCCTTCTTTCACTTACCTTCCCTGGAAGTTAAATGTCCTTCTATGAGCTCCCTGAGTACAAATGTTTGCTTTCCTCCCAATTTCCCCAATGGACTACATGAGCTTCTTGAGGAGAGGGCCTTTATCTCACATATCTTTGTTTTCTTAACAGTAGCATGGAACATGGTGTGCCCACTTGCCATTGAATTGACTCCAGCTCCTGGCGACTCCGCGCACAACAGAGTAGAACTGTGCCCCCTCCACGTGATATTTGATGGCTGATTTTTGGCAAGTAGACCACCAGACTTTTCTTCTGAGGTGCCTCTGTGTGGGCACAAATTTCCAACATTTCTGTTAGCAGCTGAGTGTGTTGACCATTTGCACCACCCAGGAACTCCACGTAGTATATAGCAGTAGATGCTTAATACATATTAGTTGCATGCACTGATTGGTGAGAGAATAGGGACAGCTATTATAGTGGTTAAGAGCATGGGCTTTGAAACTATACTGCCTGGGTTCATATCCTCCTGGTCCTTCCACTTATACTCTCTGTACCTCAGCTTCCTCATCTGTAAAACAGGGATACTAATAGGATTCTTGTGAGGATTAAGTGATCTAATGTATATAAAGTGTTTAGAATAGTGGCTAGTACCTAGTAAGCACTCAATACATGTTAGACATAATATTACATCAAATGAGTCCAAATCCATTCCCATCTTGACCTCGTTAGGGACTCTGAAGAATCCTCTACTAAGTCAATTCTCCAAAAGAAGAACTGAGAAACAACTGTACCTGCCCTTTGAATCCTTTAATAAACCCTTCTCTGGGCCCAAACATCTCCTATTTAGGCTGAGTGGACTTTATGTATAAAGGCCTAGTTAATCAAGTCTATCTGTAATGTAAATGTGCTTCTCATTATGCTAATGCAAGCACTAGACATGCAAATCCATAAGCATTTGCATGCCTAATGCAACAGTTCTTGTCCATCCTGGTCTGTTGCTATTTACTATCTACTTTTTATGACTTATGGATTTCCAACCCTTTAAATTTATATCAGTGCCATGACATATCTGCAAGCAAAGACAGTTTTATGAGCACTAAAAAAGCAGCAACACACCACCACTAAATACTAATGACATAAATGGTAGCTGTAATGGCCCCTATTTTTATTACAATACCAAGCCTCAATATATTGCAATTACCTCTGCACTCAAAGAAGACCAAGCTATACTGTACAGGAGGCGTCCCGGTGGGGGTGTTGAGGCTGGTGGCAGTTTCTGGGTTGAGCCCACCTGCAAAGCTAAGGAGCTGAGGTCAGCAATTGTGGCAGGAATTTCCTTCGAGAATCCACTGGGTCTGCAAGTCAGAGGTCTCCATTGGGGATAGATGTGTCCAGATGCTGAGGCCAGCCTCACAAGCTTCAGGTGTGGCTTGGAGAGAGTTCACAGGTTTCAGCCATGCCACTCTCTGCCATCGCCATGAAAAGGAAGACTGGAATGGCGGAGAAGGTGTTAGACCTTCTGGGTTCCAGTCCTAAAGAAGTGTGACCTTAAGCAAGTCCTTTCCCTCTGTGGGCCTCAGACTCCCCATTACAAGGGGACAGGACTAAATATCTTTACAGATGTTTTCAACAGACATTCTGGCACTGACTATGGAAAATTCAAGCCCAAGATGTAGCCATTAATTTTCTCCAGAATGAAAATATATCTATCAGGACATTTTTATGCCTGGTTTTATAAGTTCTGATTTTGTACCTTAAAATAATAACACCTTGAATTTGTTTTATGGTGTTTTCCATTTAAAACACTTTTCTGCCTGTTAGAGCATCCATTCTCAATGTCCCTGGAGGGTTGAACCAGAGAAAAATTATCCTTTCCTTTGCACAGATAGGAAAATCGAAGCCTGGGAATGGAAAAGGGTTTGCCTAGTTATATGCCATATCAGGCCCAATGTGGGGATTAACGCTCAGGTCTTCCTCAGTGTCCTATTAAGCTCTGTCTCTATCCCTCCCATGATTACCCCTTTCAGAATTTATGAATAAAGTTGAGAACTTCTTGAGACAACGTGAAGGACAACAGAAAGGAACTTCGAACAAGCTACTCTCCAATTCTCAAATTCCAGCATTGGGGTTTTGTTCATTTGGCTCTTCAACTGGGCCCGTGGGAGAGGTAGTTCCCTAGGCAGTTATCCTTTACCAGCATTTCAGTGTGGAATCGTTTCCAGGATCATTTTTCCCAGGAATAAATGGTTAAGGGCAGGCTTGTTTGGGGGTAGATCTTGTTAAGCACATGCAGGCATTTTCTGGAGGGAGGAGGCTTACATGGGAGATATTAGAGGTCAAAGGACAAAAAAAGTGGAATGGGCTTGAGAGGGAAGAAGAAGATCAGGAAAAATAAAGTGTCAAGTTGGAGGCCAGTCTTACTTCCATTTGCCCTCTAGACTATAATTTCTTCATGAGATGGGATGGAGTTCTAGATACTCTGTGCTGTATCTGATACATGTTGTATCATTAGTAACTCATGGTAACCCCAAGCACAATGGAATGAAATGCTGCTTGGTCTTGTGCCATCCCCATGATCAGACCATTGTGATCCATAGGGTTTTCACTGGATGATTTTGAGAAGTAGATCACCAGACCTTTCTTATGTTCTTCTGAGTCTGGAAACTTCACTGAAACCTATTCAGCATCATTGTTATTTGCCATCGAGTCAGACTCGACTCATAGTGACCCCTCCTTGGGTTTCCGAGGCGATATCACTACGGAAGTAGATTGCCCAACCTTCCTTCCGAGGAGTGGCTGGTGGGTCTGAACCTCCAGCCTTCTGGTTAGCCGTCAAATGCCTTAAGCACCACACCACCAAAGCTCCCAGGGTATCCTGCATGTTGTTGTTGTTGTTAGGTGCCGTCGAGTCGTTTCCAACTCATAGCGGTTGCCACTTGTAAACATTAAAAATGGCTGTGCCCTTGGTCACTTTAAATATCTAAAATGGCCACCACTTGTGAACATTCAAAATGGCTGCACCCTCAGTCACTTTAAATATCCAAAATGGCTGCCCAAAAGGGTCTCCTGCATGGAAGGTGAGAATTCTACCACTGACCCACTGTTCTGGTTACCTAGTGCCACTCTGACAGGAAAATACCACAAATGGGATGCTTGAACAAATAGGAGTTCATTCTCTTACAGTCTGGAGGCTTTAAGTCCAAGTTCAAAGTGCCAGGCTCTAGGGGCTGGGTAAAAGCCCCTCAACCTTGGGTCTAGCTCTGTCTCCTGCTCCCAGCCCACTGGAGCTAGAGGCATTTCTTTACTCAGACAGCTGCTGGCTGCTGAGGCTGACAAGCCCAAGGTTGACAAGTAAAAAAGGCACAGTCCCGATGTTACCAAACCACACAGCAGACCATTAATTTAAGTCCATTTTAAGTCCCAAGGTCGGCAGAACGTGGCAGGCTGCTGAACAAAGACACAAACAACTACATGCAGGGTCCAAGCGTGCCATAAACTAGAGACTATTCCCAAGGCTTCTCCTTATATGCAGGAAGCAGACCACATCCCAAAGGCAGCTACTCTGCTGCTTGTGGTAGATCCCAGCATGGAGTTGATTACCAGTCTCATCATGGGGAATGACTACCATCAGCCGCCCAGCCACTCAACCAGGCCCAGCCAAGTTGACATACAAACGTAACTAGCACACCCACCACTGCCCCCTATGTGGTACTGAGTAGCATCTTCAACACTAGAACTTCTGATCATCACTCCACTGAGGTGAGTAAAATCTAACTCAGATTTAGAGAAATTGCTGGCACTGACTGAAAGGTGGGAAGCAGAGACTTATTATCATGTCCTGCCAGGGTTGGGAGGTGATTGATTCTGCTGCCCAGAATGCTTTGGGGCAGGGATGGAAATAGTTACCATGCAGCATACCCTCTCATACAGGGTGGAGGAGTCCAAATTGCCTTGAGAGACACTTAAGATGGCAGACTCTCTAACCTGGGGGCAGGTCAGACATTTATGGAGAAATTTCCCCTCAACTTTTTGAGGTGGTAGTGTCAGGACACCTGGCATACATTTATCCACAACAAAGAGAAAGAAAAAACAGCAAGTCGGGAAGCATTATTCCTGGGTGAATTACTGGCTCTGCCACCATCCAGCTGTGTGATCTTGGGCAAAGCTCCTCTTGGAGCCTCCCTTTCCATCTCTAACACAAAATGATTGGGATAAATCAGTTTTTACTAAATGTCAACTTTAAAGTACTTTGTACAGAATGTTTTGCCTTGTAATATCTGTGAAAAGATAGTTTTAGTGTGCTATGTATATTTTTCTTTCTTTATTTTATTTATTTCAAGCCTGAAGGGGGAAAAAAAAACACTAAGACAATGAACACTTGTATACATACCCCTGGCTTTAACAAATCTTGATACTTTGCCATATTTCTTTCAGATCCTTTTTCTTTCAAGAAGAAATCTCACGGGAATGTTTTAGGCCTGTTTTGTATTCTTTCTGATCCCATTCCCCTCCCCAGAGGCAATGGCTACTTAAAGCAGGTATA
>NW_006921596.1:9478315-9491400 GCF_000298275.1 Orycteropus afer afer
ATGGTGGATGACATTGATTGTTTTTCTAATGTTGAACCATCCCTGCATACCTGATATGAACCCCACTTGGTCATGATGAATGATTTTCTTGATTTTTTTTTTAATTGTTGTTTTTGTCTCACTGAGTGGGAGACCTCAACCATGTCCATCTGTATGACCCAACCATACCTGAAGCTCCTGCAGCCCCATCTACTGAGTGAGGGCTGTGACTTGCTTTGGCACCAACTGGTCAATGATACACAACAGCCAATATGAGCCGGACTCACCTTTAACTGTTCTTCACAAACAGCTAGCATAGTTCTGTGCACCCACTCACATTCTCTATCACACCCACCAGGAGACAGGTGGTGAGTGCATAAGTGCTGCCAACTAGTGAATAGAGGAGCACAGTACCCCGCTTACTGAGATATATCCAAACAAAACAAAGAAAAAGAAAATCTTGGGTGAATCACTCAAACATACAATCACCAATTAAATATAAATACAACAGCATCACAATATTTCAGAGACAACAAACAGACCATCACAATCCACACAAGAAGCAAGATAAGGTAGTAGAAACAAGGGACCAGGACATAGACTCACAACACAACCCTGAGGAAGAAGCAGCACTGCAACTTCTGGATAAGGAATTCAAAAGAATATATTTAGGTACCTTCAGTGGATTGAGGGACAGGTCAAGGAAAACACTGCCAAAATTAAAGAAAACACAGACAAAACCCTAGAACGATTTTGGAAGAAAATACAAGAACAAAATGACCAAATAAATGAAAATTAGAAATTACATAAAATCTACAGATAGAAATCCAGAAGATTAATAATTTTCAGAAATGAATAACCCATTTAATGGAAAGGAGTAGAATTGAATCAATGGAAGACAGAACTAGTGATATCGAAGACAAATACTTCAATAGTTCTTTGGAAAGGGTTCAATCAGAAAAACGATCAAAACAAAATGAAGGAAACCCAAGATTCACAGGGAATACCATCAAGAGGAATAACCTACGTGTAATCAAAATTCTAGAACAGGAAGAGACAAATAAAACCACAGAGCAAATTGTTGAAGATTTGTTGGAAGAGAATTTCCCTTATATGATGAAAGATGAGAATATATCCATTCAAGAGGTCCAATGAACCTCAAACAGGATAGACCCCAAAAGAAAATCACCAACATATATCATCCTCAAACTCACTAAAAACAAAACAGTGAAAGAATCCTGAAAGCAGCACAGGAAAAATGAAAAGTTACCTACAAAGGGCAACAAGTAAGTCTAAGCTCTGATTTCTCAGCAGAAACTATGCAGATGAGAAGACAATGGGATGGTATATATAAAATCCTGAAAGAAAAAAAAAAATTCCAACCAAGAATTAGATATCTGGCAGAATTGTACCTCAAATATGATGGTAAAATTGGGACATTTCCAGAGAAGCAGAAATTAACAGAATTTGTTAAAACCAGACCAACCTTACAAGAGATGCTAAAGGGAGTCCTTTGGACAGAGTAGTAATAGCAGCAAACAACAACCAACTATTAACACACGTGATGACAGGACCCAGAAACTAACCCAGTTATGGAAGTATCCAAAGTAATATAAACTTACAAGATTGTAAACAGACAACCAGAGACATCAATTGGTAAATGAGGACAACCACAAACCAGAAAGAAGGGGAAAAAAAGTGTAACTGCAGAATTTCTAAATGAGGAAGTCAAGACAGTTGCAAGATAGAAAGGACTGTCCTAAACTTGGGAAGAAAATTATGAACCACAAGATAGCCTCAAAGAAAAATGATAAACCTCTACATCAAAATAGTGGACAAGCAAAAATATTTAGCAAATACTAAAACAATAGCAATGGAGGAAATGATAACATGGTTCATAAACAAAATAAGCTCAGCACAGAAAATTATAGGGAACAAAGAAATCAGCAACACCATGAAAAAACACATAACAAAATAACAGCAACAAATTCATACTTGTCTATAATTACACTGAATGTAAATGGATTAAATGCACCACTCAAGAGACAGACAGTTGCAGAATGGATAAGAAAACATAACCTATCAATATGCTATCTACAAGAGACACAACTTAGAAATAAAGACAAAAATAGATGAAAAATCAAAGGTTAGATAAAGATACATCAAGCAAATGGCAATGAAAAAAGAGCAGGAGTGGAAATATTAATTTCTGATCAAATTGACTTTAAGACAAAACTACCATAAGAGACAAGGAAGGGCATTATATAATGATTAAAGGATCAATTGAACAAGAGGACATAACCATAATAAATATCTATGCACCCAATGAAAGAGTCCCAACATACATAAATCAAACTTTATCTGAATTGAAAAAGCAAATAGATGACTCCACAGTCATAGTGGGAGACTTTAATATACCACTTTCAATGAAAGATAGAACAACTGAAAAGAAACTCAACAAAGACACAGAAGAGCTAAACAATACATTCCACCAACTTGACCTTATAGACATATACAGAGCACTTCACCCAACAACAGCACAATATACATTATTTTCCAGTCCACATGAAACATTCTTCAGGATAGACCATATGTTAGGCCATAAAGCAAGCCGTAATAAATTTAACAACACTGAAACATTGCAGAGCATCACCTCAGATCACAATGCTATCAAATTAGAAATCAACAATAGGAAGATCAACATAAAAAGAGCAAACACATGGAAACTGAATAACACCCTCCTTGAAAATGACTGGGTAATAGAAGAAATAAAATATGAAATTAAAAATATGCCTTGAATCAAACGAGAATGAAAACGCAACATACCAAAATCTTTGGGACACAGCAAAAGCACTGACCAGAGGCAAATTTATAGCAATAAATGCATATCAAAAAAGAAGAAAGAGCCAAAATCGACACCTTAATCCAACATCTCCAACAATGAGAAAAAGAGCAGCCAAAAAAGCCTAGTCACTACAAGAAAAAAAATAATAGAGATTCGAACAGAAAATAGAAAGACAATAGAGAACATCAACAAGACTAAAGTTGGCTTTTTTTAGAAAAGACTAAAAAACTGACAAATCACTGGTAAAGTTAACAAAGGAAAAGAGGGAGAAAGCACAAATAACACAAATAAGAAACTAATTGGATGATGTCACAACAGAACAAACTGAAATAAAAAGGATAATATCAGGATACTATGAAGAACTGTCCTCCAACAAATTTGAAAATCTAGAAGAAATGGACAGATTTCTAGAAATATACTACTTACTTAAACTAACACACACTTAAACTGAACAGAGCCGTTACAAAAGAAGAAATTGAAAGGTCATAAAAAAAATTACAAACAAAAAAAAAAACTCCTAGGCCAGATGGTTTCACCAGAAAAACATTCAGAGAAGAATTGACACCAATCCTACTCAAAATATTCCAGAACATACAAACGGATGGAATCCTCCCAAATTCATTTTATGAAGCAGGCATAACCTTGATACCAAAACCAGGCAAAGACATAAGTAAAAAGGAAAACTACAGACCAATATCCCTCATGAATATAGATGCAAAAATCTTCAACAAATTCGAGCCAATAGACTCCAACAATATAACAAAAAAATAATATATTATGACCAAGTTGGGTTCATACCAGGTATGCAACAGTGGTTCAACATTAGAAAAACAATCAATGTCATTCATCACATAAATAAAACAAAGGAAAAGAGCCACATGATCATATCAATTGATGCAGAAAAGGCATTTGATAAAATCCAACACCCATTCCTGATCAAAACTCTCAGAAAAATAGGAATAGAATGGGAATTCCTCAACATAATGAAGGGCCTACATGCAAAACCACCAGCCAACATTATTCTCAATGGAGAGAGACTGAAACCATTCCCCTTGCAAACAGGCACCAGACAAGGATGTCCTCTATCACCACTTCTTTTCAACATTGTATTGGAAGTCCTAGCCAGGGCAATAAGGTAAGAAAGGGAAATCAAAGGCATCTTAATTGGTAAGGAAGAAGTCAAACTATCCTTATTTGCTGATGATATGATTCTTCCTAGACATAGAAAACCCAAGAGACTTAGCAAGAAGACTACTGAAGCTAATGGAGTTAGCATATGTACAAGATCAACATACAGATATCAAGTGGATTCCTCTACACCCAGTAAAGAGATTGCTGAAAAGGAAATAAGGGAATCAATACCATTTACAATAGCTACCAAAAAATTTAAATACTTGAGAATAGATCTTACCAGGGACACAAAAGACTGGTACAAAGAAAACTACAAAACACTACTTTAATAAACTATAAGAAATCTACATAAATAGAAGAACATACCATGCTTATGGATAGGAAGATTGAACATTGTGAAAATGTCAATTCTACCCAAAGCAATCTATATATTCAGTGCAATCCCAATCCAGATCCCATCAACATTATTTAAGGATATGGAAAAACCAATCACTAATTTTATATGGAAAGGAAAGAGACCTTGGATAAGGAAAGCACTATTGAAGAAGAAAAACAAAGTAGGAGGTCTCACACTGCTAGATCTCAAAACCTACTATACGGCCACAGTAGTCAAAACAGCCTGGTATTGGTACAATGACAGACACATAGACGAATGGAATAGAATTGAGAACCCAGAAATAATCCATTGACCTATGGTCAGATGATTTTTGACAAAGGGCCAGAATCCATTCAATGGGGAAGAGAGGGTCTCTTTAACAAATGATGCTGGAAGAACTAGATATCCATTTGCAGAAAAATGAAACAAGATCTGTATCTCACACCATACACAAAAACTAACTCCAGATGGAGCAAAGACTTAAATGTGAAACCTAAAACTATAAAGTTTCTCAAGGAAAAACTAGGGGCAAATTTTTAGGGGCCCTAATTTATGGCATAAATAAACTGTCAAGCATAAACCAAGATGCACAAACAGCACAAGATAAAATAGATGAATGGGAACTTCTAAAACTTAAATTTTTATATACTTTAAAAGACTTCTCCAAAAGAGTCAAAAGAGCCTGTTGTTGTTGTTGTTATGTGCCGTCGAGTTGGACCCGACTCATAGCGACCCCTCCTTGGGTTTCCGAGGCAGTATCACTACGGAAATAGATTGCCCCGTCTTCCTTCCAAGGAGTGGCTGGTGGGTTTGAACCATCAGCCTTCTGGTTAGCAGTCAAGTGCCTTAGCCACTATGCTACCAGAGCTCCTACAGATTGGGAAAAAAATATTCAGCAACAACATATCTGACAACAGACTTATCTCTAAAATGTATAGAAAACTCCAACACCTCAACAACAAAAAGACAAACCATCCAATTTAAAAACAGGCAGAAAATGTGAATAGACACTTCACCAAAGAGGATATTCAGATGGCCAACAAACACATGAAGAAATGTTCATGATCATTAGCCATTAGAGAGATACAAATTAAAACAACAATGAGATACCATCTTGCCCCAGCATTAACAGCAAAGTTCAACAAGACAGAAAATAACAAATCCTGGCAAGGATGTGGAGAGATTGGGACTCTCATACACTGCTGGTGGGACAGTAAAATCATGCAACCACTGTGGAAATTGGTATGGTGATTCCTTTAAAAGTTGGAATTAGAAATACCATTTGACCCAGCAATCCCATTACTAGGTATATATCCTAAAGAAGTGAGAACCAGGACAAAGAACAGATATATGCACACCCATGTTCATCACAGCACTATTTACAATAGTAAAAAAGATGGAAATAACCTAGGTGCCCATCAACAGAAGAATGGATAACCAAACTATGGTACATACACACAATGGAATACTATGCAACCCTAAAGTATAATGTAGAATCTGCAAAACACCACATAACATGAATGATCTTGGAGGACATTATATTGAGTGAAATAAGTCAATCACAGAAGGACAAATATTGTATTAGTTCATTATTGCAAAAAGTCAAGGAAAGGTTTATATATGGAAGGAAATTTTCTTTGTTGGTTACCAGGGGTGGGAGGGGTGGGGGAAACACTGCTAGATAAGTAGAGACAAGTATTGATTTGGGTGAAGGGAAGGGCAATGTGCCAAATGTGAGTGATCAACATGGTGGCATTGAGGAAGAGGAAGACATAGAGAGGTACATGGGAGGTACAGACAATAAAGATGAACCCTTTTGCATATACAGTACTGCGTTGTCAGTGATAGCAAGCATTGATCTATGGATGGATAGATGGGTGGACAGGCTGAATGATCAGGTATGTCTAGGCAGGTGGCAGTGTGCCCATGACCATGCATAGGGTTGGCAGATGATGTTTTTACAAGTGTACTTGTATGTAGTGTAAGAATATCCAGGTGTATAGAGATGACAAGGGACTCTTGGCCACAGCCAGCTACCCAGAGGGAACAAGTAGCTGGACCTGTGGGCTCGAGACAATGTTTACAGAGCACATCAAGTCCAATTGGCCAAACATACTACACAAAAGTATTGTTCTACATCCTACTTTGGTGAGTAACAACTGGGGTCTTAAAAGCTTACAAGCAGCCATCTAGATGCAACAACGGGTCTCTCCTCAACCAGAGCAAAGAAGAATGAAGAAAACGAAAGATGCATGGAAACAATTATTCCAAGGGATTGGTACACCAGGCGATCCTCAGTCTATATGACCATGAGATCAGAAGTAGATGATGCCAACTGCCACTTTCAACCACTCAGAGGGGGATTGGTGTAGGATATCCTGGATAGAGTGGGAGAACAATATGGAACAAAACTCAAAATCGTGAAAAAAAAAAAAAAAATCAAGTTTGCTGGTCTGATAGAGCCTGATGAGGCCCCTGAGACTATGGCCCCTAGCTGCCCTTCAGGTCTGGAATTGAACTCACTCCTGTGGCTTCCAGCCAAATAATAGACAGGCATATGAGCTGAACATTTACATCAAGTAGATACACTCTTTGGAGCGACTGATCAGGGGAGAACAGAGGGGTAGTATACACACAGGGAGGCAGTTGGGGGGTTGGAGTGCACGGGAGGGAAGGACACAGGGAAGAGCTAATTACAAGGAAGAGAGCTGTTTCATTGTGGTGAATTGCAGTCAATGTCATGAGACAAAATAGTATGAACTGTTGTATGGAAAAAGAATTTGCTCTGTAAACTTTCACCTAAATCACAATTTAAAATAAATAAATAAATAAAGGGGGGATCTCAACAATAAGAAAATAAACCAACCCAGTGAAAATAAATAGACAAAGATCTGAATAGACACTTCACCAAAAAAGATATACATGTGGCAATAAAACAAGTGAAAAGATGTTCAGTATCATTTGTAATTGTAAATTAAAGCAATACAAAATGTTGATGAGAATGCAGAGCAACAAGAACTCTCATTCATTGTTGTTGGGAATGCAAGAGTACAACCACTTTGGAAGACAGTTTGACAGTTGCTTACAAAATAGACTTGCCACATGATCCAGCAATTGCATTCCTAGGCATTTACCCAACTTATGTCCACAAAAAACCCTGCACACTAATGTTTAAAGACATTTTATTCACAATCGCTGAAAACGGGAAGAATAAAGAAACCTTTATTGAATACACAGAGTCACTGTACCAAAAAGAATTGGTAATAACAATAGTAAGTATTGTGAGGCTGGCACAGGACCGGGAAGTGTTTTGCTCTGTTGTACATACAGTCGCTATGAGTCGACCGTCACCTAACAACAACAGGTTGAAAAAAAGTATGAAGACTAGAGATATTACTAAGCTCTGTTTTATTTATTTATTTTATAGATTTGGTGAAGTTTAAACAGCAAGTTTGATTCCCATTCCTCACAAATTGTTCAGTGACATTAGTTATTTTTATGTCTTTGTGTCAATATTCTTTTTAATTGTGCTCTGTATGTTCTTTCTGTGATCTAGTTCCCCTTCTCCCTTATCTTCTCATATTTGCTTTTGAGATATGGTTGACTATTTGGTATTATACTGATAGTTTTTAAGTAAAGTATCAATTATATGAGTAATATCACTTATTTTGTGTGGCCCTGTGCTATTTCGCTAAACAATGACTTCAGAAGATAAGCTTGGTTCCATGTTTAAAGAATACCTCAGAGCAATTGTTTCATGGACTCCTCTATTCTGTTATGTTCCAGTTTGTCTAGCTATTAATGAAGTAAAAAAATAAAAAAAAGAAACCCTTTATTAAGTGAATGAATAAATAACTTTGGTATAGCCACACAATAGAACATTATGGAACAATTAAAAGAAATGATTTATCAAGCATGAAAATACATGTATATTAAATGTGTATTGCTTAAGAAGATTATAATTATATGACATTCTATAAAAGGCAAAAGTATAGAGTTAAAAGATCAGTTGTTGGCAGGATTTTAAGGCCAGAGAGATAGGTTTGAGTAGGTGAAGATGGGATTTTTAGAACAGTGAAACTATTCGGTATGACAGTATAATGATGAATTCAAGACATTATGCACTTGCTGAAACTCATAGAACTTTGCTATATTTACTTTCTCAGTCAACTGAGAGTTGCTAGAAGCAACAACACCTCAGTTGCAATTAACACACCTAGGGCTCCAACGTTGGCTTCTAATGCCATTCTGAAATACCAGGATAAGTTGGAGAAATGGCTGATTTCCTACTGGGGCAGGAAATATATAAGAGCAGCCTGGAGCATTTTGTAGTGCCAAAAAGTGGGGAAGTGCTAAAGAAAAAAATGAAATAAAAGATCTTGCAGTAATAGAGATATGTCAAAGAGATACAGAAGCCAACTGAAAGAGTTTCCAATGGTCCAAGGCAAAACAATTTGAACAACAAAATAAAGGAAGTAGTATTGTATTGTAATACAAAGTATAAGATAAATATTCATGAGTCCATACTGATTTAAAAATGATTGAATAAAATCCAAAAGCACAAAAATGACTAGAATTACTGGTTGGATAGTCTGGGAGAACCCCCAAGACTGTGGCCCCAGGTTACTCTTTGGGCCTAGAATTGGGCTCACTCCCATGAATTGGCTCTCAGCCTGTTAGAAAGACCTACATGCAGAACACCTATCCTAAAGCGATGCACCCACCTACTCTAGGGAGATACACCCCTTGGAGCAATCTGCCGTGGAACACAAAGAGGGCAGCATTCACATAGAGGGAAAGCTGGACAGACAGGAATACGTAGTTAAGAAGGGCACAGGGAGGGGGTAGTCACAGGGAGGGGAGGGGAGGAGAGTTTGTTATGGTTGGGGATGGTAATCGGGGCATGAAATCAAACGTGCATGAACTGTTGAATGTGAAACAAATTTAATTTTGTTCTGTAAATTTGTACCCAAAGCACAATAAAACTAAAAAAAAAAAAAAAAAAAATCCTATGAATCATAATGGGCTGATCAACAACAAACTCCCAGAGGATTAAGAAACCTATCTTTGTTATTTGATGGAGGGGCCTGGGTCCAGAATTGAAAACAACAGAATTCACCCTCTAGCTAATTCCTGTGGGAGGTTGTTGTTGGGTACCATCAAGTAGAGTTCAACTCATAGCAACCCCAGGTGACTGAGTAGAGCTGCCTCATGGCATTGTCTTGGCTGTAATCTTTACGGGATCAGGTTGTCAGGTCTTTCTCCTGTGGAACCACTGGGTGGGTTCTAACCGCCAACCTTTCCGTTAGCAGCTGAGTACTTAACTGTTGCACCACCAGTGCTCCTTTCCTGTAGGATAGAGTCTATCAAAACATACTATGTCAGTACAGACGTAGAGCAACAGAATACTCATTCAAATCCATTGTACAGTAGCTACAGAGGCATGAGCCAGTATCGCAGTTTGGGTTCTCAGGAAGCAGATGCTGAGATGGAGTTTGGCATGTAGGATATTCATTAAAGGTCACACTTATGAATGAGAGGGGACAATTGAGCAGAGGGAATAGATGACACACACACAGAAAAAAGATTGAATAAATAAAGGGACAAGAGACTCTCCCATCCAGAAGAACTCCAAATTATTTATGTAGATATTTCTCTCTCAGGAAGGAGGAGTGTAAATCCCCCTTCCTTAAGTGTGGACTTCACATAGTGACAAAGAGCACAGTATGGAAAGGGAGAGAAAAGATTACTAGCGAAAACTGATAAACACTGCCTCAGACAGATGATCAGGGCATATCAACAGTCATAAATCATATCGATAGTATGTCTTTGATAGAATGTGATGAAAAAGGCACTTCATTTCTGTGGTCTTACCCCAAAAAACCAATAACTCCAGTCTAATCATGATGAAAATATTAGACAAATTCCAAGCGAGGAGAATCCTACAAAATAAAACCACTTGCTATTGAGTCAATTCAGACTCAAAGTGACCCTGTGTGTATCAGAGTAGAACTGTGGCCCAAAGAGTTTTCCCACCAACTGCCATCGAGTCAGGTCCAACTCATAGTGACCCCTCCTAGGGTTTCCGAGGCAGTATCACTACGGAAGTAGATTGCCCCATCTTCCTTCTGAGGAGTGGCTGGTGGGTTTGAACCACCAGCCTTCTGGTTAGCAGTCAAGTGCCTTAGGCACTACACTACCAGAGCTCCCAAAGGGGTTTCAGTGGATGATATTTTGGAACTAAATCACCAGGCCTTTCTTCCAAAGCATCTCTGTGTGGCCTTGAGCCTTTTGGTTAACCACCCGATATTTGACCAATATTCTTCAAAACTGTTGAAGTCATTTAAAAGTAGCAAAGTTTGAGAAATTGTCACAGCCAAGAAGAACCTGAGGAGACATGATAAATAAACATAATGTGGAATTCCAGAGGAGATCCTGGAACTAGAAAAGACTATAGGTGAAAACTAAGGAAATCTGAATTAACTATGGAGTTGAGTTGATCATAATATATTGGTTCACTAATTGTAACAAAGGAGTTCTGGTGGCATAGTACCTAAGGCATTTGACTGCTAACCAGAAGGCTGGCGGTTCAAACCCATCAGCCACCCCTCGGAAGGAAGACTGGGCAATCTACTTCTGTAGTGATACCACCTCAGAAACCCAAGGAGGGGTCACTGTGAGTAGGATTCAACTCAATGGCAGTGAATATAATAATTTTAACAAATGGACCGTACTAATAATATAAGATAAGGAACCATGGTGGTGCTATGGTTAAGTGCTGTGGTACAGTGAATTAGTTGGTATGGGCTTTTCTAGCTATAGCCCTCATAACTCCCACCAGATTACTGGGTGGGACCATGCAAATAAGATGTGCAGAACTCTGATGTTGGGATTGGTTACTTTTGTCACTCTGCCAGGCTTAAAATGAGCCTCCCTAGAGGGAGAAAGGGGATCTCCCTGCCATTAAGAGAGAAAAGCTGGAGGTCAAGTGGAGCAAGTCCTTGGACCCAAGATCTCTGCACTCGACCTCCATGGCAGAGGGACACCTAGCTGAGAGACGCCTGGCTGACAGACAACAGCAGGGGAACTAGGAGGCATGAGACAGAGTGGTGGGGCTTTCTGTCCCACAAAGCAATAATATTGTGTGCCTGTGGGCAGGAGGCTTGTTGGCGGACTGAGATGAACGTAGGTGTACCCATTGGCAGGTAAGAGAGCTTTGTAGCAGGGCAGGGGCCAGGCCAAGAGGCCAAGGGCCAGAGAGGCATGTCTGAGGGCATACCAGGGAAGACTGTCCTGATCAAAGTACTGTATCCTGAGAGTATTCCTGAACCTGAATTGTAACCTGTTGCTTCCCTAATAAACCTTATAATTGTCAGTATTGCCTGTGAGTTCTGTGTGGCCACTGCTATGATTATCAAATCCAGCAGAAAAGTAGTGAGTGCCTTGGGAGGAACCGTTGGTGTCAGAATTGGTAAAACGGCTGGAGGATGGCAGCATGTCTGGCTTCATAGGAATAAGCCTTGGCTGTGGATGGTGACTCTGTTTCACCCTCATGAGGTTGAAGGGGGTCAGAGGATGCTATCTCCATGCCTTTTTAGCAAGTGCTTACCAAAAAGTTTGGTTTGAACCCACCAGCTGCTTTGAGGGAGAAAGACTTGGTAATTTGCTCATGTAAAGATTACCACCTAGGAAACCCTATGGGGAAATTCTGTCATAGAGGGTTGCTGTATGAGTTGAAATTGACTCCACAGCACACAACAACAGTGTAAGATATTAAGAATTGGGGACATTAGGTAAGGGGGTATTTGAGAATTCTGTGCACTATCTTCTAAATGTTTCAATAAATCTAAAAAATAAAGCTTATTTAAAAAGGGGGGAGGGCTCCTTCTCCTTGAAGCTCCCCTGCCACCTCCCTCTACCCTGGCACTTCATGTTCCCATAAGTCCCTAACACCCCTCAGAGACCCTGTTATCCCTATCTTTGTAACTCTGCATCATTTGAAAAAGAGGAGCTGCATCTTTGGAGAACTGTTTTGAGACAACCACCTGTGGTTTCATGCAGATGTTCTAGTCTGTTCCTGAAACAGCCTGTCCCATTACCATCTCTGGAGACACTGCTGTCTCAGTTAAGGACTGCACGTGTTCCTGTGGACTCTGTCTGCAGAAGCTAGGGAGCTCAGGACTGGAGTCCAGATAAGCCCCCTCCCCTGGCAGCCACTCTCTTCCTTGATGGGGACCAGCTGCTCAGAATCAGAACACTCTTTAGGCAGAGTTGTTTTTCCCACCTGAAGCAGTTAAGTGATTCTATTTTTAAAAGCCTTGGTTTCTCTGTCTGGCTCCGAAGGTGGCTGGTGCTCAGGTCTCTGCTCAGGATAAACTCTCCCATCCTTTGCTCTTCCCTCTCTCTTCAGCTTTTATGCTATTGCCAATACCATTCTCCCCCTGGTGCTGTCAGGGGAAGCTGGGCTCATAATTCTTTCAGGGAAGGCATTGGGAAAAAAGAAATTAAGTTCAATCAAAGTGTCAGGTCTGAATTGTTTGTGTGTTGAGGTATAAGTGAGAGGTTATTGATAAGGTCTCCTTGTGTGCCCTAGTCTTCTCCCTCTCTTCTTCCTCACTCCCACCGCCCCACCAAAAGGATATTAACCTTTAGTAGGTGACAATAGGAACTAAACAATAAACAAGTCCCAATCTGAGTTGAGCCAATCATTGCAGCAGCCTCAAGAGAATGGATTTGGTCACACCAATACAAAAA
>NW_006921596.1:9491500-9492964 GCF_000298275.1 Orycteropus afer afer
CAATAGGAACTAAACAATAAACAAGTCCCAATCTGAGTTGAGCCAATCATTGCAGCAGCCTCAAGAGAATGGATTTGGTCACACCAATACAAAAAAACAAAACCCACTGCCATGGAGTCAATTCTGACTCATAGTGACCCTGTAGGAGAGAGCAGAACTGCCACATACATAGGGTTTCCAAGGCTGTAGATCTCTATGGACCTGTAGGTTTGAACAGCCAGCTTTTTGGTCTGCAGCTGAATGCTTTAATCACTAAGCCGCCAGAGCTCCTTTTTGGCTATGCACACAATAATACTTTAAGTCTTTGTAATATGACAGGCCGTGCTAAGTTTCCCAGCACAGTTTCTGTGTCTCCCCTCTGCCAACTCAGCTCAGGGCATCTTTACCAAGCTTATTGTTATTGTTAGATGCCGTCAACTCACAGCAACCCTACGTTCAACAGAACAAAACACCACCTGGACCTATGCCGCCCTCATGTTTGTTAGGCTTGAGCCCATTGTTGCAGGCACTGCCAATCTATCTCATTGAGAATGATCCTCCAGTTTACCAATCATGATATCCTTCTCTAGGGAACGGTCCCTTCTGATAACACAATCAAATTAGGTGAGATGAAGTCTGACCATTCTCAGTTCTAAAGAGCATTCAGGCTGTACTTCATCCAAGACAGATTTTTGTTTATTTTTCTGGCAGTCCATGGTATTTTCAATATTCTTCACCAACATCACAATGCAAATGCATCGGTTCTTCTTTGGTCTTCCTTAGTCATAGTCCAGCTTTCATATGCATATGAGGCTGTTGAAAAGACCAGGGTTTAGGTCAGGAGCACTTTAGTCTTCAAAGTAACATCTTTGCTCTTCAAAAAGGTCTTTTGCACCATATTTGCCCAGTGCAATACATCGTGGTCTGATTTCACGACTCCTGCTTCCATGGGCATTGATTGTGGATCCAACTAAAATAAAACCTCTGACAACTTCAATTTTTTCTTCATTTACCATGATATTGCTTACTGGTTCAGTTGTAAGGATTTTTGTTTTCTTTATGTTGAGGCGTAATCCATATTGAAGGCTGTAGTCTTTGACCTTCATCAGGAAGTGCTTCAAGTCATCTTCACTTTCAGCAAGCAAGGTCTTGTCATCTTCATGTCCCAGGTTGTTAATGAGTTTTCCTCCAATCCTGCTGCTGCATTCTTCTTCATATAGTCCAGCTTCTCAGATTATTTGCTTTGCATACAGATTGAATAAGTATGGTGAAAGAGTAGAACCTTGATGCACACCTTTTCTGATTTTAAAGCATTCAGTATCCTCTTGTTCTGTTAGAATGACTACTTCTTGATCTGTGTACAGTTTCCTCAGGAGTACAAGTAAGTGTTCTGGAATTCTTTTTTTTTTTTTTTTTATTAGGATTTGGGTGAAGATTTACAGAGTAAATTCACTTTTCATACAGCAGTTCACATATACTTTGTCT
>NW_006921596.1:9498694-9503042 GCF_000298275.1 Orycteropus afer afer
CCCGAGTGTCCCTGGGGTTGCTGGAAAGCAGAGTGTGTTCTTAAGCCCCAGAAATCTGCCAGAGCGCTGCCTCTTTAAATATCTGTTCTGGAATTCTTATTCTTCACAATGTTATCCATAATTTGTTATGATCCCACACAGTCAAATGCCTTTGCATACTCAACAAAACATAGGTAAACACCTTTCTGCTATTCTTTGCTTTCAGCCACTATCCATCTGACATCAGCAGTGATATCCCTGGTTCCATGCCCTTTTCTAAATCCAGCTTGAATTTCTGGCAGTTCCCTGTCAATATACTGCTGCAACTATTTTTGAATTCAGCAAAATTTTATTTGCATGTGATATTAATGATACTGTTTGATAATTTCCACATTCTGTTGGATCACCTTTCTTTAAAACAGGCATAAATATGGATCTCTCCCAGTCAGTTGGCCCAGTAGCTGTCTTCCAAATTTTTTGGCATAAACCAGTGCGTGCCTCTAGTACTACATGTTTGTTGAAACATCTCAACACTTCTTGATCTATGGACAGATTCCTCATGAGCAAAATTAAGTGTTCTGGAATTCTTACTCTTCACAATGCTACCCATAATTCCATCAATTCCTCGAGACTTGTTTTCCAACAATTCCTTCATTATATCATATGACTGGTTGAACGTCAAACAATTCCTTTTTGTACAGTGACTCTTCCATCTTCTATTCATGCTCCCCGCAGTTCTGTATTTTACCCATAGAATATTTCAATATTGCAACCTGTGGCCTGAATTTTTTCTTTGGTTTTTTAGCTTGAGAAATGTTGAGCATGTTCTTCCCTTTTGGTTTTATAACTCCAGGTCTTTGTACATTTCATTATAATACTTTGTCTTCTTGAGCTGCCCTTTGAAATCTTCTGTTCTGCTCCTTTTATGTCATCATTTCTTTTATTCACTTTAACTATTCTCCATTCAAGAGAAAGTTTCAGAGTCTCTTCTGACATCCATTTTGGCCTTTTCTCCCTTTTTTGTCTTTTTGATGACCTTTTGCTTTCTTCATGTATTATGATCTTAGTGACATCCAACAACTCGTCTAGTCTTCAGTCATTGGTGTTCAATGTCAAATCCATTCTTCAGATGGTTTCTAAATTCAGGTGGGATATAATTCAATGTATATTTTGGCTCTCATGGACTTGATTTAATTTTCCTCAGTTTCAACTTCAACTTGCATATGAGCAATTGATGGTCTGTTCCACAGTCAGTTTCTGGCCTTGTTCTGACTGATGATATTGAGCTTCTTCATTGCCTTTATGTACAGATGTATTCTATTTGATTCTGATGCATTCCATCTAGTGAGGTCCATGTGTATAGTCACCATTTATGCTGTTGAAAAAGATATTTGCAATGAGTAAGCCTTGCAAAATTCTCTCAGGCAGTCTCCAGCATAATTTCTATCACCAAGGCCATATTTTCTAGCTACCGATGCTTCTTCTTTGTTTCCAACTTTCTCATTCTAATCACCAGTAATTATTGATACATCTTGATTGCATGTTTGGTCAATTTCAGACTGCAGAAGTTGGTCAGAATCTTAAGTTTTGCCATCTTTGGCTTTAGTGTTTGGTGCATAAATTTAAATAATATTAGTATTCTGGCTTTCCTTGTAGACATATGGATATTATCCTATATGTACTATCCTGTATGTACAGCATTATACTTCAGGATAGGTCTTGAAATTTTTTTTTTTTTTTTTGACAACTAGTGTGACAACATTCCTCTTCAATTTGTCATTCCTGGCCTAGTGGAGTACATGACTGTCTGATTCAAAATGACCAATAGCAGTCCATTTCAGCTCACTAATGCCTTCCAATTTTCCTAGACTCATATTCATACATTCCATGTTCCTTCCAATTATTAATGGATATTTGCAGCTGTTCCTTCTCATTCTGAGTTATGCCACATTGGCAAATGAAGGTCCAGAAAGCTTTAGTCCATCCACATCATCAAAGTCAACTCTCCTTTGAGGAGGCAGCTCTTCCTCAGTCATATTTTGAGTGCCTTCCAACCTGAGGGTTCATCTTCCAACACTATCTCAGTGTTTCACTACTATTCATAAGGTGTTCAGTAGCCAAGTTTTTTCAGAAGTGGATGGCCCTATCCTTCTTCCCAGTCTGTCTTAGTCTGCAAGCTCTGCTGAAACCAATCCACCATGGGTGACCCTGGTGGTATTTGAAATATTGGTGGCATAGCTTCTAGTGTCACATAAACATGCAATCCACCAGAGTACAACAAACTGATGGACAAGTGGTTTTTTTACCAACCTTAATGCTGTGACACTCAAGTCTATTCTCCCAGCTCAGACCTGTCCTCTGACCTCCAGTCTCTGATAGTTGTCTATTTGACATTGGCACATATGTATCTCAAATACATTACCAAAGATTCAATTCTGATCCTATGGCACAGAGTAAAACTGTCCCATTGGTTTCCAAGGCTGCAAACCTTTATAGGAACGCACTGCCACATCTTTCTCTCATGTAGCAGCAGCTGGTGGGTTCAAACCACTGTGACGTTTCAGTTAGCAGCTGAGCACTCAATAACTGTGGCACTAGGGCTCCTTGGATATCTCAAAAGAACCTCAAATGCAATGTGTACCAAACTGACCTCACAATCTCTTTTCCCCAAACTAGTTCTCCTCTCGGAGTGTACCAATGCCATCCATCCTATAGCATATGCCAGAAATCTAAGAGAAATCCAGGGACCACCCCTGATACCCTCTTGCCCTCCCTCCATATCCAAATCCATCACTAAATCCTGAAGTTTAATTTCTAAACATCTCTAAATCCAACCTCTCTGCCGTTGCCCTCCTCCAAGTTGCCTTTATTCCTCCTAAGCCTGGATGACTGCCACAACCTTGTCCTCAGTCTACTTGTTTCCACTCTTATCCCCTTTCAGGCCTTTATCTTCCCAGAAGCCATCCCAACATTGACTAAATGTAAAAATAATAATGGCACTCCTTTGCTTTAAACATTTCAATGGATAACCATTGTTCTCAGAATAAAGACCTCAATCCTCACCATAACTTACACAGTCTTTCATGATCTGGCCCCTGTAACACACCAGCCTCATAGTGACCTCCTTTCCCTTCTCCACTGCAGGCAACGTTGGCCTTTTCTCAGTTTTTCAGTGCTTCCACAGGTCTATGCTATTTCCTACCTTAGGGGTTTTACTCATGCTGTTCTTTCTTCTTGGAATGTTCTATCCCATATTCCAATCTTAGCCTAGCTAAGGCTAGTTATCCTTCAAATATAGTTCAAAATAAGACTAGTTTCAGTTCACCTATTAAATATCCTTATAACTCCTATGTATGCATGTCCTCCATGACCCAAACAATTCTTCATAATCATGAAACTCTAAATGATTATTGGATTAAGGTATGCCTAGTAGCAGCTGTAAAGAGCTCTGGTAGTGTAGCTGTTAAGGTATTTGACTACTAACCGAAAGGTCAGTGGTTTGAACCCACCAGCCACTCCATGGAAGAAAGATGAGGCACTCTGCTTCCATAAAGATTTACAGCCTTGAAAACCCAATGGGGCTCACTATAAGTCAGAGTCTATTTGATGGCCTTGAGTTTTGTTTGTGAGTGGCAGTGATGGTGGGCGGTGGTGGTTCAGTGGTAAAATTCTCACCTTCTATGCAGGAGACTCAGGACTGATTCCCAGCCAATAAACTCCATGTGCAGTCACCACCCATCTGTCAGTGGAGGCTTTCAAGTTGTTAGGATGCTGAACAGGTTTCAGTGGAGCTTCCAGACTAAGACAGACTAGGCAGAAAGGTCTAGGAATCTGCTGAAAATAAGCCAATGAAAATCCCATAGAGCGCAATGCAGGGCCAGTTCACCCCCATTGTGCATGGACAGCGTTGCCATGACTACTTATGTAGTAATAAGTAAATCCATTGGGGACAAGGTTGCAGCAGTCATCGAGGTTTAGGAGGGGTAAAGACAACTTGGAGTAGGGCAATGGCAGAGAAGTTAGATTTAGAGATGTTTAGAAATTAAACTTTAGGATTTAATGATGGGTTTACTATTATTAGCTACTCAGTAGCTAATAAGAAGTAGCTGAGAGCAGAGATTGTGAACATTTGGTTCATGCTGTAATGCTAGCACCTGGGACACTGCCTGGCTCATAGCAGGTGCTCAATAACTGTGTTTTACATGAGCTAATGGATCCTCCCAACTACCCTAAGCACTAGATTTTGTTATCCTGCTTCCTGTAGCCAGGAATACTCTACAACTTACCCAGGTCATATATCTATTGGTTGTTGTTGTTGTTGTTGTTATGTGCCGTGGAGTCGGACCCAACTCATAGCGACCCCTCCTTG
>NW_006921596.1:9503142-9518408 GCF_000298275.1 Orycteropus afer afer
GGGTTTGAACCACCAGCCTTCTGGTTAGCAGTCAAGTGCCTTAGGCCCTACATTACCAGAGCTCCCATATCTATTGGTAGCAGAACTGAAATTTGAACAAAGTCTAGTTGCCACTAAAGCCCATGCTCTTGATCAATATTATGTTCTGCCTCTTTGTTCATGGGATCCATGGACCAGGAAGGTCTGTGGCTTTTTCTCCTCCTTACCAGACACTGTTCACATTATGGGAGGGGGTAACAAGCCACATGGAAACCTGAGCCAGGGGGTGGGTGAGGGAAAAGCAAAAATCCCATGGAGAGAACATGTACATTTTTTGATCACCCAGCACCCACACATACATATCCTCTGCTTTGGGTCTTACTAAAAATAACTAACATTTATTGAATACCTGCTATGTGCTTGGCACTGCTTTAAGTATTTTGCGTACATTCTCTCAATTAAGCTTATGAAGTAATCACTATTATTATACCTATTTTTCAGTTGAGAAAACAGACTCAGAATAAAATAGAAATAACTTTCCAAAGATAACACAACCAGTCAGGACATACCTTGGACACAAACTCAGGCATTCTGGCTCCAGAGCCCATGCTTCTAACTAGGACTTCATCCTGAGCACCTGCCATTGGCCTTGGTGTGGTGGTCAATCAGACACCCAATCCTCCCCTAGATAAAGGGTGAGCCTGTGACACCATTCTCTCCCTGGATATGTTAAATGTTGAGCTTAATGACACAAAAATGAAAATTACTATTGCTGCTGCCTCCTGGAAATGGATTCCCAAAGGAACTTCCTACTTGCACCTGTTCTCCAGACCTCACAGCTGTCCTGCTTCCTGTCTTTTCTTGACTCTTCATTTGATTCTGTGAGCTTCCTTGGAGCATTTGAAGAAATTCCTTTTCTGTTTAAAATAGCCAATTTCTGTTCCTGACAACCAGAAGGTCCTAATAGACACTTTGCAGAACTCTGGGTTGAAGCTCGAATGAGAAGATTATGGACTAGGGCCTTTAATGTCCTATGGTAGATTTTCTTATATTCGGAAATTAAGTCAATATTTTATCAAAAGGAGGATAGCAGGGAGCTTCGTGCTTGTACAAGGACAGTTCAATGAGGTAGTACAGGGTAGGTAGGGGCCTCCAACCCCAGGTTGAGAGGGACTGGGTTGCACAGACCATGGGATACAGGTGAGGGAGAGGAAGCTGGGTGCTCACACTTAAAATGACAAGCAGGCCTAGGAAAGGGAACGGGCAAGAAGTGACAGCAGCAAGGTGGCTATCTTAGTTACTCTAGTGCTGCTATAACAGAAATACCACATGTGGATGTGTTTAACAAACACAAATTTATTTTCTCAAAGTTTAGGAGGTTGGAAGTCTGAATTCTGAGTGTTGTCTCCAGGAGAAGTCTTTCTCTCTCTGTTGACTCTAGAGGAAGGTCCTTATCTCTTCAGCTTCTGTTTCCTGATTCCTTGGAGATCTCCATGTGTCTTGGTATCTATTTTACCCATCTCTCTTTGTGTTCACTTGTTTAATCTCTTTTATATCTCAGAAGAGATTGACTCAAGATATACCTCAACACTAATCCTGCCTCATTAGCATAACAAAGACAATCCATTTCTAAATAGGATTATAAGCACAGGCATAGAGTTTAGGATTTACAACACATATATTTGGGGAACATAATCAATCTATAACAGTTGGCTCTGGTAGTTTGAAGGACCAAATTAAAATGACAAGAGTCAGGCAGGCTCTCTGGTTGGTATAGTTTGCACAAGAGTCCTTATGAAGCTGCCTTCATTATCCGTTCAGAAGCTGGGCAGAAACACAGTGTACTATGATGGGCTGTTACCATCAAGGCAGAAGGTGAAGGGTGCAGTCACCAAAAAGCCTCCCAAGCACCCTGTTGAGAGGGGAATGGGTTAGTCAATAGTAGGCCACCCCTTTTTCCTGCAAAGTACACTAACCCTAATTACACTTCTCAGATGATCTCCTCAGCATCATAGAAGTACCATTATTTGTATAACCAAATTGTATTATGGGAAATAAGTAACCCTGTTCTCCCACAGTCTGCTTCACCCTGAAACACACCCACAAATACAGTGGGAAAGATGAGATGCTGAGTTAGCAGATGTTTACTTACCAAGGCATAGCCCAGGCCAAATTACAACAGGGACTTGTGAAAATACAGAACCCTAGGACCCAGCCCAGAGCCCCCGAATCAGAATCTCCAGGGGCAGATATAGGGCAGGAACACTTTTCTCAAGCTCTCAGTAGAGGGTATGAGATGAGGTCAGAGAAGTGGAGTGGTAGTGTGAGGTGCTGGACAGATCGTGAAAGCCATGAGTTCAGATTGTAGTCTAAATGAGAACACTGTACTCTAACTTGCCACTTGGGAAGTTTTCAACATAGACTTATGGTGATCTGACTAATATCTTAAAGGGATCACTATTGCTGTTGTGGTGAGAGTGGATGTAAGCGGCAAGAGTGGAAGCCAGAACACAAGTTAGGCTCCTGCATTTGTCTAATGGGAGCTCTGGTAGCATAGTGGCTAAGACACTTGCCTGCTAACCAGACGGCTGGCAGTTCAAACCCACCAGCCACTCCTCGGAAGGAAGGTTGGGCAATCCTACTTCCATAGTGATACTGCCTCGGAAACCCAAGGAGGGGTCGCTATGAGTCAGGTTTGACTCGACGGCACATAACAACAACAACAACATCATTTGTCTAACAGAAAGAGGACAGTGACCCAGATCATCTAACATTTGGGTTTATTTTGAAGATTTTTGTTGTTGTTATGTGCCGTCGAGTCTGATGGATTGGATGTTGGGTACAAGAGAGAAGGAAAAATCAAGGCTGGTGCTAGGGTTTTTGGTTTAAGCTACTAGAAGAAAGGGATTTCCATTAACTAAAATGAGGAAGACTGTAGCAGGAGGAGATGTGGGATATGAAAGTCAGGGGCTCCATTTTGAACATTATATCTGAGATGGTCTATTAGCCATCTGAGTGGATAATGGAGTGAATGGAGAGTTGAGTATAAAAGTCTAGGGTTGGGATTTGGGTTGTGTGACTCTCAACATTCTGTGCCAGTTTCAATTTTAGTTTGGAAATCCCCTACATACACAGACACACACACACACACAGATAATCCTTGATGCATCAATGAAGTGGCCTCTACTCTCTGACTTCACAAGAGGTGTATGACTCAAAAGAAATTGATGTGGAGTTTGGCATGGGACCTCTTCAGAGCCAATGAGATACCATGAGAATTCGCAGACTTCTGGAATAGAAGCAAGCACTCTTTACCTGCAGCTATATTGTGACTGTGAGGAGTGAAGGGAGCTGAGAGCAAGAAAGAAAAACAGACCAAAGACTAGTGATCAAGTTATGCCTGAAGCTATCTCTGTCTCTCATAGTTTTCTGTTACATGAGCTATGACTAAATTTTCTTTAAATAAAATTCCCAGAAGATTCTGATACAGCACATCTATGACTGGTATTTGGGAATAACTCTGGTATATACTAAGGTGATCTCATGGCATAGAGGGTAAGGCATTTGGCTGCTAACTAGAAGGTTGGCAGTACAAACCCACCAGCTGCTCCATGGGAAGACTCTACTTCCACAAAGATTTGCAACCTTGGAAACCTAATGGGAGTCACTATGAATCAGAAACAACTCAATGGCAGTGGGTTTGTTTTTGGTTTCTATGGTATATACATAGTCCTATATCATTGTTAATCAAGTATGGTCTGTGAACACATCACATGAGAGCTTGTTAGAACTGAAAAATCTCAGGACCCATTCTAAACCTAAAGAATCAGAATCTGCATTTTAAAAGGATTTTCCAGTAATCTACAGGGACATAAACACTGTTAGGCCATAAGGAGCTTGAAAAAAGACACGTTTGCGATATATTCAATAGCAACACCAGGGTGTATGGGCACTGGCCACAAACGTCTTGGGAGCAACAATAATAGCTACTATTTACTGTGTACTTACTATGTCCTTCACTCTGTTAAATCCTTCATAGGTATTACCTCATCAGTCCTAATGTTGTTAGTTGCCACTGAGTTTGTTCCAACTCATAGTGACCCTTACATACAAAACGGAATGAAACACTTTACACTCCTACGTCATCCTCACAATTATTGTTATGCTTGAGCCCATTGTTGCAGCCACTGTGTCAATCCATCTCATTGAGGGTCTTCCACTTTTTCGCTGACCCTCTACTTTATCAAGTATGCTATCCCTCTCCAGGGATCCTCCTGATAATATGGGCAAAGCATGAGAGACAAAGTCTGGTCATTCTCGTTTCTAAGGAATTATTACTATTGTTGTCAATTTGCTCAACACATTTTAACAGATAAAGAAACCAAAGTCAGAGAGGTTAAGCTCCTTGCCTAAAGATACATAGCCAGGAAGTGGCTATGATGGTGGACATCTATCTACTGTTTCTGTTAACTTCACATGCTTTCCCCCTTTTTTGATAACACCTCCTCCCAGATAGGGCTGCCTCTGCCCACACCAACCCCAAATCTGGCTCCAGTCCTGGCCAATTAGCACATTTTATTTTTCTGACCAGAGATATTGCTTCTGGATGTGAACATGACTGACATCAGTCCAATCTTTATCAACTCTGGAATTTTTGCTGCAGCTGAACCAAAAAAACCAAACTCACTACCGTTGAATAGGATCTGACTCATAGCAACCCTCCTTGGTTTTCCGAGGTGGTATCACTACGGAAGTAGATTGCCCAACCTTGCTTCTAAGGAGTGCCTGGTGGGTTTGAACCACCAGCCTTCTGGCTAGCAGTCAAATGCCTTAGGCACTACAGCACGAGAGCTCCCTCACTGCAATTGTGGTGGGGAGAAAAGTATTCTCATCCTCATAGAGGGAAACTAGACTGGTAGAACATGGGCCTGTTGTTGTTGGGGTCATATTGACAGAACTGGGGACTGTAAACTAATCAAAGTGTGAAAGAGGCAGATTTCTGATGACATTCTTTAAGCTACTGGATCCAGCCATACCTGAATTCAGCCATCCTTGGAATTTTAGGTTTTGGGACCCAATACATTCTTTTGGAAGATTCCTACTAAAGCCAGTTTGAGTTGAGTTTCTATCATTTGAAACTTTAAGAGTCCTAATAAATACAGTGATAAGGCCAGCCCTCAAAATGAGCTCTGCTTAACTCAAACTCTGGTCTCTTAATCAGTACCCTCTTTTGTTGTTGTTAAGTGCCGTCGAGTCGTTTCTGACTCATAGCGACCCCATGCACAGCAAAACGAAACACTGCCCAATCCCGCGCCAGCCCCACAATCCCTGCTATACTTCAGCCCATCATCGCAGCCACCGTGTCAATCCATCTCGTTGAAGGCCTCCCCCTCTTTCGTCGACCCTCCACCCTACCAAGCATGACATCCTTCTCCAGGGAATGGTCCCTTCTGACAACATGACCAAAATAGGTGAGACGAAGTCTGGCCATTCTTGCTTCCAAGGAGCATTCTGGCTGCACTTCCTCCAGGACAGATCGGTTAGTTCTCTTACCAGTCCATGGTACTTTCAGCATTCTCCACCAGCACCACAACTCAAAAGCATCAACTCTTCTTCGGTCTTCCTTATTCATTGTCCAGCTCTCACATGCATACGAGGCGATTGGAAATATCATGGCTTGTGTCAAGTGCACCTTAGTCCTCAAGGAGATATCCTTGCTCCTCAGCACTTAAAACAGTTCCTTCGCAGTTGACTTTCCCAATGCTACATGTCATCTAATGTCCTGACTGCTGCTTCCGTTGGCATTGATTGTAGAACCAAGCAACGTGAATTCCTTGACAACCTCAATCTTCTCTCCATTTATTGAGATGCTGCTCATTGGTCCAGTTGTGAGGATTTTTGTTTTCTTTATAATGAGACGTAATCCATACTACAGACTGTATTCTTCAACTTTCATCAGTAGGTGCCTTAAGTCATCCTCACTTTCAGCAAGCAAAGTTGTATCGTCTGCATATCTCAGGTTGTTAATGATTCTTCCTCCAATCCTGATACCACATTTTTCTTCATATAGTCCAGCTTCTCAGATTATTTGCTGAGCATATAGATTGAATAAGTGTAGAGAAAGAATACAACCCTGACGCACTCCCTTTATTCCCCCATAAAAAGGAGGGCAAAAGCAAAAGGGAGTGAAAATTGAGTTGGATCAAGAGGAGTTCATGTGGGAGGAGAGGATTAATGAAAGTAAAATTGACCAAGCCAAGCCAAGCCCTGACCCTTAATTCTGTATTCTTTGTACTTCATTCCCTTCAGGTGGACTGTGGGTGAGACAGACACCATGTCTCCTAGATGGCTTACAGGCATGCAGTTGGTGATTGTCTGGTAAGTACTTGTTGAATAAATGTGTGATTGACATCTCCTGTAGTGAATATCTTGCAGTCTGAAGACACAATACACGCATCACACTCACATTTCTAATATTTCTGCCCCCAGAGCTGCCTTCTCCCATCTTGGGGAAAGTCAGAGCTGCCTTCTGTCTTGTGCACACAACTTTCTAGCCTACCCTCTCACCTCAGCCCCCACCTCACTATCCACCTTCGCTCCAAGCCAACCAAGTTATAGCTCTAGGAATGGCATCCTGGCTGCTTATAACAAGGTCCTTTTTCTCCTTGTTGTACTTGTTGCAAGATAGCTTCATTTGGAAAAATTCAATAACCCATGACCCACTTCCATTTTTCCTAGCCCAACCATATGGTTCAGCTGGATTAAGCACTTTTAGCAACAGATATTGATAAGGAAAAAGCTCATTCACTGGGCATGTGGTTGAAAGAAATCAGTTTTCTAGCTCCCATCCTTGACCTCAGGGGTTCCAGTCAGCTTCCTCTCCAGAGAGATATAGGCTCTGATGGATGACATGTTCACAACTCCTCATGGACCACAACTCCTTGTGAGCTCCTATGGAAGGGGATCAATGAGAAAGTGGCTCTTCTTTGATGGAGCAGAAGCCCTGAGGTCAGATGAATGTGATCAGATGGCTGGTTTGCTATTCTGTCATTCATACATGCATCAAGTTCCTGCCATTCCAAGCTGTGTTCCAAATTCTGGGAATAAAGTGAGACACCAGTGAGAACAGGTCCCTGTCCCTGGGGAGAGACACAAGAAATAAACAAGTAAACAGATAAATGAGCATTTCCCACAGTCAGGACAGCTATGAGGGAAACGAAACAGGGCAATGTGGTAGAGCTCAACTAGTAGTAGAGGAATGATCTCAGTATTATTATTGTTAGCTGTCATCCATTCATGATGACCTCATGCACAGCAGAAAGAAACACTGCCTAGTCCTGTGTCATACCTATTATCAGTTGTGGATCAAACCATTACTACGACCTAAACTGACCACCTTTGATCTATAGGGTTTTCACTGGCTGATTTTGGAAGCATACCATCATATCTTCCTAATCCATCTTAGTCTGGAAGCTCCACTGTACCGCACCATAGCAACACATAAGGCTCCACTGGCAGACAGGTGGTGGCTACATATGAGGGGCATCAGCCAGGAATCACACTTGAGTCCCCTACACCGAAGCTGAGAATTCTCCTACCAAACCATCAATGTATTGGTTCAGTATTAGAGTAATCCAATATGTCCTGCTGAGCCCTGAAGGAGGAGAAGAAAATAGCCATGCAAAGTGAGGATATGGAAGAATATTTTTTGCCCAGATCAACATGTTGTCAGACAGGAGAGAGCTTGGTATACCCTAGGAACTAACAGCAACCCAGACTGAGCTACTCCGCAACATAGGAAAGCAATAGAAGAAAGGTTGCAGAAGGCAGTAGGGACCAGATCATGAAGGCTTTCCACTCACAGGGCATTGCAAAGGCACTAGATGGCCCTTAGTAGAGGATTCATGTGGTTTGGTTTCTGTTTTGACAAGCTTATTCTGGCTACCAAGGGGAGACTGGAGTAAAGAGGGAGGCTAAAGAAGACTGGTGTCACAGCTCCAAGAACAAGTCATCAGATGTTTTTTTCTGTGGCTGGAGCTAGAAGACAGGCCTTAGGTTTCAAGCTTAAGCTGGAAAATTATACATAAGATCCAACTGTCACCTGGAAAATCTTGTATTTCATAGACTTCTACCTAGGATGGAACCCTAGAGGTTGGTTGGTCTCACTCCTTGGGGAACAGGCTTGGTTTTGCCTGGATCCCAGTTTCTCATGACAGAGACAAGGACACATTTACACAATCAAGGAAAACAGCTGCAAACTTCACAGCCTCCAAGAGCACCACTGTCACTCACGTTGATGCAGAAGATCATCAATATTTCACTGACAGTCTGGTAAACCTGCCAAGCAAGGTCTCACTTGGGAAGTGGCAAGGGCCCAGAGGAGAAGGAAAAGCACCAGACACTCAGATGCCACATGAAGGATGAGCTGTGAGTCTGCACCCATAGCTCAATTGGTATTGCTAACATGCCCTCTCCCTTAGCAGCCTCAGAATAAGTAAATAATCCATCTACCTGAAATGAACTCCTTCCAAAAAAAAGAAAGAGAATGAGAATTTTGAATATTACTGAGACCTAAATTGACTAATCTTGATCAAGAGGAGTTAGTAAAATAGAAGACTCCTTGTCAGCTGCATTTTAATACCATATTTGGAGTCACTCAGTCATTATAAAATCATCTGAACTTCTCAGCAGAAGTACACATTGGGGAGTTTATTTTTGAATCTCTCAGAATGCAAAGGAAAGTCTTGCCAGTACCAGATCTGGCCAGAGCACACAGCTTTCTTTTAAATGAGGAGGAAGAGAAGACCAGTTGCTTCTCCTTTGTTAGCAATTCCCTCTTCCTTCTTTGAAAGTTTTCCTGAAAGTCTGCAATAATTTCTGATGATGGAAGAAAAGGCTGTTGGTGTCTCACCTGAGTAAGCAGGTTGCTGCTGCTAGCAGAGCATTCCAGAGAACTCTTTGGTGGGCTGAACTCCCTGACGGATACTAGGTCCAAGGTAGAAAAAGTGGTGGGAAAAATCCTTGATTTTCTTCAGAGGAAACAAGCTAAGCCCACTCCACCTCCATGTTCTTCAGCAGAACTCAAAGCTGTAAGGGAGATTTTGGAGGTGGTCTTGCTTTCAGCTGGAACAAAACCCCAGCAGGTCCATGAGCAAGGGTATGAAAATCCCAGATCCCTCTTTGGCCAAGGCCCTACTGCTTACAACTGTATTGGCACATGGGAAAAACATCTCTTCCCAGCTGACTAGTACCATCCACCATATCACTAGGGGCTTCAACCCCTGCCATTGACACAGACATAATGGCTTTATTGATCCCAGATTGGCTAAATAACCAATCAACCAATACTGAATCATGCTATTAGGTGTTTAAGGGGGCATCCCTGCCCTCTAAGGAGCTCACAGTATGTTAAGGGTAGAGATGGAGAGAGAGGGCACAGAATAGAGCAACATGCAATAACAGCTAGTGTTATAAGGTACACTCCAGACAACAGGAGCAATTCAATTCCATTATAAAATAGTGTGCTGTTCGGGGGGATGATGGGGATTTAGAGAAGAGCACATGCCCCAAGTCTGCACTCCAGCATCACAATCCTGTGAGTTCCATACACAGAGGACCTGCAATTTGTCATTCATTCACTCATTCATTCATTCATTCAAGAAATACTGTTGATGCTGTATTCCAGGCACTATGGTAGGCAATGAGACTACACCTGTAAAGAAGGCCTCTGTGGTATTCACAGTCTGTTGGGCCAGGAAATGCACTCACTAGGCAACCAGTACATCTATTCATGTACCTGTTCACTCACTCACTCATTCAAGGAACATATGACATGATACCACATCAGGCACTTGGTATGCTGGGGGACATGCAGATGAGGGTCTGATATTCATGGAGCTCAGTGTCCAGCAGAGCTGTGGTTGTGCCGTGGTCTGAATAGGAGAGCTCAGACAATCGGCAGAGAGCAGGGTAGACATCAGAAAAAGCTTTGTGATGAGGTAGATAGAGCTCAATCTCAGTGTTAAAGATCAAATTTGAACCTGCTCAGGTCAGACAGGGGTCTGTCCTAGGTCCCTTGCTCTCTGACTGTTCTCTGAAAGACCTTATTAGGCTCTGAACTGTAGCCACACAACTGGAAGATTCTTCTTTCTAATCATGGAGCTCTCCTTCTGGACACCAGCTGCAGTGTCCCTCACTGCCACCTGGATATATAGTAAAGCATTTCCCAGTGAGGAGACCTAGTAGGAAATGAAAGCACCGACCCACAGATCTCATCTTGCTTCTTCCTCACTGAAAGTGATGTATGGGGGTTGGGGGTGGTGCTCAGAGATCCAGGAAGTCCCGCGGGAGGGCAGATCATTGGCTGTGTCCATTTCCTGCAATCATGCCAGGTAGAGTTCTGTTTAGCTCCTGACATAATCCCAGGATGCCTCCTCTGTGCCAGGCACCATGGGAGGCACTGGGCTGAGCAAGATGAGCAGGACATCTTTCCCACCTCAGAGGGGCTTGCCCTCTAACAGGGGATGCACATGTGCAAACAGGGCTCATGCTGTAATGTGGGCCATGCAGACAGACCTGCAGCTCGACAGTGCGTGGTCCACAGTGGTTAATGCAAATGTAAGCAGCAGGGGAGGAGAGGAAAGATACTGAGGTGGTAAAACCACTGGCTCTCTGTCACTGATTGGAGGGAAGGAAGGTGAGTGTCCAAGGGGAGATTACAGCATCCTGTTCCAATTCTTTCATTCATTTGTTGTGTGTGCTCCAGCAAGCCCCTCCCCTTTCTGGTTTCAGTCTTCCCATCTGCTCAATGCAAGGATCCACCCAGATACTTCCTATGCCCTGTTTCTGTGAGTTTCAATACCCCAGGTGTTTCTTATGGTTCCTAACATGTTTTAGTATCTGCTACAGGCCAGGCATTGGGCAATCAACTTCCATAGTGATAACTCCTCGGAAACCCAACGAGCAGTCGCTATGAGTGGATCCCACTCAATGGCAGCTTATTGTGTTGCATTGTACACAGTGCATTGCATTGCGTCTTACAGGCCAGGCATTGTTGAGCATTTTGCATACCTTCTTGCACAACCTTCTCAACTCTCCTGTTGTGAAGGGCATCTAATCATGAATGAGCATTATTATCCCCATTTTAAATTCGAGGAAACTAAGGCTCAGAGAGACTGGGATGCATTCTCATTGAGGGACCCTTTGGAAAGAGTCCAGTGCCTTTGAGAAATCTTTGTTTCCTACAATCAAATTGCCTTCAAAGGATGGGTAGCTGCACTTTGCAGAATGGCTGGAGGGCACGGCTGGCTTTCCCGGGAGGGAGTCTGTAAGAGGTTTCACTGTTTTGTTTGAATGTGATGGGGATGCCAAGGACTGAGCCAAGTGCCTGCGGGGGGTTAGGGGTGCTGAGTGGTGGGTGACGGCCTGGGAGTGCAGGGAAAGCTTAGACTCGCAGAGGTGTAGAACAGATAAGTAGGAGCACCGGGAAGGAAGGGAACTCCAGACATCTGATAGTTTGTAAAATGAGGAAAAGCTCAGATTAAAGGAGAGCAGTCACACACCAAGCCAAGTGCAGGACGCACGGCCACAGCTCAGTGTCTTTTCTCCTCCAACCGCCCGCGCTGGGCCCCAAGACGCCGCCCAGGGGCCGGAAAGCGTGCTGTCCTTTCCCTCCGCCTTCACTCTTACCCCCCCCCCCAAGGCAACAATTAAGGAGCTGGGTGAGGCTCCCTCTCCATCTGGGTAATTACGTTCTCATTAGGAGCCCATCCGCCCCGGCGAGGAGCCTTAGCGCTTGGGCGCAGCTAGGAAGGCGCGCTCTCAGCGCTCCTATTGGGGGAGGCAGCGGCCAGAGATCCAGCAAGACAAGATAAGGGACAGCGCGGGTCCCAGAGCAACCCCGAGGGTCCCAGAGCAATCCCGCGCTGCTTCTCAGGCAGCAGAGAGGACGATGACCCCGGCTGTCGGACACACTGGATCCTCTTCGGGGTCCTGGGCTGGCCCAGCGGTTCTACGAGCGCTTGGCCCCACCTGGAGAACTCGGGCTGAGATGTCAAGTCAGGGCTCTTTGGGTTCTGGAAGCCTCCTTGGGTATCCTGCACCACACCCCCTTGGTTCCAGTGGGCGCTGAATGCTGAGCTGACTAAAACACCGCCATGTCCCTAGGGAATTGGGTGGGGGAGGCAAGTGAGTCTGGTAAGAAAATTCCTACTAGATCTCCAAAGAGGGAGCCCAGACAAGGAGTGGTGAAGGGTGTGGGATCTATCTAGGGTGCGGAAGGCTCCCTGAAAGAAGTGATATTTACTATTGGGGTAGGGGAAGGGAGGAGGAAGTAAATCTGGCAAGAGAGAAGCCTTTCAGACAGACTGAAAGTGAGGCTGAATGGGGGGGTTTCTGGGACCCCTGCAAAGCCAATATGATGGGGATTATTTTAGATGAAAGTAGGCGGTGGGACCCAGACCCAAAGAACCTGGAGGGTTCTAAGCTTTTAAGGAAGGAAAGTGAGATGTAGGTTTTAGAATCCACCTCCACCTCCCAGAGAACTGGAAGGGGCACCCGGGAGCTGCAGCCCCTTACTCCACATTCCCTACCACCCCCAAACTAGTTGGACTCTGGTCCCTCCCAGCTGGGGCTAATTCCAGAAGAACGTGGGCACACCTCCCCTCTGGAAGAGGTAACGCCCTCACCTTTATCCCAGTGGTGACAGAGTTGGCTGTTACATGACAGCCCCCAGTGAAGCCTAACCTCTAGGTCCATCTGTGGAGGCCCAGGCACGAGGATGAGGGCAGTTTGGGGTTGGGGAGCTCCACATTTTTCTAGAGCTCTCTGGGCAGAGGCTCTGGCTTAGCACTCCCGGGATTAGCTCCACATGTCTCCCTCCCCTGTCAAGCGGGCCTGGTTGGAGGGAGAAGTGAGCTATGAGCCTTGAGAAAGCAGTACCCCGTGCTGTGTGGACAAGATGCTTCCCAGGAGGCAGCCTAGACTTCTTAGGTCCCCAGAAGAACGGGATTTTAAAAGGTGGTAAAGGAGAAAAAAGGGGCACTCCAAAGTCAAGCAACGGGACAGTAGGTGCAGAGGCGTTGGGACAAGAATGGGCTCGTCAGAATCAGCAGGTGGAGGCAGATGAGGCTGGGGGCAGATTGAGAAGGGTCTCCAGTGCCAGCGTCAGACCTTTGGGGAGGCAAAGGCCCTCCACTGGGAAGAGGCCCACTGGAACCTGAGCATACTCAAGGAAGAGCCTCCTCTTCTCCTTCCCACTGGGGCCCATTTGCTCCCCTCTGTTCGCCTCCGGGGTAAGCTTCAGATCCTGGATGCACAGGCGTCCCCTTCGCCTTCACGCCAGCCGCAGGCCTAGTGTACCAGAGCCCGGGCAGGGGCCGCGCAGGCCACAGCCAGGACTCACTGCTCCAGGCAAAAAAAAAAAAAAACCCAGGAGGCCCTTGATCAGCTGACGGCCAGAATCCCAGAGCAAGATGGACTCCTGGAGTTGTCTAGATTCTTTATCTTTATACAAACGCGCAAACGAATGCCTAGCTAGGGGACTTGCCAAAGTCATGCAGCTGAGCGCAGCCTGGTGGCCCCACCGCCCCGGCAGGCACGCAGCCCAAGGAGACCAGAACCCTCGTGGTCTCCACCTCAGGAAGAGGAGAGATCCACCCTCTGCCAAGTGAGCTCCAAGCTTCCTTGGAAGGGTGATGACTACCCGACCCGCGAGACTCACTAGCCTCGCGCCTACGCGGAGAGTCCCAGGCACCGAGTCTCCGCACACTAGGCGGGCGGCTCTGTGCGGGCAGAATGGTTGGGTCACGCTAGTTCCTCCGCCGAAGGCCCAGCTCTCCCGGACCACTCCTTCCCATCCGGAAGGCGGGGAAGGGGGCCTCTTTTTAAAAATAATTTGTTGTTGTTGTTGTTATGTGCCGTCGAGTCGGCCCCGACTCATAATAGTCTCTTTTAAATTCCTCTAAGGTTCCTTTTTCTTCCAAATCCTCACTACCCAGAGGACTGACAGGGAGGAGGGACACGGTGGGGCAAAAACAGAAAAGCACTCTGAGCCGCTCCTCCGCCCCAAAGTCCCTACAGATCCCGCGGCCCAAAGTCTCTGGGACTGTGGGAGCGCGCCGGCTAGGGAAGCAGGCGACGCCCGGATTGCGCGCGGAGGAGAAACTGGGTCGGAGTTTCAGTGGAGGCCGGGCGCTGGGGACTCTCTAACTCAAACACACCGTGGGAATAATCAAGGAGCGTTGCTCGTTGTGCCATTATGGACTCTCACCCCAGGAGTTAAATTCCTCTTCGAAACTGAGGCCTGGAAAAGGCCTCCAAAAGGACTGGAGCCAGAGGGGCCAACGCAGGCCACCACCCCCGGCCCTCTCCTTTCGCCTCCCACCCGCTTTCTCCCCGTTGCCGAAGCAACTGGCTCAGGCTTCCAGACTTAAAACGAAGTCGTTTATTTCAATTTTTCTTTCACATTATGTTCCGACATAATCAAAACTCCTGGACGAACCTCTCTTAAGTCTTGCCAATGAGCGCAAACACAGATCCTAGGCGCTCAGGTGGTCCAGCGGTCAGACTCGGGATTCAGAGACCACGGTATAAAACACACGCTGCTTCGTGAACTGCCGAGCGGACGACGGTCAGGGAAATCCAGGGACAGAAGGCTTGGCGAGGCTGCCGCTCAGGCTACATGTTCGGGTCCTTGAACTCGGATCATTTATTCCTGGTGCATTTAGGCTGCAAAAGCCCAAAACTTCCTTCCTAGGCCGGAGGCGCGCCTGGCCTAGCAGAATTCCGGCCACTTTTCTTACGTTTGCGCCAGAGCAGGGAGCAAAGGAGAGTTGCAGGGTGCGCCTCAGGCCTGGAGGAGCGCAGAGTCGACTTTGAAGGCCGCAGAGGAAGCCCTCATGCCCGGGCGTTTCTTGGGATGCGGTCTCCCAAGTTTGCTGAACTTTGAAACTTCTCCCTTCCGCACCGCCCCAACATCGCTGCTAGGGAAGATGCGGAGTTCAGAAAGCTGTGTCAGAAAAATAAAAATCCCACTCCAACTTTATTGGATTAAAGCAAAATTAAATCTTGGCTGTTGATGTGTATGTTACAGAGGACGAGGAAGTGTCCGGAAGAACCTCCTGGCGTTTGGTGATGCCACAGACCACGAGGGCACTGACAAGCATCAGAACATCAAGCAGCCTTAGAGTTCACCATTACTCCAAACAGAACATAAAAAGACGGAAATACAGTTTCCACTGGGAAGAGTTCTTCGTGTACAAATGATATAGATTATATATATATATATA
>NW_006921596.1:9518508-9542701 GCF_000298275.1 Orycteropus afer afer
AACCAGTCACCACTAAGGTGAGTCCTTTCTCTGCTACCAAGCAGCCAGGATACAAAGTATCTTCAGCTAATTAGCTCTTGAGCATCTTTTAAGAATAGTAAACATTTGCCAATTTAAAACTACCTCCCACATCAAAAAAAAAAAAAAAATTACACCTTCCCCAACTACAAAAAAATAATGGGGGGTGGATATTAGATTTCAGTAGGTGGAAGGATTCAGAAGGGAAATGGGGGATAAATATTTCACATTATACAGTGAAATACAAAGTTCCTTTTAAATAAATTGTAGGGAACATGAATGTGAGGGTAAGAAACAATGACAAGGCAGTCTCTTTCATGATCACTGCAACTGGAATCGGGGGAGGTGAGTTTATTTTTGGAAATAGGAGTGCACAGAGCTAAGCAGAATTGACTTCACCTAAAGAGGAAATGGACAACAGCGCCCGACGGCGCGCACCTTTTACCCGGATACAGCTGGGGAACGTGTAGGAAGTTTCAAGTCGTGCAGCTTTCTCGCCCTCTGAATTTCAGCCTCTTGCTCACTACCCTCCTGCCTTGGCCCTCTCCCTGCCTCCAACCGCTAGGAGCCAGTCAGAGGGGAAACACCAGGAATCCGGAGAAGGTCGAATACTTCCAGCCCCCCATCAAGTTCCCCCGCTCCAATTTGAGGTATGCTCGGTCGCCTTTCTCCATCTGGATTAGGACTCCGTTGCTGGCGGCCTCCCGGGTCACGTCCTGGTCACCAGCGAAGGCTGAAATCACCGGCCACCCGTTTAACATGAGGCTCACCTAAGAAAGAGAAAGGCCCGCTAGAGAGGCACAGCCCAGGCGGTACCGAGCGGCGGTGGCGCTGCGCCCCTCCGCCGCTGGGCTTCCAGCCACAAAGGCCGGGAAGCACTAGGGGCGGGAAATGAACCCGGACATTGCAGCTTATCTGCCGAGGGCTCAGTGGGGGCGATAGACAGCATCTCATCCAGTTGAGAAGATGGGTCTGCTCCCCAAATGGGAGTCGCCCCCATGGTTTTCTCGAGCTGAGCGTGCCAAGTGAATCCCGACTGAAATCCCCAGTTTAGTGATCCTGCAAGACGCTCAAGCCCTCATGCTGCCAGTCTGTCTCCCGTCTCCCGCAGGCTCAAAAACAAACTCCGGAACTCTCTTCCTGGAACCCTTGGGTAAACAAAACAAAAACCCCAGTTCCTCCTGGTCCTGGCTTCCTTTCTGCCTTCAGACATAGCGCTGAAGCTGGGGTAGGTTTTCTGGCTGTTTAGAAGTCTCGCACCGAGCTGCATTCGTCCCTCGTCGCCGAAGCCCAGGCTCCGTTCCCGCCCCAGCCAGGTTTTGCCCTTGCGATGGCACCGACAGGCAGAGGCCGGCGCCCTCGACCCAGAGGCGTGTTTCGCCTTTTGTTTCCGCCCGGCGGAGACGTGGACAATTTCGGGGACCTGGCGAGCCCGCCGAGTACAGACTGGAGCGCGGCAGGAATCAGGAGGGAGGGGCACTACGCCCCCTCCCTTTTCTCTCCACCCTTCACTCTGCCTGGGCTCTGAGCTCCTATTTCAAAAACCCCGAGTCTGTTGCCAAAGGGACGCCTGTGATTCTGTCCAAAGTGCTGAAGGCAAGCTCTCAGATCGCGGGCTTGGCTTCTAAACTGGGCAAGGGTCGCGGTGTTTAAGATTTTGGTAGCGGCAAGCTTCCCAGGCTTCAGGAAGCCGGGGCTCTCTCCTACAGCAAACACTATGGGAAGTCCCTGGAGTCCCGTAGCAATGCGGAGAACCTCATTGGAGGGGCTCAGAAAGAGGGGGCAGGAAATTGTCTCTGAGGAGGGGGCTGGGTCCCAAGAGCAGGCGACCGGGAAAAGGGACAATCCTAGCCACAGAAACGTGAGGCCCGCCACCCGTCCCTCCAAGCAGCCCTGGGCACATACAGCTGCCACTTCTGTCACCTACTCCCACACAGCCCCCGCACCCGCGCGGCTGGAAACCCCTACTGAAGCCTGGGCCTGGCCCCGCGGCGCCGGCTAACCTGGATGGTCTGTCTGTTGTAGACTTTTACCACGTGGAAGTTAAAACTGTAGATTCCTTTGCGCGGGGCAATGAAAGTGCTGCGTTCTGAATCAAAGTTGTTCCCGATGTTCACTAGTACCTAGAACAAGACAAGAACGGAGTAGAGTGAGCAGGGGTCAACCCGTACCCTCCTACAGAGGCGGAGGCTCTGCAGAGTCCTGGGAGAGGATCAAACACCAGACCTCCATCCCCCCAATCCGAATGGGGATGGGCGGGACGGAGCACTCACCTGGTCGAAGTAGATAATCATGGTGCGATTACTCATCTCGGACGGCTCGTGGTTGGTGCTCCTGATGGCCGAGAATGCCACCTTGGCGCTGCCGGAGCGCACGGAGATGCCCAGAGCCGTGCCCGTGGGGTCGGACGTGGGGTTGGAGTCGCACACCACCAGGCACTTGCCCTCAAGTACGATGGGCTCCGTTTCGTTCTGCCCATGGGCTGGGCCCGCCAGCCACGCCGCCCCCAGCAGCAGCAGCTCCACGACGCCCAGCATCGCGGCGCCGGCGCCCACCCCGCCCCCCACCCCCGGGGCTGCCTGCGCCAGCCGCCCCCCCCACCCCGGCCCGCTCCGAAGCCCCCTCCTCAGCTCCGGGCGCAGCTCTGCCAACGCCGCTCCGGACACTACAGCGCTTCCTCTCACTGCCGGGATAAGCGTCCCCTCGCGAAGCTCCCGAGCCTCTCCCGGGCCTCAGGGATGCCGCGGGTGCCCAACCGCACTTGGATGCATAGCCGCCGCCGCTCGGTCCCCACTGCTGCTGCCGCCGCCTCCTGTCCACACTCGCCGCTGCTGCCGCCACCGCCGCTCTGAATTATTGATGCAGCGGGCGCGGCAGCCGGAGCCGGCGGAGAGCGCGCGCCCGGCACAAAGCCGCGGACCGCGGCCTGGCCCCGCCTCCGAGGCCTTCCCGCCCGCCTCCCTGCACAGCCCCACCCCCGCTCCGGCCGAGGCTCCGCCTCCTAGCCAATCCTGAAGCGCCGCGCTCCCCGCAGGGCCAATGGCGACGCTGTCCGCGCGCGGCCACCTGACCCAGGGCGCCGTTGTTATTAGGCGCGGCGAGGCGGGCGGTGCGCGGCAGCTGGGTTGGGCTCTAGCCGTGAGTCGACTGAGGGAGCGAGGGCGGGGACCACGCGCGCGCTCGCGCCCGGACCATCCGCCGCGGCCGCTTACTCTCTGCCTCCCGCCTTATGCCATAATTCTGTTCAGCCTCCTCAGCCTTTCCGCCCGCCTCCCTCTCGGGCCCTCAGGTAGGAGGCGACGCTCCGCTTCGGCTTGGGAGTGGAATCGCGGGGGTTTCTGAGGCGCCTGCGTGTGGGTGAGCGGGGTGGGAGAGGAGCGCCCTCCAGCGGGCTCAGACGCTAGGGGCAGCAGGCGCGCAGGGCGAGCCGCGGAGTACGGGCTGGACGGGGCCGGGCCACCCACAGAGCGCGTGCGTCGGAGGAGGCGGGGCCAGTTACGGCCTCCGGGAGGCGGGCACACGTGGCGCGGAGGGGAGAACCGTTCCTCGGGGAGTCGAGCTCGGTGCCTCTGGGTGGAGCCCGAGAGCCCAAGGGCCCCCGTGTCCCCTTCATGACCCACAGTCACAATGATAGGGCTCAGCCTTCCAGCTCTTGCCAGCTTCTCTCAAGGCCGACGTTCATTACTTCATTAATTCAAGAGCCATTATTGAATATGTATTAGTGTACCGTGTCAGGTACTGAGCATTCGGTGGTGGCAACATTGGACGAGGCCAGCCTTCGTGCCCCTTACAGGCAAATGTGCGGGTCTGTAACAAGTACAGTGGCGTCACGTGCAGACCCAGTTACCTGATACCATTTTTCTCTTTTGCACTTAAATTTGCATCTATACTTTTTATCCATTGTACACCATAAGGTCATGCTTTACCTACGTGTACCTGAGCTCACTGTGTTGGATGTAGGCATCAAATCCTGTGATTTATGGCCTATATTCCATGGGTTATTCTGACCCTAAATGAATTTTCGCCTCATGCGTTAACATTACAACTACACACACACACACACAATTAAAAAAAAAAAACACGTAGTCACAAACGTGAAAGTAAAAATACAGCTTTGGTAGGTGTCAGGAGAGAGGAGCTTGGTTTGGGAAAGGTGGGTTCCTGCAGGAGTGCGAGAAAGCGGAGATCTGAAGGCTACGCTGTTGTTGTTATGTGCCCTGGAGTCGGACCTGATTCACAGCGGCCCCTCCTTGGGTTTCCGAGGCAGTATCACTACGGAAGTAGATTGCCCAACCTTCCTTCCGAGGAGTGGCTGGTGGGTTTGAACCGCCAGCCTTCTGGTTAGCAGTCAAGTGCCTTAGGCACTACGCTACTAGTAAGCGGAGGAGCGAGGAAGGGAAGGACAGGTCCAAAGCAAAACCGTCCTCTCCAGAGTCCTAGAAGGGACAGGCCTGGATAGAATGCTGCCTACTGAGGGTGCCGGCGACCTTGACCCTGGCGTGCTTGGCCAAGCCAGAGCTGGCGGCCGCGGGGCTCACGCCCTGGGACGTGAGCCTCACTTCAGCTCTGCTACTGACTCGCCAAGGACTAGGTCTGCTGCCCCCTAGGGTACGCTCTTCTCCAAGCGCGTAAAACCCCCATGCCATTGCCAACAGCCATACCTTTCGCTTCTCTACCTCCTTTGTTTTCCCGAGACGTTAAAGAATTTCCTCGGAGAGCTCCACCTCCGACCCCATTTCCTTCTGAAGCTCACTTGTCTGCATCCCTGAAAGGCCAAGAGAAAAGGAAAGGATGAGAAAAGCAGACAGTAATTTTACTTTAAATTAAAATGACACAAAACTATTTTTTCAACTCAGGTCTTTTTGAGACACCCCCAGAAAGCGTTGCCACCTGTGATGACACCTCATATTAGAGCGTGAATGAAATTAAGATGTGGTATTATAATAAGAAGGCGCTCCCGTGGTGTAGTGGATAAGGCATTTGGCTGCTAACCAGAAGGTCAGCGGTTCAAGCCCACCAGCCGCTCCGTGGAAGGAAGATGGGGGCAATCGACTTCCATAAAGATTTACACCCTAGGAAACCCAACTAGGGTCGCTATGAATCAGAATCTCCTTGATGTCAGTGAGTTTGATTCCCCGCCCCTCGGTTTATTGGAATAAGAGACTGGATTCAGTATAAGGACCAAGACTGGTAGTCTAACAGTGGAGATAGCTTGGAGAGAACACCCCAGATAGAACCAACTGCATGTTCTCCAGTGCCCTGGCCCTATACATTCAGTCACTCCACATAGATTTAGTAAGTGCTTCCTGAGTGAGGGACCTGTTGGAGTACCACCAAGAGCAAGGGATAGGCAGGCAGAGGAGCCTGTGCTCATGAGCTCATTAGCAGGACAGATTACTGAGAGGAAGATGATGGTCTTCTTCTTTTCTTGTCAGGGCGAGTCTCTCATACTCCAAGCTGAACTGTGGTCTGTTTGCCAATGAATCTCCATTTTGTATTCCAGTCTCAGCTTCTCTGGGGCCCAGAGCTGCCTAGCCACTTACTGGACTGCTTCACTTATACACGTTTTCCCCGCTATGCAAAAGTAGAGTGTTCCTATGAAACCTTTTGTAACCCAAAGTTGCATAAAGGGAAGACACAATTACTATTCATTTATATGGGAAGCATTTTTGAGCCTTCTCAGACCCCAGAAATAACTTACCAAATCACACCAAATAGCACGTAAGCCTGGAATAGCGCTAACATATAGTAAAAGCAGGGAGCTCTCAAGCCTAAGGCACTTGACTGCTAACCAGAAGGCTGGTGGTTCAAACCCACCAGCCACTCCTCGGAAGCAAGGTTGGGCAATCTACTTCCATAGTGATACTGCCTCGACAGCCCAAGGAGGGGTCACTATGAGTCGGGTACGACTCGACGGCACATAACAACAACAAATAGTAAAAGCGAGAATGATATGGTAATATGCAGCCTATGGAAAATACAAATAATGTGTGTGCAGTGTAGTTCTCAGTGAAGGAGCTTGCCTGTGCCACTGTGGCTGCTCACGATGCTTCTTGGCTCTTTAACGGCTCGCTGCAAAAACCAGGTACTATTGTAGGTCTTTCATAACCACAAAGTGGTGTGTAGTGAACTTTTGAAAAGGAGAGATACATGTATATCCTGTAGGCAGGTTTAATTGACCCATATTTTGTCTCCCACACTTCTTCCCAAACTGTGCCCCTTTCTGCTTTCCCCATCCCAGTGACAATGGCTGTGCCCACCGACGTGGAAGTACTCCAGGGCCTCCACATCTAAACTCCATCTCTTTGCCCTATTGTTTGAACCATTCTCATAGGGCTCCCTGTTTGGTGTTCACCATCTCTGGCCTGGGCTGTTGCGAGAGCCTTCTCATTCATCATTCAGGGATGAGTGTAAAAATCACCTTATAGCTCTACCGTGTCCTGTTCATTCGCTGAATACTTACTGAGCATTGTGAAATATGTCACCTCCACTTTCCTCCCCCATAAGTCAAGCCCTCTCTGGCCACCGGATTTCAAATTGACCTCTCCCCTGCCATTACCCACTTCTCTCCCCTGCTTTTTCCCCTGCAATGCTTATTTTCTTTTACTATATTATATGATTGCCTATTTGTTCTATTTATAGTCCATCTCATCCTGCTAGAATGTAAGCTACATAAGAAAAGGGATTTTTGTTCACTGTTGTATCCCCAGTACCCACAGCAGGGACTGCTACATAGGATGGTTAAAAAAATAATAAATATTAATTTAATGTTAATAGCTATCTCCTTTTCTGAATTGTGAGGATTAAATGAGTTATGTACACGTGGAGAAAAATCCATTCAAAATTAAAAACCTCCACACTCATGTTTATTTTTAGTGTCATTATATTGTTAAAGGCAGGATTCTTTTAGTTGCAAGTGACAAAGCCAATTCAAGCTGGCTTGAGTAAAAATGACTATTTGGTTGACAAAAAAAGGCATAAGGTTAAGTCTTGCAAATGAAGATGTGTCTGGGTCTATTGCAGTCAGGTTATCAGGACCTATTTTCCAGTTTGGGCTACATTTTCAACCAGACTGTTTCCATATGATAACCCCTGAGGAGCTACAACCAGCTTAGTCCTAGCAGGAGAGAGAGCTTGTACCTTTTCTTTAATATTTGCAGCAGAATTTCCAGGGCTGCTGTTACAGAGGCAGTTTGAGTCATTTGCCTCTCTTGGAACAAATCACTGTCGTCATGGGGTGTGGACTGTTCTAATGGGTAAGTCTGGATTCTGGTGCCTTCCCCTGGAAATGGGGATTGGTGGTTCTCCAAAGGAATATTAGGGAAAGGATGCTTGGCCAGCAGTAACAAAAGATGTCTACCTCTCCGAGGGTCAGCTGTAATATATGTCACGCAAAATGAATGGTGGCGACTCCTGATGCCGTAGCCAAAGAATAGATAGATGTTTGCTTGTTATTGTCCTTTTGTGTCATCAAGGCCTCAGCTAAACTTGCTCAATAAAGTCAGACACTGTCAACCACAATGATATTTAAGGTTTGGCTTCGATGTTTGAATGCACTTCAAATAGTAGAGCCAGATGAGTATAAATAACTAAATAATTCTAACAATAATTCCATTGTAAAGAATTTGATGGTGTTCTATTGGAATTTTTTCTTTTCATTTTTCAGGTTCATAGTCAGGTGAAATTCCATTTCTTTGTGGACAGGTGCCTAAAATTCCTCATTATTCATTGATTAATGAAAACAAATGAATATTTTAGAGAGAAAATCTGAAAAATGAAAGGGTTGAGTTATATCATTTCTGAAATTTACGACTATAGAGTTTTCCCTTGCTGAGGCTTTCTCAGGTGTTGAAATATTGGTAAAATATTTAAAAATGATTTATATCTGAAGCTTTTAAAGTATTGTATTATAGAAATTTAGCAAAATGCAAGATTGCAGGTAATGAATTTATACTGTGGCTGTTATACCCTTTACCTGGTATTCTAAATGAAGCTTTATGTTTAGGTGAAGTCAAAGGCTTCTTTCCTTTCACTGGGTCCTGAATTTCTCACCACAGTGCATTTAGAGAAATGACTATAACAACTATCTTGATAGATGTTGGATTCATGGTAACCCCACCCTCCCACTACCCCACATCCCAGGAAAAACAATCCTCTATTGTTGAGTGAGAGAGTAGAGAGAGTATATTCAGGAAAAGGGGAATATTTTCACAGGATATGAAACAAACTTGCCCTTTTATTAAATAAGAATGGATTCTCTAATGTTTATGTACATCAAACAGGATTTCATCTCTTTTGGTCTTGGTTCAAAGGCCCAGACAGTACCATCTTCTCATACTTAGTTCATTTGCCCATAAAGCAGAAGAAAAAGATTGCTTTATCCATAAGAGTGTTAAATTTAGAATTTCAGAGAGTCAAGGTCATTTCAAATTTATTGGTTGGATCTAAACTGTATAATGTGAAATTGAATTTAAGTTGTATAAAATATGGAATAATGTTTTAACTTTCACCAAAACCCCTCTTTTCCTATTTTTTTTCTTTTTGCATATTCAGATTCATTTAAAATGCAACAGTTTTGCTATTTAAGCTTAAAAAATTGCATTACAAAATTAACTTTTTAAGGGGACATCTTTATTAAACGCAGGGAAATACAGAATTACTTTTTAATGAAGGTCGGATCTGTGGTAATATTTTTTTTATTATTATTTTTAAAATATTTCATCTTAAAAAAAATCAAAGTATTTATTTTTTTAAGATGTCCTCTGTTCTTATGTTAATACCAAATTATGCCTTTTCCTAGCCTGTGTTCAGGAAAAACTATATGTCTTCTAAATTAAGAGATGCTGGCACCATTTTAAAATGATGCCTTGAATCTGCTGCGGTATATAACTGGTAGGAATTTCATATGAGCTGTTATTCAAGTAGATGACATTGAGGTCAAAGAAAATAAAAACATAAAATAACGTAACCCCACTGAGCTGCTCTTGAGAGAAAAAACACATAGGTAACATCAAATACTAGTTGGAATTTTTCCAAGAAATGATTATTGCGTGCTGTTTGGAGTGGTTGATTGCAGGGACAAATCAAGGTTCAGCCAATTCAGCAAACACTTTTTGAGTGCCTGCAATGTGCTAGATGCTGTTTAGGGGCCTATGGTTACTGCAAAGATGAGTCAAGCACGATCCCTGTTCTCTAGGACTTCATGTTTAGCAGTGGTCAGAGATGTGTCCCTGAAGAACCTCCATTTAAAATTCTTCCAGTTCCACTAAGATAGTTCTTTCTTATTTTAAAAAAAAAAAAAATTATTTTATTTTTGTTGTTCTTGTGAGAAATACACACAGCAGAACATACACTAATTCATCAATTTCTGCATGTACAATTCCATTTTTCAAGTTGTATGACCATTCTCATCCTCCTTTTACAAATTTTTCCTCCCCCATTAACATAAACTTACTGCCCCCTAACGTTCCAATGCGATCTTTGCAAGTCTCTGTTGTTTGTTTGATTGCACACAGATAGTTCTTAACAGAGCACTGTGCACAAGTCAGATATTCTTTACTAGTTAAGCTAAATAATTGTTTGGTTTTAAGAAGACTTCAAGATAAATTTTCAGTTTCAGATTAAAGATTATTTCAGGGCAATAGTTGTGGGGGTTCATCCAGCCTTCATAGTTCCAGAAAGTCTGGATTCCATGAGAATTTGAAATTCCGTTCTGCATTTGCCCCATTTTGGTCAGGATTTTTCTGCAGATTCTTTGGTCCAATAATGGTAGCTGGGCACCACCCAGTTCTTCTGGTCTCATGGAAAGGAAGCAGTTGTTCATGCAGGCAGTTAGCTACACATTCCCTTTCTTCCTCTTATTTCTGACTCCCCTTCTTCCTCTGTTGTCCCAGCAAATAGAGACCAGTTGTACCTTGGATGGCCACTTGCAAGCTTTTAAGACTCCAGGCAATATACAACGAACTAGGAGATGGAACTGAAGCACTAAACATGCCATTAGGCCAATTAGCTGTGATGTCCCATGAAACTATGACTGTAAGGCTCCAGACCAAGAACCCAAATCCCGTAAGGTGTTTGGTTGTACATAAGTAGCCTCAGCAGCTGCTCTTTCTTTTGTTGTTGTTGTTGTAAATATATCACATAAATGTTGCCAATTCATCTTTTCAAAGGTTGTACAACTTATTGGCCGTAATTGAAGGTTTCTTGAAAGTGGCAGTTTTAATTATTTTTTGTATCTGTTTACGTTTACCCTGCAATCAGAAGATACGCCAAAATTACGCACTCATAAAATTAATAGGGAGCAAATTGTTCAGGTGTGCACTTCAAATGCATTTAACGTTTACCAAAGAAACAGGAACCATGTCATCATCTGTGGCTGACTGGCTGGACATTTGGGAAAAGTTATCACCAGTTTTAATAGGGAATTTAGGGAAATTTCCTGGATCTTGTATTCATTAACAACTGAATAAAGACTTCTCACAGTACAGAGAGCTCTCAGAATGGGACAATAGAACTTGAAGAGAAAAAACGCAGAAGGGGGCTTAGTGCTTTTTTTTTAAATTGTTTTAGCAGAAAAATCCCCAAATGATATTTTCTAGCAGATGCCTTAGAAATAAGGTCAGAGGAGCTTGCTGGGTCCATCCCTCTGGCATTAGGCCTTAGTGACAGTGAAGAGCACAACTGAGCTTTCTAATGGGTGTGCAAAGAGCCCTGGTGGTTCAGTCATTAAGCTCTCAGGGATAACCAGAAGGTTGGTAGTTCGAACCCATCAGCTGCTCTGCAGGAGAAAGATATGGCAGTCTGCTTCTGTAAAGAGTACAGCCTCAGAACTGTATGCGGCAGTTCTACCCAGTCCAATAGGGTCAGTCACTATGTATCAGAATTGATTCTACTGCAACAGATTTTTTTTTTTTTTTTAACGTGTATGCTTCCCCACCCACAGAGCCATTCTCTGCTTTTCTCTTCCTCGTTCTTGTCCCTGGAAGCTGGCCCCTACCACCAGGCTTCTAGTTGGTTGTGTCCAGTGGAAGTCCCCAGCAGGAAATCAGTGGTGGGGAGGAGAGATAAGTTAAGGTACTCCTTCCTGCCCTCTCCAGCTTCAGTTCTAAGTCTCTAGCAGTAGCTTCCCCCCTCCAGGACTGTAACTCCTGCCCAGAGACCCCATCCTCTCCAAGGCTCCAGCTCTCAATAACATTCTTTCCTGCCTTTGTGTCTTGGGCTTGAGCACAACAGGTTTGCCAGTCTTTGGTGTTGATTCCCTTAACCCTGCCCACACCTCTGTAGGTTGTCCCTTCATTAAAAGCTCTCCATTTGAACTGAGTTTAATTCTGTTTCCTCCTGGGATCCCAATGATATCCTATATCAGTACAAAACTTTGTTTCATTCACAAAACCAATATATTTGTTGTATTTTATGCTCTTGTGGAACCATTGCCCAGGTGGTGTAATGCCTAAGGCATTTGACTGCTATCTAGAAGAGTGGTGGTTCAAACCCACCAACCACTCCTCAGAAGGAAGACTGGGCAATCTACTTCCGTAGAGATGTTGTTATTTGCCATTGAGTCTTATCCAGCTCATAGCGACCCCTCCATGGGTTTCCGAGGCGGTAACACTATGGAAGTAGATTGCCCACCGTCCTTCCAAGGAGTGGCTGGTGGATTTGAAGTGGTGGTTAGTAGTCAAGTACCTTAGGCACTATGCTACCAGGGCTGATACTGCCTCAGAAACCCAAGGAGGGGTTGCTATGAGTGGCAATCAACTCAACGGCAGTGAGTTTGTTTTTGTGTGTGTGTGTGTGTGGAACCATTAGTTGTCTAATCATTGATTGTATCATAGAAAAAAGATCACTATGAATTAAACCCTTATTTATTACAAATCCACATTAGCTGCATGGCCTTACCAAAGTTATATATATTTCAAACAAAACGATTCTGCATAAATTTTAAAAATTAATTACAAATGTGGTTGCAGTATATAGTGTGTTATCACAACACACTGATAAAGGTAATTCTGTGCAAGTTTCAGAAGTGAAAATATTAAAAGGAGCATTTCTTAAAGAAAAGCTGAACTCACAGCCCTCGAGTCGATTCTGACTCAGAGTGACCCCATAGACAGAGTTGAACTGCTCCATAGGGTTTCCAAGGCTATACATCTTTTATGGAAGCATGCTGCCTCATTTTTCTCTTGTGGAGCAGAGCAGCTGATGGATTTGAACTGCTGACCTTTTGCCCACAGTCCCTAATTTCATCCTTTATTCTTTCAGTACAAGAATATGTTAATATCTTGAGAAAAATACAGCGTTATTCTGTAAACTCATAAAGCTGTTTTCTGTTTTTAAAATATGCAAACCTTAACAAATGTTTTACTATTAGGAAAGCATTATATTTACTGCTATTCAACTTTTTTAAGCTTGTAAACATTTATCTGTGCTTGATCTCAACAATTAAAGATTTTACTGTGATTATATATAACATGTAACATTTTAGATTTTAAAATAACATATTGAAAGTAAATCACAGTAATATATATTTCAATATATAAGTACTTATGAGGGAATCATTTTAGTCACCCACTCAATTCAGCTGTCCATTTCATACCAACTACCTAGTATTATTGTTTGATGTCCTTACCACAACAGTATTAAAGGCTAGTTAGGAAACATAGAATAATTACAAAGTAACCTTTGACAAAAGTTAAAATCAATTCAATGCAAATAGTCAGTTAACAGTTAACCCTAATGTTTACTGGTCTAGAAGAACTGAATGGTTGAACTTTTTACATTTTCTCTGTTGTGATAACACACTATACGCTGCAACCACATTTGTAATTACAGATGCATTGAAATTTATTTATGGTTTGGCCACCATATATAAAATTTCATGAATACTTTTCTTCTTTCTTCAACTGCTATGAAATTGGTCCCAATGTTGAATAGACCAACAATATCAAGAAGATAGGTATTACTGCCCTGAGACTACTGTGGCCTTTTAGGTAAGATTGGAATTGTGGAGTGCCTTGAACCTTAGCTGTATTGCGTCAAGTGCCTCCTTTTAGGCAGGCTGAGCATGAGTTCCTCTGAGACAGTACACGCAACACAGTGGTTCTTGTGTCGGCTTGAAAATCAGAATACAAGGGCTAAAATCTCATTCCAGTGCTCATTAGGTGAGAGCCATTTGATGAGCTAAAGGACCTTTCTTTGTTCAGTTTCCTCATTAGCAATGTAAGAATAATAACAAATAACCTCAAGGCTGGCTGCCAGGATGGAACGAGATGATCCATGTGATTAGCCTTAACCTGGCACCGGCTCTCCAGTCCATGAGTGCTGCTGCTCTCCCCATCGCCAGGTGCTTGGGAAGCAGGGGTGCCAGAGTTAGAACCCCAGGAACATTCTCTGCTGCCCCATGCTTACTCCAGACTTATCTTGAGGTTGGCCAGGCTAGTCAACTCTTCACCAGTGGTGTTTCCTCTCTTGCTGCACAAAAGTCAAGGCAATAATACCTTTGATTATTTTTATAGTTATATTCTATTTAAAGTCCACATTCCCAAATTTAAAATAGACTATCTGTGTACCTGAAGTACAATACACATGTAGTTGGCACAGTTTCACAAAGACATCATGCACTCCCTTTTCTGTATTTATTTATTCATTCAACAAATGTTATTGTTGTTAGGTGCCTTCGAGTCAAGTATGACTCATAACAACCCGACATACAACAGACCAAAACACTGCCTGGTGTGTACCATCCTCACAATCTTCACTATATTTGAGCCCATCGTTGCAGCCACTGTGTCAGTCCATCATGTTGAAGGTCTTCCCATTTTTCACTGACTGTCTTCTTTACCAAGCATGATATCCTTCACCTGGGAATGGTCCCTTCTAACAATACAGCCAAAGTAGGTAAGACAAAGTCTGGCCATTCTTGCTTCCAGGGAGCTTTCCAGTTGTACTTCTTTCAGGACAGATTTGTTTGTTCTTCTGGCAGTTCATGGTATTTTCAGTATTCTTAACCAAAACCACAAGTCAAATAATGCAAATGTGCATCGACTACCATATGTGACAGATATTATTGGTTGCGGGGACTAGGGCTACATCAGTGAACAAACAGAACTTCATGCCCTCTTTAAAAAGTATCTGAAGCCCCTAGCTGCCCTTCGGGTCTGGAATTGAACCCACACCTGTGGTTTCCAGCCAAACAAAAGACAGGCATATGAGTTGAACATTTACCTCAAGTAGATACACTCCTTGGAGAGAACAATCATGGGAGAAAGAAGGGCTGCTTATGCACAGGGAGACAGCTCAGGGGGAAGGAGCCCATGGAGGGATGGACACTGGGAAGAGGTAACTGTGGGAAGGAGGTGGGAGGGGAGCTGTTGCATTGTGGTAAACTATGGTCAATGTCATGAGACAAAGTGTATGTGAACTGCTGTATGGAAAGTGAATTTGCTCTGTAAACCTTCACCCAAATCACAATTAAAAAAAAAAAGTTAAGATCCTCAACTAAGGAAGCAGTGATAGAAATGGAGGAGGGAACAAATTAACTATTTAGGAGGTAAATGAGAAAGGCATAGACGAAGAGTCAGATACTTATAAAAAGACAGTAGTAAAGCAAGAAGGATCGGACCCAGAATGAAGAGAGCGGAGAAGGAAAAAAAAAAAGTATCTGAAGAAGAGCTTCTTTGTCAGAATCATATTATTCTCAATATTAATTTTACTAGTGTAATATTAAGACTAATCATTCCTCATCCCATAGATCACCACTTATCTGGGCAGTTAACACAATTATGAGAGCCAGGCTTTTGTTGGCTGAGACATCCTTATGAATAACCCTCACGTCTCAGGAGTTAACTATTTTTTATATGACACTTCATTTTTTTTTTTTTTATTTTGGGATTTAATTGGAAAGTCATCAACATTATAAATTTTATGTTGTCATTTCAGTTTTTAAATTTAAAGGACTTCGAGGACTGTGAATCTGGCTGTCTATAAATTAAAGGTGAAGGTAATTACCATTATGTTGCATTGGTACATTTTGTCAGTGGAGAGTGGTTTCCTTGACACTAGTCTAAGAAAAGTTTTAAAATAAGTTTTAATGTTCCCTTTAAATATTCCTTGTTTTAAAAATAGTCCATTTTTAAACACCTTCTCTGAGTGTAAAATTTGATATCCATGTTTGAGGTAAAAACAGAGCGCATAGATGCATTTTCTGATTTAGGCCTCCTTCCTTCCCTCCCTCCTTTACTCCCATGAACCATCACTTCACCTGTCTGATCTTACAGCACACTCTTGCACTCGAGAACTGTATATGTGCATCCCCTTTTGAGGAGCTTTACGTTTGCCATCCCTACAAATCCATGAATAAATACCGTATGTCATTTCTCAGAAATGACTGCTGTGCTCTCCACCTCCTTGGGGGAGTGGGGAAGGAGGGTTCTGACATTGTACCTGTGTAAACATAACTGAGAGCTTTCCATGTCTCTTGCATCTTCATAAATGACATTTTTGTATTATGCTGGGATAGTAGTTCTTTAAATAGAATATTCTACCCTCAAAATTGCCCACAATGCTGAGAGTACACCTTGTCAAAGGTGAGTCTAGAATATAGGGTGCATCCTCAGCATTGCACAGGAGCTTAAATTAGGGCTCTGGAATATCAAAAACAAATTTATAGCAGTTCATTAGGTGCAAGGAATCAGGAAAACAGCTTGCTGCCATTACCCACAGAAGAAACAAGGAGCCACCATGCACGCTCAGACACGGAGCACTGGAGACAAAGCCATTTGCAAGGGCTCTCGTTTATTCTGTAGAAACCCACTCATCTATTTTGAACCAATTTTCTTTAGAGCATATGTCTCACTGTGCAACCAAAAGAGTGTTTATATCCTAGTCACTTGGCAAAAACGTTGTCAGTTACTTTGGGAAGATTCGTTTTAGGCCTGAAGTATGGAGCTGATAAATACATGGGCATGAGTAGTCTGAAGAAATGACCCTAATGCAGTTTTTGAGAGGGAGTTTTTGTTTCAGTTTGTTTTTTCCTCCCCTCCTCCATAATATTCTTGCTAAGTGGCACTCCATTTTTTTGACTAGAAGATAAATTTAGGGGCCTAAATCAGTTTGGTTTTCTCCCCTTATTCTAAACAAGAACATGTTTGTTTCCACTCGATGAAATGAGGAATATTTGGGGCTCTTCATCGTGTCTCCATTGCTCACTGAATTATTTCAGTGAAAACATATTCTCTTATGTATTTGAGACAATTTCCAAATGATTGCTCTTTAAAAGTCCATTTGATATTAAATGGGAAAAAAAATGAAACATTGTATTTATAGAAATCATATCATTTCTATAAACTACTTAAAAGAAGAAACTGGTAGAATATATATCAACATGTTGATTGATTATAAACTTTGGTTAGGATAATGAGTATTTTTTTTAACTTTCTTTTTATAGTTTTGATGTTTTCCTACCCCCATGCCTCAGTTTAAAAAAAAAATCCACTGCCATCATGTCAATTCCAACCTGTAGCGACCCTATAGAACAGGGTAGAACAGCTCCATAGGATTTTCAAGGCTGTCAATCTTTACAAAAGCAGACTACGTCATCTTTCTCCTGCAGAGGAGCTGGTAGGTTCAAACTGCTGACATTTTGGTTAGCAGCTGAGTGCTTTAACCACTATACTACCAGAGTCCCTTATGCCTCAGGGAATTTTAATACTGTTTTCTTAGATGCCTAAAAGAAAAATTCCCTTTTATAATATTAAAGTCCATATAAAGCCCATTGGCACCATTAAGGCATTTTTCTCCCATCTTTAATCTTGCAAACCATACGTGAGGATGCTCAGAGAAGTGCCTCTCAGACAGGCCTATGGTTTGCATCCACCAATAAATCATTCATAATTAGAAGTAGAAATCCTTTCTTCCCCACACAAATCCATCTCTTTCAAAGGTAATTCTCTTTTGTGAATGATGCTTGACATCTAATAAACTAGGATAACCTTTATTATGTGCATTGCTCTATTCAAAGTGTAATTTTGTGGGGTGGACTCAAGGTTACAATGTTTAAGAAAAGCATCAGATTAATCCCATTCGGGAAAGCATCTTATTCATAAACCTTTAACCATTGAAAAGACACCATTAGGAACCTACACAGGTATGTACTTGGATAGAATTAAGTATTATATTTGAAAATTGGCAAAATGAAACAATAGTTTACATTTGCAGAGCTCTCTCTAAAAACCAATACACTTTTCACAAAACTCAACAGAAAGCTCTAGGTAACTGATAATACCAAATTTATGGAAGTTGAAAATGTAGTCTGTTGGAGGTAAGCTGATTTACTCAGGATGGTTCAACTGGTGGAGCCGAGGTTATTTTCTGTCCCTTGGCGCTAAAAATCTGTCAGCTCTTTCCAGCAGCTCTGTTCCTCTAAAAAGATCTGAGTTGAATAATGGGAATGTGGTGTTTTCAGCTGGTACTTATCTCTAATTAACTTTAAACACCAAGTCTTGTTTTTCCATTAAGTGATGAAATTTGGTTTGAAAATTCCTAAAGATGATAACACCTCTCTTTTTCCTTCTTTCTCTTCTTTTGCCCCTAAGTGGTGCTCCATATCTGTTACTGCCAGAAGCAGGTTATTGGCATCCATGTTATGCTTTTCCATACCTTTCAATAATTTTTACAGCTACTAACATGAGGACAATTATATTTCCACTTTAAAGAAGTTGTTGTAAAGATGCACAGAGAAAAGAGGAAAGCAAATGAATAAACTACAAGCAAGTACAAGTGGTACTTTTGTGAGCTGACATTTTGGGAAATGAGAGGTAATGTGTTCCTGAGACTGGACTACTTTCTAATATCTAAGTTTTAATCTTTCACTGCATAAAGATAAAATTCGCATGCTTCCAACTTTGTCACAATGTAATGGTAGGGGATTTTTTTTTTTTTTTTTTAATTTCCCCCATCCAAATTTTTTAATTACAGGAAGAATGCTTACTTTGTACTAGGTTACATAATGTTGTTGTTGGGTGCCATGTGACAGAGAAGAACTGCCCCGTGAAGATTTTTAGGCTGCATTGGGCTGCTAACCAAAAGGTCAGCGGTTGGAACCCACCTACCGCTTCATGGAAGAAAGATGTGGCAATCTGCTTCTATAAGGATTCCAACCTTAGGATCCCTGTGGGGCTGTTCTACCTTGTGCTGTAGTGTTGCTATGAGTCAGAATTGACTCCACAGCATTGGGGTAGGATCACTATTTTAAGGAGCCTTGGTGACGCACGCAGTGGTTAAACGCTTGGCTTCTAACTAAAACGTCAGCAGTTCAAACCCACCTGGCGCTCCATGAAAGAAAGATGTGGCAGTCAGCTTTCATAAAGATTACAGCTTTGGAAACCATGTGGGAAAGTTCAAGTCTGTCCTAGAGGATCACTATGAGTTTGAATCAGCTCCATGGCAATGGGTTTGGCTTGTTTGTACAGAAGCAGTTCTCTCTCCTGTGGAGCCAGTGATTGGGACCAAACCGCCAGCCTTTTTGATTATCAGCTGAGTGCTTCACCAGGGATCTTTGGTTACATATTGGTGCCTGGAAATAAGTAATATACAATTTATCAACATGTCCTTTTGTAAAACATACATTAATAACATCTTAAGAAGTAAGCTGGCATTTCCCCCAATGTTTAAAGTGAGACAATGGATTTAACTTTATGGATTGTACACATTGCACTTCTGAATTGGAGATTTAAGAGGATTAGATACCTAATTAGTTTATTAATAATGTACAAATCATTTATATGTCCCTTCTCATTTTGGAGCTTTCAGTTTAAAATATATTTTTTCACATTTCATTGAGATATGCTATTACTATTTCCTCCCATCACCTAACAAAAAATCATTTGTCCTCTTGGCACCTTTGTAATACCTGTGTTATTCCTACAGTAATAAGCTGATTGGCTTGGCATACCTTATGACACCACCCAGAGAGAGCTTTGTTTTATAAAGACCAAGCTCCTTTTCCTGGGTTTGTTGAACAAGAGGGGATATGGCTTTTCAAATAGGTCATTCTGGAAAATATCATGGGACCACTGTATTACATGAACATGGAAGTCCCTCAAAGGTCGTGTTTTGGGGTAGAAACACTCAGGCATCCAAATTTTAACCTAGTGAATTTGTTAAACTTAAAATTTAGTTAACAGTGAACTTGAGATATATAAGATTTTGCCTTCACTTTGCTGTTGCTTTGTTTTCCAAAATGCATTTTTCTGAGTTTGATGTTATATTAGAACCTTAGCAAGAAAGGATGTACTTGAATGGAGAGCTTAGGTCAGCACACTTTAACAAAAGGTAGTGTGGTCATATTTGTGTCTTTGGGTGATTTTTGGTTTGTAATGTTTAATGTTGATTTGACAATTAAATTCCTTTTTTGTTGTTGTTGTTTAACAGACTCAGTAAATTACCAATATACTGAGTAATTTATTTAGCAGACTGGAAGTAAGAGGGAAATGAGGTGAAAATAGAATGGCAACAGCATCTTAACATGCTTAAAACAGAATGATTGGATACTGAAAAGTACCTAAAATAATGTTCTGTCTATTCTACTTAATGTCTCTTCACCAAAGAAAGAAAGTTTAATTTAGTCTTTGAACCCCATATCAACAAGTACAATGTTATAGTGAGCCATGGCTTTAATATACCCTTGAAAAATGACACCTCTCTTCTGCCATCAGGATACCAGTTTTAGCCTCTTTACAAATACAAAGGAAAGCTTACTAGCCAGAAAAATCTAGAACCTGAGAATTCAGAGCAAATATTTAATCTAATAACTGGAACTAAATGTTAGGCCTCCTGGCAGCTCGACATCCACTAAGCAGGTTTTAATAATAGGGTAAGCCCTCTGTATCCAAACCAGAGAGACATGTACTGTGGTTACATATATAAATCTCTAACCTTTTATGTTCTGACTTGAGTCTTCTGAAAGGGCTCAGGACTATCACAGCAAACAAAAAGTTTATTTTCAATCCCCTAAACATCCATATAATACTCTCTACTTTCCATCTTGCCTGTAATAGCTAATAAAATAAGTACCAATCCCTGTGCTAAATTCTTTACATGTATAATTTCAATTAATCATGGTAATAATTGTATGAGGTGTGTGCTTTTACATCATTCTACAGATGAGGAAACTAAGGGTCAACAGATCATCCAGGCCCTACTGGGACGTGTTGAGGAGGGACCTCAGCTTCTCAGTCAGACTCCAAAGGTCGTGCTCTTCACTGTTAAGCAGCACACCTTTCCCAGCTGTGCACCTCGCGGGCCTTATAACCAGCTGTATGAGCTATGCACAACAGTGTATTATCCCTGTTTCACAGATTGATAAATGGAGGTCTGGAGGCATCAAGTGACCTCCCAAAACTCCAGGGTACGGAGCAGTGACACTGGGATTGTATGTAGGTCTTGGTACCCTGTACCTGGTGTTCCACCTTCCTCCCCTCTTACCGCTACTCAGTTTGTTTCTGATGCTAGAGAGAGTGCTTTTTTTTTTTTTTTTTTTGCCAAAGGGCACAGTCTCAATGTTACCAAACACATGGCAGGCCATTCATTCAAGTCCATTGAAAGTCCCAAGTTGGGCAGAGCATGACAGGCTGCTGAACAACGATATGACTACATGCAGGGTTCAACCATGCCATAAGCTGGAGACCATTCTCAAAGCTGTTTCTTTTTTTAAAATGTGATTTGGGTGAAAATTTACAGAACAAATTCACTTTCCATACAGTAGTTCACATACACTTTGTCTCATGACATTGACTATAATTTACCACAATGCAACAGCTCCCCTCCACTTCCTCCTGATAGTTACCTCTTCCCTGTGTCCATCCCTCCATGCACTCCTGCCCCCGAGCTGTCTCCCTGTGCATAAACAGCTCTTCTTTCTCCCATGATTGTGAGAGAGTGCATTTTATACATTTTTATTTCTGACTTGGAATGAAACACTCTTTGGATCTCTGTCTTGGTCAGGAACCACATCATTTTGTGCTCCCCACTGCAACAGGGACAACATAAGATACCTCTCTACACGGCATCTCTTTGTTCCCACCCCACCCCCAGAGCTGTAATAGGTGGAGCTGGCCAAACCTAAAGGGACTGATTGTAGTGCTTCCCCCTTCTCTGCCTCCAGTTGGCAGGAACATTCCTTCTCTTTTTAGTTCATTAGTGCCCTTATGTTCTTAAGAACCTCCCACCATAAAAATAGAAAAGGACCTGTGAGTCATTTACACTTTAGCATGAATGTACTTTTGTGCCTTTGCCAAGGCTTTTGTGCCTAACTCTTTTTCTCTAACTGCAGAATGAAAATCTTTGAACTACGTTGTCTCCCTTCCCAAGAAAAATGAGCTAGAAATTGTTGGTCTAGACATCAGGAGCACCTGAGAGCAATTGCCAGGTGCTAGCTGGGAATTGCTGCAGATCTGGAATCTGGAGCAGCCTTTTCTGCACAATGGGCCTCTCAACCAGCCTCTCTGTCTTCTCTGCTCTCTGCTTGAGACAAGTGAACGCTTGCTTTCCATCCCCTTCCAGGTTGTCAGGCACCCAAGAACGTTCTCCATCCTCCCAGTGATCTTTCCTCTTCCCAGGGACAGCATGGTGACTGAGCTGCCACCAGCTTATAGCACAACTCTTCTGCCTGCATCTGGCTGGTACCCAGGGAGCCTGAATGTGACCGGCCATGTGGAGTGTGTGTGTGTGTGTAGCATAGGAAGAGTCTTTAGAGTGGAAGGGAATGCATGAGGAAGCCATGGAGAGCTCTACTGGAGTGCTATCTTAGTTTGGGTTCCTCAGAAGCAGACTTGCCAACAAGGATTCAAGTGTAAATAGTTTATTTGGGAGTGGAGACCAGAGTCAAGGAAAGGATAGCAGTCAGAGGGTGCCTTAGTAAGTCATTTACCACTGTGGGCAACTCCTTGGGGAACTCTGGGAATCAGTATAGAACATAGGCCTCTGAGTTACTGCCTGAGGGAGGAAGTGTGAGGATTTGATCTACCCCTTAGTCATTGCTGAGAGCTTCTGGGGTGGTGGTGTTAATTTTCCCTCAAGTGCATGTGCTTCTTTGGATCATAAAGACTGTTCAATTTCAGAAAAAGCCACTGGCAAAGAGATTCAGATACTAGACTTGAGAGTTGCCAGGGCAAACTGAACTCATAAGGTTCAAGGGCTGTGGGCAGAGCATGCATATGCTTCTGCCTGGGGGTAGAGTGAATGGAGACCGACTTGCTCAAGACTGTCTTTTATAAGAATCTCCATGTATGTGCACTGAGGACTAAACTATTCATATGATTAGAGAAGTCCATTGCTACCAATTGTTATTGTAGGCAGAGAACTAATAACAGAGAGGGAAAAAAATTCCAGGTAGTTGGTTTGATGAAACACAGCCAGTAAAGACTCTTACAGTCATTGATGTGTATTGCTTGCTGTTAATGCCTGATTACATAATAATTATTATGCATGTCATTAAGTATGTGTCAAATTAACTTTGTTGTAAATTTTATGACAACATTAAGTTTTATTCACACGCTCAGCCTTCATAATTTACTGCTTACATACCCTGCTTATGGCTTAAAAAGAAATTTCTAAGACGGTGGTGTGATGACTACATTGATTATCCATGAGTCTAGTTTCTCCATGTCTTTGGAATTTTCATATTTCATTGTAAAGTCACTGACTCTACCTGTTGTGCAAAACAAGCTCATTTGCCCAATCATCGTAATTAAGGGGATTACTCCCTCTCTCTATGAGTTCTTTTACTATATATTATTGATTAATGCAGCCAATTTTTATTGGACCCCAACTGTGTTAAAGGTGTTGTGCCAGGTGGTGTGGGTTTAGATATGAATTAGAAACTGATGCTGCCCTCAAAGGGCTCACAGTCTAATAAAGGATCACACCACTTAACAGATGATTGCTCAAGGAGGGAGATATGAGTAAAGAACTACACATCTTCTGTTTCCCTAGGTCATGGAATAACAAAACTGTTAACTGCATTTGGTAATGGAATAACAAAACTCTTAGCTGCATTTGGTTTCAAGAGAACATCTCTAAAGCTACAGGTCCTCATTTTGTGCTTTCAGAAATGAGTAATGTTGTAGGATAGTACTCATTTCATGGCCTTAGCTTTGTGTGCTAGCTGAGAATTTGATAAATGAAAGCCATTCACTGGTAAAATGCAAGTGTTTCCTTTAGCCAAGTGCACAGTGGTAGCGCCTTTTTAGAATCCAAGTCTAAAGATGTCACCAGACCCCAGGTCCACACACTTCTTTACAAAAATCCAACTACAAGAACTTTAGTATTTACAACAAAGGCAAAATGTGATCAGGAATGAGGCTTAGTACCTCAGGAGGCCAAGCCAAATATATTCTTGAAGTTTGTGAGATTACATAAAAAGGACATTGAGAAGCAATGGCTTGCCATTGTCAGCTCTCAGAATTGAGCTTGGCAGGAGAAATCAGGGTCAGGAATGGAGTGAAGAAGGTCAACAGTAGATGGACCAGGAAGAGGGCTGGTGTTCTAAGGTTTGGTGAACTTCCAAATTCTAGTATAGGTCAGGCAGTGGAATGGCTGAGTGGATTTGGGTCATATTTACACCCTAAGGTAAGGAAGGTTAGCCTGGAGAGAATTTAAACAACTTACTTCCAGTCCTTCTAAAGAATGATAAAAACTCTGGTAGTGTAGTGCCTAAGGTATTTAACTGCAAACCAGAAGGCTGGCAGTTCAAACCCACCAGCCACTCCTCAGAAGGAAGGTTGGGCAACCTACTTCCGTAGTGATACTGCCTCGGAAACCCAAGGAGGGGTCGCAATGAGTCAGATCCAATTCCACAGCAGTGAGTGTTTGTTTTTAAAGAATGGTATTTCCCTAATTGCCCTCCTAGGAACAAACACCCTAGGGATCATGCAATTGAAGGCTATAGCACACCTCTAGAAAGTAAAATAACTCTATCCCAAAACCAAACGCACTGCCATCAAGTCAGTTCTAACTCAGCAACCCTACATGTAGCAGAGAAATCAAGTGATAGCAACCAGGTTTTTTTTTTTTAATTTTATTGTGACTTGAGTGAAAATTTACAGAGCAAATTCACTTTCCATACAGCAGTTCACATACACTTTGTCTCATGACATTGACCACAATTTACCACAATGCA
>NW_006921596.1:9542801-9547537 GCF_000298275.1 Orycteropus afer afer
TACCTCTTCCCTGTGTCCATCCCTCCATGCACTCCTACACCCTGAGCTGTCTGCCTGTGCATAAACAGCCCTACTTTCTCCCATGATTATTCTCTCCAAGGAGTGTATCTACCTCAGGTACATGTTCAACTCAAATGCCTGTTTTTTGTTTGGCTGGAAGCCACAGGTGTGGGTTCAATTCCAGACCTGAAGAGCAGCTAGGGGCCATAGTCTCAGTGGTTCCACCGGGCTCTATCAGACCAACAAACCTGGTCCCCCCCCTTTTTTTTTCTCCAAATGATTTTGAGTTTTGTTCCACATTGTTTTCCCTCTCTATCCAGTATCTCCTACATAGATCCCCTTCCAAGTGGTTGACAGTGATAGCTGGGCACCATCTAGTTCTTCTGGTCTCATAGTCATGTAGGCTGCAGATCGGATGGTGTACCAGTCGCTAGGACTAATCGTTTCCATGAATTTTTGGTTTTCTTCATTCTTTTTGATAGCAACCAGTTTTGAAGCAACCCCATCTTCTCTTCTGCCTGCAGCAGTTATTAGATCCTAGCTCAGAAAAATACAAACATAAACACATTCCTGAGATAAGAAAGCATCTGGGCATACCTAACGCCAGTGTGATTTTTCTCTCTGTACCCAAACCTATTTGATGAGTTCTGTATAATAGAAACGTTGCCACCACCACCCACACTCCCTCAAGCTGGAACTACAAGACCCCCCCTTCCTATGACCCCATGCTGAGGCTCCCCAATGGCCCCAACCAGAAGCCAGAGGCCAGCCATCCCATTCAGGATGTTCATACTAAGACATCTTCTGGAGCACAGAGCATGTGGGAGAAGGGTAGAGAGTGGGTCTGGAGGAAGAGACAGAAGATATCCAGCACATGAGGCTTAATCAATATGTCACCAACATTATTCTTTTCATTTTATTCAATAAGTCCTTTGGGAGTATAACTTTACATTTTCAGTACCCCAGCCCACAAGATCAATGATCTTAAAGTGTCCTCATATTGAGTTTAATGAGATGCCATTTTCCCCTCATCTGCTACTTAGAATGCTCTATTGTGTGGTTCAACAGTCTGCACCATTAAAGGTTAGCAAATGCCAACCACTCCGGTTTTTTTTCCTCCACAGATTGGGGGTGGGGTGGGAGATGGACAATGTGATCTGCAGAAACATGATGTGAAGAACCTCCCTTTCCAAATCTTCATGTAGATACCTTCTCTATGTGTTGTTTCCTCATCTGAGATTTCCTGCTGTCCACTCCTCCACCTCCTCGTTAATATCTTGCCTTATGATGCAAATTGTCATTAAAATGAGCCCCATGCCATTACCAGCAGTTGTAGACCCCCTGAGGAATCATGCATTATAACCTCTAATTCTTTTGAAGTATATGATAACGTGCTAAAGTTACCAATTGTTCACTATTTACCAAAAGGAAACGCTTTACCATTGTATTTGAGTATGTTTCCTCTGATGAATACCAAAAAATAAAAACCCTCACTGCCTGACTCATAGCGACCCCTCCTTGGGTTTCCAGGGCAGTATCTCTACAGAAGTAGATTGCCCAGACTTCCTTCCAAGAAGTGGCTGGTGGGTTTGAACCACCAGCCTTCTGGTTGGCACTATAGGCACTATATAGGAACACATTATTTTCCATCTTCCCAGAAACTTCAAATATGGAAATTGATGTGTATCATAAGATATTTAGGTAAAAAAAAGATTATTAAGTTTTCCTTTTATTAAAAAATTACATTAATATTTTTAAAATATAAGTAGTAGAGAAGTACACAGAGCAAAGAGTAAAAGTCACCGTGTCCATGTGCCCATGTTATCACTCCCCTGGGCCCCTTCCAACAACATTAACAGTAGGAAGAAAAAGCTTTTCCAGTCAAGGTTCTGCAAGCTTTGGCCTCATGAGCTGTTGAGAATGGAGTCTTCTGCTTGGGGGTCTTGAAACAGTATTGACCCTGATCCTTTTCAAAGCCAGGCAGTCTTTGAGTCTATGTTCACTTTGTGAGAGCAAAACCCAAGCTGCAGACTTAGGCCCTGTCACATGGCAGCCACTTGCAAGGGGTTCCTGAGCTATTTCTAGTTATTTAAGTGTTAATTGGACATTTCTTATTTGCCTACCAAAATAGGAATTTGCTTCATTATTACTATTATTATTTTAAAGTTTGGATTAAGGAACCTACTGCTAATGGATACTTAAAACACCAATTTTTTAAGTATGACTTTTGTCATTTGTATATATCATTTGCTTCCTAAGTGCAATATATGTACACATTTGATAGAAGAGTGTCTCCTTGAAATGAAGTTGGTTGATATTAATGTGAATATACTGGAAATACTTTTAATGCTTTTAATATTTAATACTGGAAATATTTTTTTCCAGTATTATGTCAAACACATTGAGCTTTCTACATGGATTTTAGTGATGGGTTACAAGGAATTTGAAAGCTTCTCTTATGTCTCCTGTAGGAGGAGCTGTCTGACCTGGCCCTCTCTGGCCCTTTTCTTCTGACAAGTAGGTCATGCAGTGTCAGTATCACTTATTATAGCCCTTTCTCATCTGGTCCTAAGCACTGTGCATGAGCTGTCTTTGGGTACCAGGCTCATTTTAGCAGATTCTAGTTTCCTGGAGGGTGGAGGAAGTGTTCCAGGATGACACAATAGCCATTCGTTAGAGTTCCTTTGTCCTTCTCTACCATAGCTCTCCTTCAAAGTCTTAAATCTGTCTTTTCATCACACACACACACACACACACACGCACACCACACACACACACACACAAAACCCCCTTCAAAACCAAACCCTTTACTGTCAAGTTGATTCTGACTCATAGTGACACCATAGGACAGAGTAGAACTGCCCCATAGGGTTTCCAAGACTAATCTTTATGGAAGCAAACTGTTACATCTGCCTCATATAGAGTGGCTGGTGAATTCAAACTACTGATCTTTTGGTTAACAGCTGAGAGCTTAACCACTGCACCACTAGGGCTCCTACTTTTTCATAACAACTGTGGCAAAATATCAGCCCTGTACAATGGGCAGTACCATGAAATGGTTGCAACCTGAGAGCTTAAAGGCTTCCAAACAATGTCATCCATACAGGGCTATGAAACATATGCTTCTCTAATTTCAAGCCTACCTTATGCAAACACACACACACACACACACTTCTCGGAAGGAAGGTTGGACAATCTACTTCCATAGTGATACCGCCTCAGAAACCCAAGAAAGGGTTGCTTTGAGTCAGGTCAGACTCGACGGCACTTAACTACAATGTATGTGTGTATGTGTGTGTATATATATATATATATATATATATATATATATACCCAAAAAAAAATCTACTGCTGAGTTATTTCCAACTCATAGCAACCCCCAAAGCTGCAAATCTTTACGGAAGCAGACTGCCCCATCTTTCTTCCATGGAGCAGCTGGTGGGTTTGAACCAGCAACCTTTTGGTTAGTAGGCAAATGCCTTAACCACTGCACCACTAGAGCTCATTAAAATATATTCTTTTTTTGTTGAAAGAAGTTGAGGCTCAAAGTGCTCTGACTCGAATTTGTCTTTAAGAGCATAAGATAAAAATAAAGAAAAGCTAATGGCAGCAGGTAGAGCGCCACACGGCAATTTCAGGTGAAAGTTACAAATTCCATTTCTATTGATTTCTAAACTAAGCTCTTTTTTTGGTTGGAGGGAATTGAAGCAATTACAAAATTATTTATGAAAAAAAAAAGGTGGAGGAAGAGCAGTCAGATATATTCTCACTGCCCAGAATTCATCACTGGCATATTTGATTCACTCTTTTTTCTAAGTATGTAATATTTTTAACATTATTCAAGTGCTGTTTGAACAAATTCTCCTTTAAAAAAAAATAGCACATTTTGAGTTAAACCCCTTTTTCCCATCTCTCAATCCCTTACATCTCAGAAGGAAACACTGCTCTCTACTTGGTGTGTATACTTCTAGCCCATTTTGGATACTTTTACATACATATAATATTGTTTGTTTATTTTTAGTATTTATATAAATGATATTACACTGTATTTTGCTCTGCAACTTTTTTCGTGTATAATTGTTTCTGAGCTCTGTGCATTTTGATATATTTAAATCGAGGTTAGTGTCCTTAACTTTCCTATCTTAGGAATAGACCACACACAATTTAGTTATCCATTCCCTCGCTGATGGGTATTTAGGTTGTGTCCGCTTGTTTACGATTTCAAATAATGCTGCGGTGAGCATCATTGTCCATGTCCCCCAGTGTGTTTGTGCAACTGTTTCTCTGGGGCACATGCATTTAGTATCATAGAGTTTGTTCATTTTCTGTTTCGCAACCAAAAACCAAACCCACTGCCAACGAGGTAATTCTGAACTGCCCCATAGGGTCTCCAAGGCTGTAAATCTTTACGGAAGCAGACTGCCCCATCTTTCTCCAGCAGAGTGGTTGGTGGGTTCAAACTAATGACCTTTTGGTTAGCAGATGAATGCTTTAATCACTGTGCCACTAAACTCCTTTCTGTTTCACAAAGTATTGTAAATACCTCCAAATTGACTGTGCCATTTGTGCATATGGAAAATATACTTCTATCAATGTAGGAAAGCACTAATTTTCTTACACTTACACCAACATCTGATGGTATACAACTTAAAAATATTACCCATCTGAAATACGTAACTTACTGTGTTTCCAGTTTGTGCTCCACTAGGAGCTCTGGTAGCATAGTGCCTAAGGCA
>NW_006921596.1:9554807-9568574 GCF_000298275.1 Orycteropus afer afer
AAGATTATCTTCTGTGTCTGTGTTAATTGGTTTCCCTTTTCTTTGTTGAAGAGGGTCTGTGCAATCCTTCTGCCTAGTCCGCCATCTTGCCCCCTCCTTACATGTATCATTTATGCTTTTTTTCTGTTGGATTGTTTGTCTTATCGATTTAAAGAACTTCTTTTTTATTTCTGGCTAACAATCTTTTATTTATTAAGTATGTTGCAAATATTTGCTGCCTATTTATACTTAGTCTTTTAACCTTTTTAATAATTTGATTTTTCATATTGAACTTTTAAGGTTTAGACTTTACCTGTGGCTTTTAGCAGTTTTTTCACATTCTTGTTGAATTAACTATGTCATTAGGTGCTATTGAATCATACTGACTCACTGCAACCCTATGAGTGACAGAAAGAAACACTGTGCCGTATTGCTATGTTTGAGCCCATTGTTGCAGACATGGTGTCATTCCATCTCATCGAAGGTCTTCTTATTCACTGACCCTGTACTTCACCAAGCATCATGGCCTTCTCTGGGAACTGGTCCCTCCTGATAACATGCCCAAAGTACATGAGACAAAGTCCTCTCTTCTAACGAGCATTCTGGCTAGGTACAGATTTGTTCATCCTTCTGGCAGTCCATGGTATATTCAATATTCTTTGCCAACACCATAATTCAAAGGCACCAATTAATTTTCAGTCTTCCTTATGCATTGTCCAGCTTTCGTGTGCTTAAGAAATGATTGAAAATACCACAGCTTGAGTTAGGTGCACCTTAATCCTCAAAGACATCTTTGCTTTTTAATGCTTTAAAGAGGTCTTTTGCAGCAGATTTTTCTTGACTGCTGCTTCTTTGGGCATTGATTGTAAATCCAAGTAAAATGAAATCATGGGCAACTTCAGTCTTCTTTCCATTTATCATGATGTTGCTTATTGGTCCAGTTGTGAGGATTTTTATTTTGTTTATATTGAGGTGTAATTCATGCTGAAGGGTGTAGTTTTTGGTCTTCATCAGTAAATGCTTCAAGTCATCTTCACTTTCAGCAAGCAAGGTTGTGCCATCTGCATATCATAGGTTGTTAATGAATCTTCCTCCAATCCTGATGCAGTGTTCTTTTTCATACAGTCCAGCTTCTCGGATTATTTGCTCAGCATACAGATTGAATAAGTTGGTGAAAAAATACAACCCTAACACATACCCTTCCTGATTTTAAACCCTGTAGTAATCCTTGTTCTGTTTGAATGACTGCTTTTTGGTCTAGGTACAAGTTCCACATGAGCACAAATAAGTGTTCTGGAATTCCCATTCTTCACAATGTTATCCATAATTTGTTATGATTTGTACATCTAATGCCTTTGCATGGTCAAAAAAACACAAGTAAGTGTCTTTCTGGTGTTCTCTGCTTTCAGCCAATATCCATCCATCTGACATCAGCAGTGATATCCCTTGTACCATGTCCTCTTCTGAATCTGGCTTGAATTTTGGCAATTCCCTGTCAATGGACTGCTGCAACTATTTTTGAATTATCTTCAGCCAAATTTTACATGGGATTTTAATGATATTGTTAAATAATGTCCACATTCTGTTGGATCATTTTTATTTGTAATGGGCACAAATAAATTCATGTCTTACAATCTATTGGCCAGGTAGTTTTCTTCCAATTTCTTGGCATAGATGAGTGAGTGCTTCCAGAGTTGCATCTGTTTGTTGAAACATCTCAATTTGTATTCTATTGATTCCTGGAGCTTTCCATGCAGCCTGGACTTCTTCCTTCAGTACCATTGGTTCTTGATCGTATGCTACCTCTTTAAGTGGTTGAATGTCAACCAGTTATTCTTGGTACAGTGATTCAGGATTGTTTCCATCTTCTTTTGATGCTTCCCACATTGTTCAATAGAATTCTTCAATATTGCACCTTGAGGTTTGAACTTTTCTTCAGTTCTTTCAGCTGATTATAAATCATACTAAATCTTCATGTGTTAAGTTCCAGGAAAAGAGAAGAAAACTGATATATATGACTTGGGGTTTTATTGCCTGATTGCCATTTCTCAGAGAAAAATACTGTGCATATTTATTATATTTTTCTTGAGGAACAAAATTTATTGTCATGTTGTTGCTGTGAATGTTTTGTTGTAGTGGTAATGATTTTTTGTTATCTAATAATAAAATGTTGACAGTGATAAAATCCTTGTAATAGATTTTAAAGCAAGAATTGATTTTTGCCTTATCATTGCACACTCTTTGAAAGTGTTTATTTTGGGCTCTTCTCCCTGGATTTTTCCAGGTATTGGTATATGCCAGTTATAATTATGCTTAAAATGAATTTCAGATGCTTAAAAATCATTTTAAATAGCATCTCTCTATGAGACAGGATGGCATAGCTGACTGGGGCCTATCTACCAGCTTTTGAATCCCAACCCTACTACCCGTTAACTAAAAAACCTTAGATGCACTACTTAAATTCTTTGTTTCTCAGTTTTGTCATTTATAAAATGAGGTAATAATACTGTGTGCCTCATGGGACTGCCATGAAGGTTAAATGAGTTATAACATGTGAGAACATCTTAGAGCAGTACTTGGCACAGGACAGCACACCACAGATGCTGGCAGTCATTGCCCCTCACATAGTTTAAGATTCTTATAAATGAGGGAAAGCATAAATTTAGAGCTCTCTGAAAAGTTTATTCAAGTTAAAGAGCAACTTATTTCTCTAATAGCAATTTCATGTGCTATTAGTAATACAGAAAATAGACAAAGTGCAAGCACTGCTGAGAGCAGCCAAACAATACAAAAATATCTTGTATGGATTCTCTATTACACACAAGTTCTGTGTTTGCTTACCTAAAATGCTTTAAAAAAAATTAAAAACCCAAAAGACTATGTTCACTGGAACCACATCTCCAAAAGTTTGGCCCTTCACATGTATGGTTGTGTAGTCACTTGCATAAATATTTGTTTGGATGCCCACTCCCCTTCCTGATCTGTAAGCTCCAAGAAGACAGAGGCAATGTAGAGGCCAGATGCATATTTGTTGAATTCGCTCATTAGTATGTATGTCACATTAGACTGATGGCCCTGTTATTCTTTTATACTTTGTGATTTGTTTTGCCTGCAGTCTCTAGCTTTCAGGATGCCTGGTTTGAGTGGATAAGGGAGCCCTTTCACCAGCTCACCAACAAGCAGTAGGCTTAGAGTGAGGAGCTCCAGATTTGAGGCCTGCTCCTCCTACTTACTAGCTAATAATTGACAGAACTTCTCTACCTTTCAGGTTCTTCAATCATAAGGAAGATGTGATTATTAAACATTATGAAGATTGAGTGACAGTAACATGCAAAGTGATGTAAAAAATGTAGAGCTTTCAAATAGAGGAGTCTCTGGGTAGTACTAACATCACGCATGGCTGGCAGTTAGCGTTCACCCAGAGGTGCTCGGAAGAAAAGCTTGGTGGTCTACTATTGATATCAGGCATTGAAAACCCTATGGCGCAGAGTTCTCCTCTGACACGCATGAGGTTGCCATGAGTCAAAATCAACTCAATGACAATGGATTTTTCAAATGGTGAAAGTGGAATTTTACCAGAAATTAATGTGATGACTACCACTGTATATTATCCATAATTTGTTATGATCCACACAGTCCAGTGCCTTTGCATAGTCCATAAAACACAGGTAAACATCTTTCTGGTATGCTTTGCTTTCAGCCAAGGTCCATCTGACACCAGCAATGATAATCCTCCTTCACGCCCTCTTCTGAATCTGGCTTGAATTTCTGGCAGTTCCCTGTCTATGTATTGCTGAAACTGTTTTTTAATTACCTTCAGCAAAATTTTGCTTGCGTGAGATATAATGACTTAGTTCACTAATTTCTGCATCCTGTTGGATCACCTTTCTTTGGAATGGGCACAGATATGGATCTCTTCTAGTTGATTGGCCATGTACCTGTCTTCCAAATTTCTCAGCTTTAACAAGTGAGCACCTCCAGCGCTGCATCCGTTTGTTGGAATATCTCATTGGGTATTTGTTCTGTTGTACAGAGTCACTGTAAGTCAGAACCGACTTGCCAGTACCTAACAACAGCAACACTGGATATTAAAATGAAGACTGGTGTAGATATATGACAGGTTATGAACCCCAATTATTTTATTTTTTTTAAATCTACACTCTCTCTCCCTCCCTCTCTCTCTCTCTCTCTCCCTTTCTCTCTCTCTCCTTGCCTTAGTAAATCATTTTGAAATAAAAAGAACTCCCCACCCCTAGCTTCTCTATTCAAGAATGATGCAGTGTGAATAGTGATGTTTCCAGAAGTGTTTACTGAGCATTGGCAGCTTAACTAAAAATGTCCTTTCTATTTTGCTCTTGCTATTGCAGTGAGGTAACTGCTCTCACCTTTTCACCCTGTAGCAGAAAATCCGCTTCCAAACAATAGCTTGCAAACACAGCGTGGCACTCAGTGGTGGTGGCAGCAGAAAGGAGCCAGTGTGCGGGGCATGGGGTCAGCCTGCTGTTAGAGGCAGGCTGTTTTTGTTGACATGTCCCTTTTGTGAAGGATGTAGTCCTTGTTCTACAGTCTACCAGGCTGCACACCATCTACTTACTCGGTATCCTTGAACTAACAGGAGGTGTTTTCCCCCAGCCATCAATGAGTCGGTGTGCAAGAAGCTTCTCCTGCTGTGGGACTCACTTGGGTGGCCAGCGAGTCCTCTTTGTTAATCTGCAAAATAAGGCAGCTTTCTGTTGAAGAGAAAGCAGTCATTAATTTTTCATAAGAGCAGCACAGTTGTGAATAGCAGAGGACCTCTTGAATAAAGTGCTTAGAGATTGCAAAGAGAGAAGAATAACAAAGCCCAGGGCGGAGGGAAAGTGCATACTTTCTTATACTATTTACTCCCCACCCCCAGTCCCATTAAGAAGGACGAAGCCATTTATGCAAGCTAACAGTTCCTCAAATCTCATGAACCTTAATTTTAATCCTTATCAGTGCCTTTTTTAAATGAATAATGCAGTGACCTTCAGCTTTGTCCTATATTATGTGAGGTTGATTCTTAAAGATGGCTTTAGTCTTTTAAATTAAGGCAGAAGCTATATGTATTCTACTCAATTCTAGCATTAGCATTATCCCAAGTGTGGCATTTATGTTCTTTCGTTTCTTTGGTATAAATAAATATCAAAGTAGGAAGACCAGTGTGAACTCTACAAGGAATAATAAACTAAAATAATACGGCATTGATTTTGTTTAGGGTGTCTCAATGTGTTTTTATGATTGCGTATGTTTATAGCTTTTTCACACAAGTGACATGAATTCCGGGCAATTAAACAGGACAGGAATTCCAAGGCATTTAGGCAGAGGATCTGCTTTCTAATGGTTGTGCATCTTTACCAAGTTGTGGTTCATGAGAAAAGCACAGTGAATTTGAGAACTCCACTGCAACAAACTGTAGAGCTATTGCCGTTTTGTATTGTTTTCCAACATTATCACCATGAGACCACATAAGGAGACTTTATTTTGACTGCTGAAGTGTTATATGTGAATGTAACAGTTTAACGAAGAAGCAGAGAAAGAGTCCTTTACATGTGTATTTTCTGTTTGAATTTCCTCCAATCAAGTGTTCTTAGACTGTAGCTTTGAGTCTTATCAGTGAGCTCTCTACTTTTTCTTATAGTGAGGGAGGAAGAAGACATGGGCCCCAAGAGCCCATGAGCCCCTTAGAGGCGAATCATTTACAAAGGGAGAGGAGTGCCACATGGAGTGCTTTCTCATGGTGACTTTAAGACACTTGATTATCTCATGAATTTCTGTTAAATAATAGAGCTCTGGTAGCATAGTGGCTAAAGCACTTGACTGCTAACCAGAAGGCTGGCGGTTCAAACCCACCAGCCACTCCTCGGAAGGAAGGTTGGGCAATCCTACTTCCGTAGTGATACTGCCTCGGAAACCCAAGGAGGGGTCGCTATGAGTCGGGGCCGACTCGACGGCACATAACAACAAAACAACATACTGCCCGGTTAAGGAGCTCTGGCGGTATAGTGGTTAAGGCATTTGACTGCTAACCAAAAGGTTGGTGGTTCGAACCCATCAGCCACTCCACAGCGGAAAGATGGAGCAGTCTGCTTCCATAAAGATTTACAGCCTTGGAAACCCAATGGGGGTCTCTGTGAGTTGGAATTGACTCGATGGCAGTGAGGTTTTTTTTTGTTTTTGTTTTTGTTTTGAGCAAATTAAAACATTATAAAGTCACCTTTGGAGCAATGGTGGTTCAGTAATAGATTCTTTCCTTCCATGTGGGAAGCCTAGGTTCGATCCCAGCCAGTGCACCTGTGCACAGCCTCCACCCACCTGTCAGCGGAGGCTCGCATGCTGCTATGATGATGAACATGTTTCAGTGGAGTTTCCAGACTAAGACAGACTAGAAAGAAAGGCTTGGAGACCTACTTCCAAAAATCAGTGAAAACCCAATGATCACAACTGTTCAGTCCATGGCCAAGCATGGGCATGGGGCAGGACTGGGCAGCCTCCGTTCTGTTGTATACGGGTCACCATGAGTCAGGGGCCAACTAGAAAACACCTAACAATACAGTCGCCTTAGACCCCTGCCTCTAATACAGGTCCCTGTTTGCCCTTCTTTCCCCAGTGCCCTCCACCCTGAAGTAATTCTTGTCAGTTGTGTCTATATCCTCTGAAATATTATTAAATACATTTAAATACAACACACACAAATAGAGGCATTGTTTGTAAAAGGATGTTGCTTTCCTTCCTGGAGGTCTGCCATCTCTTGTTCAAATGCCATATGTATCTTGCCATGACTTGTTTTCTCACTTAGTAATTTTTCTCAGGAGCTCTGGTGGCATAGTGCCTAAGGTGTCTGATGGCTAAAATATTACCTGGAGATCTTTCCATGATAATCTATCTAGATCTACTCTGTTTTTCTAAATTGCTTCTTCATATCCCATGGTGTGCCTATGCTGTAGTTTATTTTGCTTTTCTCCTACTTGGCAACATTTCACTGTTTTTCCCATTTTCCACAATTAAAAACGTCATAGTGGTATATAGCTTCTTGTGCACACAAGTGCTTTTAGGTTTATATCTACAGGTGGAATTGCTGGGTGACAGAACACTCACGTTTTGCAGTTTAATTGATAGGGCCAAATTGCTGTCCAAAATGGAGACGCAAATTTACGTTGAAACCACCAGGATATAACGGGTGCTGTTTTCTTGATTCCTATCAACTCTTATTACTATCAGACTTTGAAATGTCTTCTATTTTAATAGGTGCAAAATGACACCTCATTAGTTTAATGTACATCTCTCTTTTTACTAATAAAATTGAAACACTTATCATGTGTTTATCAGTGATTGGTATTACCTTTCTGTGATTTGCTTATTCAAACATTTTGACCATTTTTCTGCTAGATTATTTGTGCTATTGATTTGTAGAAGTTGTGTGTGTGTGTGTGTGTGTGAGAATATTCTTTGTTTAATCCTGTTAGATATGTTGCAGTCTCCCAGGCCATGGCTTGACTTTTTAATTTGTTTATTGTATCTTTTGTCACCCTTGTTTTTGACATAGATTTCCTTTCCTCAATCTTATTGGTTTCTCCAAATTTCTTTGTAAACATGCTGCGATGATCATTCTAAACTTATTGTACACTGGTTATTTTTGCAAATAATCATATTCGCTTGAGGTTTGGCACTGAGACTTCTGTGATAACTTTGCTGCTGTCTGCCATTCACAGTTGTTGGAAAGTCTCATGTGGGGAAGAAATAGTAACTGCTACTAAAATTCGTTTCCAGCATCCTAGCATGATACAACACCTATGGAGAGAAACCTCTTCTTTCACATATTTATCTGGGTTGAGAGCTTGAGGTTGAGGAAACATATGTAGGGATTGTGAGTGCATTATATGTGGGAGGCAATTTTTCCTTTTTTTAAAAAAGGTATAATTGAGAAGAAAAAAAACTAGCTCAGCAGTTTAACTGCCATTTACTTTTCACAAACTGTGGGCCCAAACTCCCAAGGCTGCCTTCTGGGTTTTATTGTACACTTCAAATTGGGATATATCTCACCACAGTTGCATTTAATTGGGAGATTATTAAAAAGCACAAGCAAATCCAGAATTTCTGACCCAGAAATGTTGCTGCTGTCCAGCCTGAATGAGGTCATTCTTCCCTTCATGTTCCTCAGTCCTGCAAGGAACTATATGAAGACGGTAAACCAGGAGCTTTGCATAGACCAGACTTCATCTGTAATAACTTTCCTCCAGTGTTATGGTTTACTTATATTCTTCTTAAATCAGTTAATTATGGAAACATGTATTTTAAAAGGAAACCTTTATCACTACCACAAATAGAAAGCCAGTTCCATTTGTCACATATAAAATGAAACATAACTGTGAAAATAAATTCAAACACAACAATAAGAGATTAGCAAAGTATTGTGGCTTGCTAAAGCCTCTGAACCTGAGGTCTACTATCTCTTCAAAAATGGTTGGAGCAGCACATGGACAGGGAACTGCCAGAAATTCAAGCTGGATTCAGAAGAGGAATGAAGAGTATCATTGCTGATGTCTGATGGATATTGGCTGAAAGCAAAGGATATAAGAAAGATTTCTACCTGTGTTTTACTGACTATGCAAAGGCATTAGACTATGTGGATCATAACAAATTATTGATAACATCATGAAGAATGGGAATTCCAGAACACTTGCGTTCATGTGGAACTTGTACATAGACCAAGAGGCAATAGTTTGAACAGAATAAGGGGATACTAACCCACTGGCATACAGTAGATTCCAACTCATAACAACCCTCATTGAGTTTCCAAGGCTGTAAATCTTTATGGAAGTAGATTACCTCATCTTCCTCCCTTGGAAAATCTGGTGGGTTTGAACTGCCAGCTTTCTGGTTAACAGCCAAATGGGATACTGCATGGTTTACAATCAAGAAAGGTGTGCATCAAGGCTGTACCCTTTCAAAATACTTATTCAATCTGTATGCTAAGCAATGATCTGAGAAACTGGACTATATGAAGAAGACAGCATCAGGATTGGAGGAAGATTCATTAATAGCTTGAGGCATGTAGATGGCACACATTGCTTGCTAAAGGCAAAGAGGAATTGAAACAGTTACTGATGAAGATCAAAAACTACAGCCTTCAGTATGGATTATACCTCAACATAAAACAAAAATCCTCACAACTGGACCAATAAGCAACATCATGATAAATAGAGAAAAGATTGAAGTTGTCAAGGATTTTATTTTATCCATAATCAGTACCCATGGAAGCAGCAGGCAAGAAATCAAATGATGCATTGCATTGGGCAAGTCTGCTGCAAATGACCTCTTGAAACTGTAAAAGAGCAAAGATGTCACTTTGAAGACTAAGGAGCACCTCACCCAAGCCATGGTGTTTTCAGTCACTTCCTATGCATGCGAAAGGTGGACAACGAACAAGGAAGACCGAAGAAGAATTGAAGCCTTTGAATTATGGTGTTGGTGAAGAATAATGAATATACCATGGACCACCAAAAGAACAAACAAATCTACCTTGACTGAAATACAGCCAAAATGTTCCTTAGCATTTCGGCTTGTAGTTTTGGTATGTTGTCAGTAGAGACCATTCCCTGGAGGAGGATATCATGCTTGGTAAAGTGGATGGTCAGCAAAAAAGAGGAAGACCTTCACCAAGATGGACTGGCACAGTGGCTGCAAACATGGGCTCAGGCATAGCAATGAGTGTGAGGCTGCCGCAGGACGGGGCGTAGTTTAGTTCTGCTGCACACGAGGTTGCCATCAGTCAGAACTGACTCAACGGCACCTAACAGCAGTGATGTCGTAGAGAAAGGTGTTAAATACGCAGTGCTGCCAAGCTAAGACTTCCTCCTTGATGTAATAGAATTGAAATAACTTTCTTCACGTAAGACTCTTTTAATGCTGTCCTACCTAAAGTCAGGTTGGTACTTCCCACCATCTACATTTAGGAAAATATTAGTATGGGCCATGGATCTGAGTATCCCAGTGAAACAGAGTATCCTTAGCCTGGAAGAGAGAGGGACAGCTTCCCCCTCACCACCTTCTTCCCTTGTAATTCTGACATCAAACTGTCTCTTTCTCCAAAGCACATGCTTTGTTGCATTTCCCCAATAACTTAGAATGTTGATTGTACAGACCTTCAGGAGCCTGCACGTTCTTCCATGTCTCCAGGTCAGATGCTGTGCTGAGTTTAACTTGACCCCAGAACAGTTGGAGTCACACCCCACAAGGCTATTCATCACAGGAAGGGCACAAGAGGGAGATTGCCATAAATTCACTTAACAGATCCTGTCTTAGTTTTTTAGGTCTACTGTAACAGGAACACCACAAGTGGGTGGCTTTATGAACAGAAACGTATGTTCTTACAGTTTGTTGTTGTTGTTGTTATGTGCCGCGAGTCGGCCCTGACTCATAGCGAACCCTCCTTGGGTTTCCGAGGCAGTATCACTACGGAAGTAGGATTGCCCAACCTTCCTTCTGAGGAGTGGCTGGTGGGTTTGAACTGCTAGCCGTCTGGTTAGCAGGCAAGTGTCTTAGCCACTATGCTACCAGAGCTCCCATCTTACAGTTTAGGAGGATACAAGTCTGAATTCATTGTGGCTCCGGGGGGGAGATCCTTCCTTATGTGTTTCAGCTTCTAGCAGTTGGCAGCCCTTGCCTCCTTGGCTGTCTTCACTTCACATGGTATCTGTCTTTCCCCTTTTGTCCTTGGTTGTCTCTGTGTCTCTGCTGCTTCTTCTGTCTCAGAAGTGATTAGGTTTAAGATATGCCCTACAGTGATAGAGTATCAAAGAAACCTTATTTCCAGATGGGATTATATCCACATGTATTGTTGTTGTTGTTGTTATGTGCCGTCGAGTTGGCCCCGACTCATAGCGACCCCTCCTTGGGTTTCCGATGCAGTATCACTACGGAGGTAGGATTGCCCAACCTTCCTTCCGAGGAGTGGCTGGTGGGTTTGAACTGCCAGCCGTCTGGTTAGCAGGCAAGTGTCTTAGCCACTATGCTACCAGAGCTCCCAATCCACATGTGTAGGGGTTAGGATTCAAACATATATGTTGGGAATGCAATTCAATCCATAACAGATGCCTACTTTGGGAAGAAAGCAGCTACCTACTGGCAGTTACATAGGATGTCATGGTCATGTGAAAGGTGATGGCATGTTACCCTAGAGCTCACTCAACTTCCTTTGGGCTATGATGTCAACATGTACACATTGTATTTTTTAAGTATTTTAAAATCATGTATATGGTTAAAAGAAAATCAAGTAACACATAAAGGGTTTTTAAATGATTGCATTTATTCTCTACCCCACCTTCCTCTTCCCCCAACCAGTTGTAACCTGTCTGGTGGTATAGTGGTTAAGGCATTTTGTTGCTAACCAAAAGGTCAGTGGTTCGAACTCACCAGCTGCTCCAAGAAGAACGATGGGGCATTCTGCTTCTATAAAGATTTATAGCCTTGGGAACCCAATGGGGGTTGCTATGAGTCAAAATTGACTCAATGGCAGTGAGTGAATGAGTGAGTGGTTACTTTCAGGTTTCTAAATGCTTATACTCTTATCTGGTAATTTATTACATTTAAACAATGTCTATCAAGTTCTTACGTTAAGTGAGCAATTAATTAGTACCATTGTCCCTTCCCTTTTCTTCTTGCTTCATTGTGTTTTGGCTGTTGAGAATTCTAAAGCCAGTCTGATTCTCAGTCCTTATAGATGATTTGCTTATTTCCAGTGGGAACTTTCAGAATCTTGTCCTTATTATTATTGTTCTGAAATTTCATGATGACATATAAGATTTAATCCCTAAGTATTTCGTTTCTTTTTTATGCCAACTCAGTTATTTTCAGTAATTTTTTTTAGTACTTCATATCTTTTGATGATGTTGCAAAGAGTATTTTAAAATTTCTATTTCTGATGTATATATGTATGACTGATGTTTGTGTAATGATCTCACACCTTGTTAAGCTCATTTTTTCATTCTAGCAGCATTTTCGTAGATCTCATTGAATATTTTACATAGAAAATAATTTCATTTGTAAAGAATGAAATTTGGTTATTATGTACTTTGCTGTAGTTTTCTTCATGGTTGTGGTAGTTATGTTTGTGTGTCAACTTGGCTGGGCCTGGTTGAGTGGCTGGGCAGCTGGTGGTAGTAATTCCCCATGATGAGACTGGCAATCAACTCCATGGTGGGATCTACCACAAGCAGCTGAGTAGCTGCCTTTGGGATGTGGTCTGTTTCCTGTATTTAAGGAGAATCCTTGGGAATGGTCTCTAGCTTATGGCATGCTTGGACCCTGCATGTAGCCATGTTATTGCTCAGCAGCCTGCTATGCTCTGCCGACCTTGGGACTTACAATGGACTTAAGTTAATGGCCTGCTGTGTGATTTGGTGACATTGAGTCTGTGCCTTTTTACTTGTCAACCTTGGGCCTTCTCAGCATCAGCAACCAGCAGCTGTCTTAGTGAGGAAATGCCTCTAGTTCCAGTGGACCGGGAGCAGGAGGCAGAGCTGGACCCCAAGGTTAAGGGGCTTTCACCCAGCCCCTAGAGCCTGGCACTTTGAACTTGGACTTAAAGCCTCCAAATTGTAAGAATAAACTCCTATTTGTTAAGGCTGTCCCATTTGTGGTATATTCCTGTCGGAGCGGCCCTAGGTAATCAGAACAATGGCTGTTGTGCTTGGAGCTCTTAGATCTGTGGGTTTATTGTTTTCACCAAACATGAAAAAAATGCAACCATTACTTATTCAAATTGTTTTTTCTGTCATGCCTTCTCTCTTCTCAAATTACCATCTATTAGCCACTTGAAGTTATCCCACAGCTCACTAATTTTCTGCTCATTTTTTAAAATTTTCTTTTGTCTTTTATTTTGAATCTTTTTTATAGATACGCCTCCAAGTTCCCTAATTGTTTCTTCTGCAATCTCTAATCTACCATTAATTCTTTTAAAAATATCTTCTATGTCTCTACTTAACTTTTTTGAGAATGAAAAATGCATTTATACTGTAACTGTTTTAGTGTCATTTTCTGCTAATTCTAACATCTACATCAATGCTGAGCTGGTTTTGATAAATTGATTTATGTCCTCATTATGGATCCCTTTTCTTCCTTTTTTTAATGGCAGAGAATTTTTTATTATGTGCCAGACAATGTTAATTTTACCTTGTTGGTTCTGGATATTGATTCCTATAAACATTCTCTAGCTTTGTTCTGGAACACAGGTTACTCACTTGGAAACAGTTAATTCTTTGTGCTTGCATTTAAGATTTGTTAAATGGGACTAAAGCAATGTTTATTTGAGGGGTGTGTTAGACCAAGTTCTCTAGAGAAGCAAAACCAGTAACGCTTATAGAGAGAGAGAGAGAGAAAGAAATTTATCTTAGGAAAATGGCTCACACACTTATAGAAGCTGGCAAGTCCCAAGTTCTTGGATCAGATGTCAAGCTGGAGGCTTTTCCGGACTCACACAGCTGCAGGGGCTGAGGAGCTCAAGGTTGGCTGGCAGTATACCGGCTGTTGACTCCAACTAATGACGAATCCAAGATCTCCAGGCCGAATGATGGATTGTTCACTCACGGACTGTTGTAAGCAGCACAACAGAATCCCAATCCATAGAAGACTGTCTCTTTTCCCAGGATGTCCATAAATATACTGGAAGTAGGCCATGGTAGCATAGTGGCTAAGACACTTGCCTGCTAACCAGACGGCTGGCGGTTCAAACCCACCAGCCACTCCTCGGAAGGAAGGTTGGGCAATCCT
>NW_006921596.1:9568674-9577494 GCF_000298275.1 Orycteropus afer afer
GTAGTGATACTGCCTCGGAAACCCAAGGACAGGTTGCTTTGAGTCGGGTTTGACTCGACGGCACATAACAACAACAACAACAGCAACAGGCCATGCCCCTAGGAAAACTCCCTTTCAATGGATTGGCTGTTCAAATCATATACATCTGATCTCATCATTAGAACAACCCACATCACAATTGCTTAAACCACACAGAACTGTGGTCCAGCCTAGTTGACGCACAGCTCCAACTATCACAAGAGGTAAGTATTCTTGCACTGTAAAGGCAAATTGTTCTGTATATCTACAAAATGCCCTGTGAATCTGGAGGTTTTTTAATCTCACCAGTCAGAGTAAGTACTATTCCCAGGCCTGTGTGAGCAACAGGTACTGTTCTCTAATCCTTTTATATGGTGTTTCACCTGGCCTTGGGTAGTTCCTAAGCATGCATGCCCTTTTTGGTACTCAGCTGAATACTCAAAGGGAACCCTCTGCAGATCTCTGAAGCTCTCTCTTTGTGCGTCTGTATATCCACTCGTAGATTACTGTTAATAATATTAATTGTAGGATTCTGTATGTAGTAGTATTTACCTCTGTGGTCGTTAACTCTTGTGCACTTTCCAGTGTCTTTATTTGCCTTGATCATTTTATGCTGAGCTCCCCTTCACTGCATATTGCCTTCCCCTTCACCCAAGTTAATATTTTTCTACCCTCTAGTTAGTGATCTATACTAACAGTTCCCCTCCACTCCAGGTAATCATCAAAGAATGTTTTTTTCTGTGTGAACAATCTACTTCCGTAGAGATACCACCTCAGAAACCCAAGGAAGGGGTCGCTATGAGTCAGGATTGACTTGACGGCAGTGAGTTTGGTTGGTTTTGTTGTTGTTTTTTGTTTTTTGAGTTTCATACAATATTTGTCCTTTTGTGATTCGCTAATTTCACTCAGCTTAATGTCCTCCAGTTTCATCCATGTTAGAAAGTGTTTTGTAGATTCACTGTTATTCTTTAAAGTTATATAGTATTCCATTGTGTGTATGTACCATAGTTTGGTTATCCATTCATCTGCTGATGGGCACTTAGGTTGTTTCTATCTCTTCGTTATTGTAAATAGTGCTTCAGTGAACATGGACGTGCACTTATCTGTTTGTGTCCTGGATCTCACTTCTTTAGTATATATCCCTAGCAGTGGGTTTGCTGGATCAAAAGGTATTTCTATTTCCAACTTTTTAAGGAAGCACCATTCCATTTTTCACAGTGGCTGTACCCACTTTACAGCTCTATCAGCAGTGTATGAGAGTTCCACTCTCTCCGCACCCTCACCAGCATTTGTTGTTTTCAGTCTTGTTGAACTTTGCTATTATTATTGCTGGGGTGATAGCGTCTTGCTATCTTGATTTGCATCTTTCTAATGACTAATGATTATGAGCATTTCTTCATGTGTTTGTTGACTGCCTGAATATCTTCTTTGGTGAAGAGTCTATTCATGTCCTTTGCCCATTTTTGAAGTGGATTGTTTTCTTTTTGTTGTTGAGATGTTTAAGTTTTCTGTAAATTTTAGAAATAAGTAGTCCCTTTTCAGATATGTCATTGCCAAAGTTTTTTCCCCAATCTATAGGTTCTTTTTGTGCTCTTTTGGAGAAGTTCTTGATGCACAAAAGAGTTTAATTTTTAAAAGGTCCTAGGCATCCAGTTTCTCTTCTGCTGTTTGTGCTTTTTGGGTTATGATTGTTAGTCTATTTATGCCATAGATTACGTCTCCTAGTTTGCCACTATGTTATCTTTGATGATCTTTATGGTTTTGGGTTTTACATTGGGTCTTTGATCCATCTTGAGTTCATTTCTGTGTATGTGTGAAGTATGGATCTTGTTTCATTTTTCTGCAAATCCAGTTTTGCCAGCACCATTTGTGGTGGAAGAGACTATCTCTTCCCCATTGAATGGATCTTAGCCCTTTGTCAAAGATCAGCTGTCTGTAAATGGATGGACCTATTTCTGGATTCTCAGTTCTGTCCATTGGTCTATGTATCTACCACTGTACCAACACCAGGCTGTTTTGATTACTGTGGCTATATAGTAGGTTTTGATATAAGTGAGTGTGGGACCTCCAAACTTTGTTTTTCTTCTTCAGCAGTGTGTTGCTTATCTAAGCTCTCTCTCTTTTTCCATAAAAAAATTACTGATTGGTTTTTCTATGTCCTTAGAGAATGCTGATGGGATTTGGATTGGGATTGCATTGACTCTAGATTGCTTTGGGTAGTATTGACATTTTTACAATATTCAGTCTTCCTATCCATGAGCATGGCATACTCTTCTATTTTTGTATGTCTCTAATTGTTTCTTGTAATAGTGTTTTGCAATTTTCTTTGTATAGGTCTTTTGTGTCCCTGGTAAAATTTATTCCTAAGTATTTTATTTTATCTTCTTGGCAGCTATTGTAAATGGTATTGTTTTCCTTATTTTCTTTTCAGAGATGTCTTTGTTGTTGTAGAGGAACCCAACCAATTTTTGTGCATTGATCTTGTATTCTGCCACTTTGCTGAACCCTTTAATTAGTTCCAGGAGCTCTGGTAGCATACTGCCTAAGGCATTTGACTGCTAATCTGAAGGCTGGCAGTTCAAACCCACCAGCCACTCCTTGGAAGGAAGACTGGGCAATCTACTTCCATAGTGATACTGCCTCAGAAACCCAAGGAGGGGTCTCTATGAGTTGGATCCAACTTGATGTGGGTTTTTTTTGGTTTAATTAGTTCCAGTAGTTTTCTTGCTGAGTCTCTCAGGTTTTCTATGTATAGGATCATGTCATCTGCAAATAGGGATAGTTTTACTTCTTCCTTACCAGTTTTGATGTCTTTTATTTCCCTTTCCTGACTTTCTGCCCTGGCTAGGACCTCCAATACAATATTGAATAGAAGTGGCTATAGAGGGCATCTGTTTTAGTTCTCTGGTGCCACTCCAACAGAAAATACCACAAATGGATGGCTTGAATAAACAGGCATTTATTCTCTTACAGTTTAGGAGGCTAGAAGTCCAAGTTCAAAGTGGCAGCTCTAGAGCCATTCAGTAGCTGTCTTAGGGATGTGGTCTGCTTCTAGTACATAAGGAGGAGCCTTGGGCTTTAGCTTTGCCTTTTGCTCAAGCCCATTGAAGCTGGAGGCTTCTCTTAAGTCAGGCAGCTGCTAGCAGCTGAGGCTGACAAATCCAAGGTCAACAAGTAAACTGGCACAGTCCCAAGATTATTAAGCAACATGGCAGGCCACTAGTTCAAATCCAGAAACAATCTCAAGATCAGCAGGCAACATGGCAAGTGCCTGAATAAAGACTTGGCAACATGCAGGTCCAAGTGTGCTAAAAAGCTCAGAGACTCTTCTCTAAGCTCCTCCATATGTACTGGAAGTAGACTACATCCCTAACGCAGCTACTTAGCTGCTCACAGCAGATTCCATCATGGAGTTGATTACCAGTCTCATCATGAGGAATTTCTATATCCAGCTGCTCAGCCACTCAAAACCAGACACAGTTCCCGCAAGATGGCGGACTAGGCAGAAGGACTGCACAGACCCTCTTCAACAAAGAAAAGGGAAACCAATTAACACAGACACAGAATAATCTTGGACCCCTGAGCCTTGAAGGGAAGGATACAGAAGTGGACTAAACCCCAACTAGCAGGAGAATTTGTGTGAAAATACCAAAAAAGGAGACATATAGAGCTGCGGTCTGGCAGCGACCTGAGCAACCCTGACAGCACAGATGGCTTGGACATTCCCGAGTGGTGGTAGGACCTAAAAATTAACCTAAAAATCACCCTGCTAGCCAGGGACTGCATGGACTGTGCACAGTGGCTGGGGAACCAACAGAGAAGGTGAAGAGAAAGGTGGGTTGAGCTGTGGACTTTTGCCGGTCCGGAGGTTGCTGCCATTCTGTATGTTTAAAAAGCAGCTTGACTATTTTGGATATTTAAAGAGACAGCACTCGTGCAGATTCCTATGGTGGTAGGACTTAAGAATTAACCTAAAAATCCCCCTGCTAACCAGGGACTGCATGGAGGACTGTGCACAGTGGCTGGGGAACAAACAGAGAAGGTGAAGAGAAAGGTGGGCTGAGTTGTGGACTCAAAACCAGACCCAGCCAAGTTGACACATAACCTTAACTACCACAACATCCTTGCCTGGTTCCTTTCACAAGGGGAATGCTTTGAGTCTCTCTCCATTGATAGTAATACTGGCTGTTGGGTTTGCATATATGTCTTTTATTATATTCAGGCATTTCCCTTCTATTCCTGTTTTGCTGAGAGTTTTCATCAGGAATTGGCACTGGATTTTATCAAATGCTTTTTCTGCATCAATTGATATGATCATGTAGTTCTTTTCCTCTATTATGTTGTGGATTATGATGATTGTTTTCCTAATGTTGAACCATCCTTACATACCTGGTATGAATCCAGTTTGGTCATGGTGTGTTATTTATTTATTTATTTTGACATAGTTTTGGATTTTATTGGCTAGGATTTTGTTGAAGATTTTTGTGTCTATATTCATTAGAGATACTGATCTGTAGTTTTCCTTTTTAGTGGTGTGTTTGCTTGGTTTTGATATCCGGGTTATGCTTGTTTCATTGAATGAATTTTCAAGTATGCCATCCTTTTCTATGTTCTGGAACAGCTTGAGTAGGATAGGTGCCATCTCTTCTTTGAACATTTGATAGATTTCTCCAGTGAAGCCATCTGGGCCAGGACTTCCATCTTCTTTTGATGCTTCCTGCATTGTTCAATATTTTACTCTAGAATCCTTCAGTATCATAACCTAAGGCTTGATATTTTTTCTTCACTTCTTTCAACTTGAGAAATGTTGAATGTGTTCTTCCCCTTTAATTTCCCAGCTCCAAGTCTTTATTTTGCCCTCTCAAGCTGCTCTTTGAAATAGTCTGTTCAGCTCTTTACTTCATTTCTTCTGTTCGCTTTAGCTACTCTCATTCAAGAGCAAGTTTCAGAGTCACTTCTGACATCCATTTCCATCTTCTCTTTCCTTTTTTCACTTTTTATTATGATTTGGGTGAAATCCAAATGACCTTTTGCTTTCTTCGTGTCTATTGTGCTTGATTTCATCCCACAACTTGTCTGGTCTTTGGTCAGTGGTGTTCAGTGCATCAAATCTGTTCTTCAGATGGTTTCTAAGTTCAGGTTGGATATACTCAAGGTCATATTTTGGCTTTCTTGGACTTGTTTTTATAAACATGGTATGTATATATCTATTCATGCCATGGCTCTTATACTCCTAGAGATTATAGCCTATAGAAATATATACCTAGGACTAAGAATGCTAGATCATATATTTCCATTTCCACCTTTTTAAGGAAGCACCACACTGTTTTCCACAGGAGTTGCACCATTTTACAGCCCCACCAGCAGTGTATGAAAGTTCTTTTCTCTCCACATCCTTGCCAGCATTTGTTGTTTTCTGTTTTAAATGTTGGCATTAATGCTGGTGTGAGATGATACTGCATTGTTGTTTTGATTTGCATCTCTCTAATGGCTAATTAGGAGCTCTGGTAGCATAGTGTCTAAGGCACTTGACTGCTAACCAGAAGGCTGGTGGTTCAAACCTATCAGCCACTCCTCAGAAGGAAGATGGGTCAGTCTACTTCCATAGTGATACTGCCTCAGAAACCCAAGGAGGGGTCGCTATGAGTTGGTTCTGGCTCGATGGCACATAACAACAACAACAACAAATGGCTAATTATCATGAGCATGATTTCTTCATGTGTTTGTTGGCCTCCTGAATGCCTTCTTTAGTGAAGCATGTGTTCATGTCCTCTGCTCATTTTTTAATTCAATTGTTTCTTTTTTTGTTTGTTTGTTGAGATGTTGAAGTTTTCTGTTAAAATTAAGAGATTTCAATAAGTCACTGCCAATCTGTGGATTATCCTTTTACTCTTTTGGTGAAATCTTTTGATGTGCATAAGTGTTTAATTCTTATGAGATCCCAGTCATCTACTTTGTTTTCTGCTGCTTGTGCTGTTTTTAGTTATGTTTGTGCATTTTTAGTTATGTTAGTTATGTTTTATAGTTTATTTATGCCATGCATTAGGGCACCTACATTTGTCTTATTTGTTTCTCCGATGATCTTTATATTTTTAGGTTTTACATTTAGGTCTTTGATCCATCTTGAGTTCATTTTTGTATATGGTGTGAGGTATGGACCTGGATCTTGTTTCATTTTTCTGCAAATGGATACACAGTTTTGTTACCATCATTTGTTAAGGAAATTATCTCTTCCCCATTAAGGAGTTTTGGTCCTTTGTCAAAGATCAACTTTCCATGTTGTTGTTGTTGTTGTTATGTGCCGTCGAGTCAAACCCAACTCATAGCGACCCCTCCTTGGGTTTCCGAGGCAGTATCACTACGGAAGTAGGATTGCCCAAACTTCCTTCCGAGGAGTGGCTGGTGGATGGATTTATATCTAGGTTTTCAATTCTGTTCCAATTATCTATGTATCTGTCATTATACCAATACCAAACTGTCTTGACTACTGTGGCTGTAGAGTAAGTTTTGAGATTGTGAAGCATAAGGCTGCCTACTTTAGTAGGCCATTCTTCTTTGGTAGTGCTTTACTTATCTGGGATCTCTTTCTTTTCCACGTAAAGTTGGTGATTAGTTTTTCCATTTCTTTGAAGAATGATTATGGAATTTGGATCATGATTTGCATCATATCTGTAGATGGTTTTGGGTAATATTGACACATGTCACAATGTTAAGTCTTCATACTCACAAGCATATGGAATATACCATATGGAATATACCATTCTTCCATTTATGTATATCTTTTTTGGTTTCTTGTAGTAGTGTTTTATTGTTTTCTTTGTATATATCTTTTGTATCTCTGGTTAGAGCTATTCCTAAATACTTCATCTTTTGGGTGGCTATTGACTGCTAACCAGAAGGCAGGCGGTTCAAACCCACCAGCCACTCCTCGGAAGGAAGGTTGGGCAATCCTACTTCCGTAGTGATACTGCCTCGGAAACCCAAGGAGGGGTCGCTATGAGTCGGGGCCGACTCGACGGCAAACAACAACAACAATTGTAAATTGTCTGGAACTCTGGTGGTGCAATACCCAAGGCATTTGGCTGCTAACCAGAAGTTTAGCAGTTCAAATCCACCAGCCCCTCTGTAGAAGATGGGGCAATCTACGTCTATAAAGATTTACTACCTTGGAAACTGAATGAGGGCTGTTGTTGTTGTTGTTTACTATAAATTGTATTGTATTCCTGATTTCCTTTTTAGAGGTATCTTTGTTACTGTAGAGGAATCTGACTGATTTTGTATGTTGATCTTGTACCCTGTCACTTTGCTGAATACTCCTATTATGTCCAATAGTTTTCTTGTTGAGTCTCTAAGAATTTTTTACATACAGAATCATATCATTTGCAAATACAGATAGTTTTATTTCTTCTTTTGCCAGTTGGGTGCCTTTTATTTCCCTTTCTTACCTTGCTGCTCTACATAGGACTTCCAATACAATATTGAATAGAAATGGTAGTAAAGGGCATCATTTTCTGTTCCTGTTTACAAGGGTAATGCCTTCTATCTCTCTCTGTTGAGATTCAAGTTGGTTGTTCGTTTTGTGGGAGTTCTGGTGGCATAGGGCCAAGGCATTTGACACTAACCAGAAGGCTAGCAGTTCAAACAATAAAAAAAACCCACCAGCCACTCCTCGGAAGGAAGGTTGGGCAATCTACTTCCATAGTGATACTGCCTTGGAAACCCAATGAGGGGTCACGATGAGTTGAATCTGACTCGATGGCAGTGGGTTTGGTTTTGTTGTTGTTGTTGGTTTTGTATATATGCCCTTAATTATGTTGAGGAATTTCCCTTCTATTCCTGTTTTGCTGAGCATTTTTATCAAGAATAGGTGTTCTGGCAAAACTTAACAGAGGAAAAGAAGACAATGCAAATAAAACAAATAAGAAATGAAAAGGATAATGTCACAATAGAACCAACTGAAATAAAGGAATAAATATCAGGATATGAAAAATGGTAATCCAACAAATTTTAAAACTTAAATGAAATGGACAGATTTCTAGAAACACACTATTTACTTAAACTAGCACAGACTGAGGGAGAACATTTGAACAGAACCATCACAAAAGAAGAAATTTTACAGGTCATGAGAAACCTACCAGCAAAAATGTCCTGGCTCAGATGGCTTCACTGATGACTTTTACCAAACATTTAGAAAAGGGCTGACACGAATTCTATACAAACTATTAATCCAGAATATAAAAAAGGAGGGAATGCTCTTGAATTCATTTTCTGAAGGGAGCATAACCCTGATACCAAAGCCCAGTAAAGACACCACTCAAAAAGAAAATAATAGATCAATGTCCCTCATGAACATACATGTAAAAATTTGCAACAAAATCCTAGCTGATAGAAAGCAACAACATACAAAATAATAATAATAATAATAATACATTATGAACCAAAGATGGTTCAACATTAGAAAAAGAATCAAAGTAATCCACCACATAAATAAAACAAAGGAAAAAATTACATGATCATATCAATCTATACAGAAAAGGCATTTGACAAAATCCAACAACCATTCTTTTATTTCTTTTTTTTTTTTTTTCTGAATCATACGGACACTCTTTTTATGAAAAGATAGCATTGCAGAGCATTAGGGGAGATGATAGTTTTTTTTCTAAGTACTTCATCCTGTGAGTGACCATTGTAAATGGTATTGTTTTCCTGACTTCTGTCTGGGATGGGACTTTTTTTTTTTTTTTTCATTTTTATTGTGACTTGGGTGAAAATTTATAAAGCGAATTCATTTTCCATACAGTA
>NW_006921596.1:9577764-9584768 GCF_000298275.1 Orycteropus afer afer
TTTAATGATTTTGAGTTTTGTTCCACATTGTTCTCCCTCTCTATCCAGGATCTCCTACATAGATCCCCCTCCCAGTGGTTGACAGTGGTAGCCCAGGCACCATCTAGTTCTTCTGGTCTCATGGTCATATAGGCTGAGGATCGCATGGTGTACCAGTCCCTTGGACTAATTGTTTCCATACATCTTTGGTTATCTTCATTCTTCTTTGCTCTGGATGAGGAGAGACCCAACATTGCATCTAGATGGCCACTTGCATGCTTTTAAGATCCTAGTCGCTACTGACCAAAGTAGGGTGTGGAACAATATTTTTGTGTAGTATGTTATGCCAATGAGTTTGATGTCCCCTGCAACCATCGTCCCAAGCCCGCAGCCAACTACTCACTCCCTCTGGGTAGCTGCTTACAGCACATCCAGGTACACTTGTAGAAACATCCTCTGCCAACGCTGTACATGGTCATGAGCACACTCCCCCACCTAGACAACTTGATCATTCAGCCTGTCCATCCATCTATTCACCTGTAGATAAATGTTTGCCATCACTGACAACACAGTACTGTATGTGCAAAAGGGTTCATCTTTGTTGTCTGTACCTCCCATGTTCCTCTCTATGTCTTCCTCCTCTTCGGTGGCGCCATGTTGATCACTCACATTTGGTATATTGTCCTTCCCTTCACCCAAATCAATACTTGTCTCTACCTATCTATCAGTGTTCTCTCCCCTCCCCTTTCACCCCAGGTAACCAAAAAAGAAATTTTTGTTCCATATATAAACCTTTCCTTGACTTTTCACAATAGCAGACTAATACAATATTTGTCCTTCTGTGATTGACATATTTCACTCAGCATAATGTCCTCCAAGTTCATCCATATTATGAGATATTTTGCAGATTCTACATTATTCTTTAGGGTTGCACAACATTCCATTATGTGTATATGCCATAGTTTGGTTATCCGTTCTTCTGTTGAAGAAGGTTGTTTCCATCTTTTTGCTATTGTAAATAGTGCTGCAGTGGATATGGGTGTGCATGTATCTGTTCTTGTCCTGGTTCTCACTTCTTTAGGATATATACCTAGTAATGGGATTGCTGGGTCAAATGGTATTTCTAATTCCAACTTTTTAAGGAATCGCCATACTACTTTCCACAGTGATTGTTATCATTTTACAGTCCCACCAGCAGTGTATGAGAGTCCTAACATCTCCACATCCTCGCTAGCATTTGTTATTTTCTGTCTTGCTGAACTTTGCTGTTAGTGCAAGGGCAAGATGGTATCTCATTGTTTTCATTTGCATCTCTCTAATGGCTAATGATCATGAACATTTCTTCATGTGTTTGTTTTGGGCCAGGACTTTCGTTTGTTAGTAGTTGTTTTTATTACCTGATCAATTTCTTCTTTTGTGGTGGTTCTATTTAAATTTTCCAACTCAATATGTCTAGAAATGTGACCATTTCTTCTAGGATTTCAAATTTCTTGGAGTACAGGTCTTCATAATATTCTGTTATCCTTTTTATTTCAGTTGGTTCTCTTTTGATGTCACCCATTTTATTTTTCATTTGTGTTATTGGCATCTTCTTCTTCTCCTCCTTTATTAAATTTGCCAATGGTTTGTCAATTTTATTAATCCTTTCAAAGAACAAACTTCTAGTCTTATTGAATCTTTGTATTGTTTTTCTGTGTTTTGTTTCATTTCTTTCTACCCTAATCTTTATTTTTCCCTTTCTTATGGTAACTTTAGGCTTTTTTTTTTTTTTTTTTTTGCTGCTCTTTTTCTAATTGTTGGAGTTGTTAGGTTAAGATTTAGATTTTGGCTCTTTCTTCTTTTTTGATGTGTCATTTATTGCTATAAATTGCCCTCTCAGCACTGCTTTTGTGTGTGTGTATGTTTGATCCAAGGAATTTTTTTTAATTTCATTTTTTATTTCTTTTATTATCCACTAATTTTTAAGCAGGGTGTCATTCAATTTCCATGATTCTTAATCTTCCTTTTGTTGGTTTCTGATTTTTAGCATTGTGATCTGAGATGATGCATTGTAGGATTTTCATGTTTTTAGATTTCCTGAGGCTCATTTTGTGGCCTATCAAATGGTCTATTCTGGAGAATGTTCCATGTGCACTGGATAAGGATATGTATTGTGCTGTGTTGGAGTGTTCTGATTACGTCTATAAGGTCAAGTTGTCTGATTATGTTGTTTAGATCTTCTGCGTCTTTGTTGAATTTCTTTCTAGTTGGTCTGTCCATTGGAAGTGGTGTATTAAAATCTCCTACTATTAATGTCTGTTTCTCTTTTCACTACTCTACATGTCTCTTTGTTTGCTGTTTTCATTCCATTTCTTCTCATCAGTATTCGATCTAATTTATCCTTCCTTTTGAAGCTCAGGGTTCTGGGATTATCATCTATATCCATTTCACTTGGTTTCTCGTGTCTTTGGTGTAGAGGATCTGGGTCGCTTCTCTGCCTAGTCTGCCATCTTGCTGGAAGTCCCTAGCTGAGTCTTTGAGGCAAGGTAGACTCACAAGGAGTTTCCAGAATCAAAGAAAATTGTAAACCCAAATCTCCTAATTAGAGTTATTTTCAACACAGCCATCTTGTCCAATAACAGGAGCCTTGCACCCATCAACAGGTAATCTCAAGCAGATATTGCTCATACTTATGCCTACCTCCTCCACATTGGGGGCAGTAGCTATTCTGAAATTGTAGATTACAAAAGTTCTGTGGGTGTCCCACTAGACTGCCAGTTATGCTGGCTACACTTCATGACACAGCAACCCCCTGTAATATAAAATACTTATTATGAGAGCTGCATAAAATGTGGATTAAATAAAGGCACATTGTGACCAGTCACAATTTCTAAAATAATCCTTCTGACTGATTTAGGTCTGACACTTCTGAACCTTCTGTTATTACTGAACATGAGCATGTGGGAAGAACAAGTAAAGACAGTAATGAAATTCTTGAATGCTTTTCTCAAAACTATTTATTCTCTTGTGTATGTATGAACACACATACACTCTTCACACACACATACATACACACATGCCTATATAAGTGGTTCCCTTTGGTGCACTTATCATTTCATCCAATCTAACTTTGGTATTCCTACTGTGGTCCTTCTCTACACTAATTCTCTAAATATTTAGAGAAATGAGAGTCTTTTATCTATGTAGTAGTGGCTCTTCAAACATTATCTTTCATAAATCCCTTAAGTGTTAGAAGTGGGCAAACCATCCTTCTGTTAAATTTAGCAAATAACATTTATGTACATATGGGCTTATGCCATACATGCACTTACACAGTAATAGAAGTAGTGTTGAAAAGCAAACTATAAGCTTTTAACACTGTCAAGCTTGAGTTTTTCCTTCTCATCTCCTCCTGAAGAGAGGTTTAGAAGAATAATAGGCCTCTCTAGCTCTGTGTTTATAAGCCTTACTGGGGGAAGGGAGTCAATTCTTTTTTTAGACTCAGGATCCCTTTGTGATAAATGTGAATGAAAGCTATCACTCAAGTGCTTTCTAAGCAATAGTTCCAGCTTTCTCTTATTCAGTAAATACCAGGAAATGCTAATAAGAAAGTAGTATCATTTGCATGCTTTATATGGTTACTCACAATGGAGTCCAGAGGGTGAATTTTTATCAGGAAGCCAAGAGAGGCAAGCAAAATTGATGTCCTGTATCCCAGATTTCCCTAGGTTTGGAAAGAAGATGTTTTTAAAGATGAATGTGAGATAAAACTCGAACAGCATTGCTGGTGCAGTGACTTGGGCATGCTGGCGGAGGAACCAAGTGTAGCCCTTGGGAAGTAGAGGTCCCTCTCCTCAAAAGGGCACTGTTTTAGTATGTTTTTTCATGTGAAGATATTGCACTTACCATTGGAATAAAATGTTAACTATCACCACCCTTGAGATCTAAGCATCTTTGTTGTTTTTAGTTGCCATGAACTTGATTTGGACTCATGGCAACCCACTGTGTGCAAACAGGATTTATATTTGTAAAAACATTTAATTATCAAGATAAGCAATTAAGTCATTAAGGGACATAGAAGAAGCATAATTGATGAAGAGATGTATAAATGTGGGTTTTGAAATTACACCACCTGGTTCAAATCCTAGCTCTGCCTGCTAAATGATCTTGGACTAGTCACGTAACCTATCTCAGCCTCAGTTTCCTTCTCTATAAAATGGGGAAGATGATAGCTATCTCATAGGTTTATTAATACATACAAAATAATTCACACAAAGGAAACAATAAATGTTCATTATTATGATTTTTATTATTATATACTGAGAAAGGATTTTCATAACTAGGCTATCAAAGGAAATGGAGATGCTGAGAAATTCTTTGGCTTTAAAAGATGAATTCTAGGAGGAGGGACTAGATGGTGGACTATGCAGATCCTCTACAGCAAACCATATCCAGACCCTCTACAACAGAGACCTGAGAAACCAAGTGAAATGAACATAAATGACAATCCCTGAACCCAGAGCTTCAAAGGAAAAGATGAAGAAGTAGATAAAATATCAATTAGAGAAAGAGGCTGAACAAAAACAGTGAAAAAGGAAGCATATGGAGTGGTGAATTGTCAATATTTCTAATACAGTGTGACCATTTTGAATTATTGCAGGAAACAGAAAATCTACTCTGCTCACCCAAGACCATACCAGCATCCACATCAGTGACTGGCAAACAGAGAAATGTAATCCTCCCACCCCCATATAACCTGCCAGTGACCAGAAATGTGTCACACCCTACCCCTATCCATCCAGCTGTAAAACACCCCCATTGTCAAGGCTGTGCCACTTTGTTTTTTCTTTTCCTTTTTTCCTTTCTTCTTCCCTCTTCCCCTCCCTTTTTTTCCTTTTTTTCTCAATCCCATGACATGGCTGCCCCACCCCTACTGCCCCCCCCTCAAAAGACCCTGCCTCTGCTCAAGCAAATGAGTAAAAGCACACTGCCAGGAAATCTTCCACAGGAAGAAATGCTATTGGAACTACTTGATAAGGAAAAAAAAAACAACAACAATTTATACTTACATCCTATCAGCAGATGAGGAAAGAGATGGAAGAAAACATCAAGGAAATCATAGACAAATTCAAAGAAGATATAGGCAAAACTCCAGAAAAAAAAAAAAAAATCAAGGAAACAATACAAGAACAAATGGACAAAATAAATGGAAAATTAGAAATCATACAAAAACAGCAAATAGAAATCTAGATTAATACTTAAATTTCAGAAATAGATAATGCATTGGACGGCCAAAGGAATAGAATTGTATCAATGGAAGACAGAACTAGAATTGAGGACAAGTCTCTCAATTCTAATGTGTTAGAGGAACAATCAGAAAAAGGAATGAAAAGAAAGCTTAAAAATTATTTTGGACATCATTGAGAGTAATAACTTATATGTGATCTGAATTCCAGAACAGGAAGAGACAAAAAAAAAAAAAAGAAAAGCACAGAGAAAATTGTCAAAGATTTGTTGAAAGAAAATTTCCTTAATATCATAAAAGAAAAGAAGGAAGAGAAGGTATGCATTCAAACAAAATGAAATTAGCACCGAAAAATATATGGAATGAAGGAACAACCAACATCACAAAACAAACAGCAAAATAACAGCAGCAAATTCATACCTATTGATACTGACATTAAATGTAAATAAATTAAATGCACCAGTGAAAACACAGAGAGTAGCAGAATGGAAAAGAAAACATGACCCATCAATATGCTAGCTACAAGAGACACACCTTATACACAAAGACAAAAATAAGCTAATGATCAAAGGATGGAAAAATACATCAAGCAAATGGCAACTAAAAAGGAGCAGGATTGGCAATATTTATTTCTGATAAAATAGACATAGATTTTAAGGTAGAAATCAGCAAAAAGAGACAAGGAAAGACATGGCCAGGCCAACAAGAGAAAATAACCATAATAAATATCTATTTACCCAATGAAAGAGCCCCAAAACACATAAATCACATTTTAACAGAACTGAAAAGAGAAACAGACAACTTCACATTAATAGTAGAAGACTTAATACACCACTTTTGATGAAGTATGGAAAAATATATAGAAGCTCAACAAAGTGCAGAAGCTCTAAACAACATAATCAAACAACTTGACTTAATAGACATGATCAGAACACTCCACCCAACAGCACATTATACATTCTTTTCCAGTGCACATGGAACATTCTCCAGAATAGACCATAAGTTAGGCCACAAAGCAAGCCTCAATAAATTTATAAACATTGAAATACTACAAAGCGTCTTCTAAGATCACAGTGCTATAAAATTAGAACTCAACAACAGGAAGATAAAGTAAGAAAAAAAAAAAATCAAATACATGGAAACTGAATAACACCCTGCTTATAAACTACTGGGTAGTAGAAGAAGTTTTAAAATGGAATAAAAAAATTCCTTGAAATAAATGAGAATGAAAACACAACATACAAAAATCTTTGGGAAACAGCTAAAGAAGTGCTCAGAGGACAATGTACAGCAATAAATAAACATATCAAAAAAGAAGAACAAAAGTCAGCAACTTAACCCAACATCTCCAATAATTAGAAAACTAACAGCAAAAAAGAAAAAGAAAAAAGCCTATGTAAAAAGGAATATACCCATTACTGTGTATAAGTTTGGCAGATGATATTTCCACATACATATTTGTATGTGCTATAAGAATGTGCATATATATAATAGAGCTAATGGGGCAAAGTTATAATAACTTCTAAGCCACAGCTAAACACCCTGAGGGAGTGAGTCACTGGGCCCATGGGCTCCACACAATGGTTGCAGGGAACATCTGGCTCAATTGGCATAATATACTACACAGAAATATCGTTCTACATCCTACTTTGTTGAGTAGTGACTGGAGTCTTAAAAGCTTGCAAACTACGCCGATGTTCATTGCAGCACTATTTACAATAGCCAAAACTTGGAAACAACCTAGATGTCCAACAACTGAGGAATGGATAACCAAACTTTGGTACATTCACACAATGGAATA
>NW_006921596.1:9585978-9599373 GCF_000298275.1 Orycteropus afer afer
GAATTTGAACCACCAGCCTTCTGGTTAGCAGTCAGGTGCCTTAGGCACTACACCACCAGAGCTCCTTTTACACCAGGTAGGTACACTCCTTAAAACAATCAACCATGGATAACCAGAAGGGCAGTATTTGCACAGGGAGATAGCTGAGAGGGCAGAAATGCACAGGAAAGAAGGACATAGGGCAAAGATAACTACAGCATAGAAGTGGGAAGAGCTATTACGTCATGGTGATTGCAATCAGTGTCATGAAACCAAATGTGTATGAACTGTTGCATGGAAAATGAATTGCACCCAAATCACAATTAAAAAAAATAAATAAATAAAGCCTATAGTCACCAGAAGAAAAGAATTAAGATTCAAGCAGAAATTTGTTAATTTTTTGGCAAAGGACCTCTTTCAAGTGCTGAGGAGCAAAGATGTCTCCTTGACGACTAAGGTGCCCCTGACACAAGCCATGATATTTTCATTTGCCTCATATGCATGTGAGAGCTGGACAATGAATAAGGAAGACTGAAGAAGAGTTGATGCTTTGAGTTGTCGTGCTGGCGAAGAATGCTGAAAGTACCATGGACTGTTAAAAGAACTAACAGATCTGTCCTGGAAGAAGTGCAGCTGGAATGTTCCTTGAAAGTGAGAATGGCTAGACTTCGTCTCACCTCCTTTGGTCATGTTGTCAGAAGGGACCATTCCCTGGAAAAGGATGTCATGCTTGGTAAAGTAGAGGGTCAACAAAAAAGGGGAAGGCCCTCAACAAGACACAGTGGCTGCCACAATTGGTGCAGGTATAGCAAGGATTGTGAGGTTGGCACAGGACTGGATAGTATTTTGTTGTGTTGTATGTGGGGTCACTGAGTTGGAGCCGACTGGATGGCACCTAACAACAACAACTCAATATTGTATTGGACGGCCTACCCAAATTGGCAAAGAAGAAGTAAAAGTATGTCTATTTGCAGATGATATTGTCCTGTACATAGAATATCCTAGAGACTCAACAAGAAAATTACTGGAACTAATAGTAGGCTTCAGCAAAGTGGCAGGGTACAAGATCAACAGTAAAAAATTAGTTGGATTCCTCTAAACAAACAAAGAGAATGTTGAGAAGGAAATCAGAAAAATAATACCATTTAAAATAGCCACCCAAAAAATGAAGTTCTTAGAAATAAATTTAACCAGAGATACAAAACACCTATAAAAAGAAAACTATAATAGACTATTATGAGAAACCAAAAGAGACTTACATAAATGGTAGAATGTAGCATGCTAATGGACAGAACGACTTAACATTGTGAAAATGTCAATACAACCCAAAGTAATCTACAGATACAATGCAATTCTGATCCAGATACCATCATCATTCTTTAAAGAGATGGAAAGATTAGTCACCAACTTCATATAGAAAGGAATGAGACCCCAGATAAGCAAAGCAGTATAAAAGGAGAACAAAATAGGAGGCCTCACACTCTCCAATCTCAAAACTTACTATACAGCCAAAGTAATCAAAATAGCCTAGTATTGGTGCAATGACAGACACGTAGACCAATGGAATAGAATTGAGAACCATAAAAACAATGTTGTTGTTGTTGTTGTTACGTGCCGTCGAGTCAGACCCGACTCATAGCGACCCCTCCTTGGGTTTCCAAGGCAGTATTACTATGGAAGTAGATTGCCCAACCTTCCTTCCGAGGAGTGGCTGGTGGGCTTGACCCACCAGCCTTCTGGTTAGCAGTCAAGTGCTTTAGGCACTACGCTACCAGAGCTCCTACAAAAACAATAGTCATAATAAAAACCCATTTGCTGACCACTCTGAAAGGAGTCACAATATCAGGTCCTGGACAGAGTGGGCAAAAAAATGTTGAACAAAATCAAATTCATAAAAAAGACTGGTCTGATAGACACTGGTGGAACTCCTGAGATTATGGCCCTTCAACACCCTTCAGGCCTGGAACTGAACTCATCACTATGGCTCAATTTTTAGTCAAACAATAGACAAGCCTATAAAATGAACAATAACATAAGGGAAGTACACACTCCTTGAAACAACCAAACTTAGGAGATCAAAGTGCAGCATTTGCCCAGGGATAAAACTCAGAAGGCAAGAAGGGTTAAGAAAGAAGGATGAGTGGTAATAGTAAAACACAGGGAGGAAGTGGGGAGTGCTGTTACATTGTGGGGACTGCAGTGTCATGAATCAAAATGTGTATGAATTGTTGAAAGGACAACCAATTTGCTATGTAAGTTTTCACTCAAATCACAATAAAAAGAAAAAAAGAGATGAATTCCAGCACAAAATGAGGTCCTCCCTGACAACTAGATCATCAGAACATCAGGACATTCCAGCACAGATATATTTACCTCAGGCTTCAACTGAGGAAAAATGTTTAAAGGTACCAAAAATTATTTCGTGGATCTTTTCCAGTTATGAGAAGTAAAATTCCTCATTCTTATCTGTCCTTCTTTCCATTAACAGTGTCTCCTTCTCTTACTCTAAGGACTGTGAATGTATTTCTTTTCCTACTTTAGCACTTTTTTTAGAACTAGTTGTGAATTCTTTATTCTCTCACATAGACATATGACAGTGAGGGAGGAGGGCATGTGTATGTCCTAAATTTTAGCAAGAAATCTGTTTTGTATCTCCATAGAATGGAGGATTCAGCGAGGAGAGTCTGATAGTTTCATTCTCCTGTCAAATGATCCTCAGCAGACTGGTTAATGCACTGTGTACATTAATGAGACATTTTGATCATGAACAATGGTAAAGTCTTCACCGTTAGAATGGGAATATAGATTTTGCACACACTCCAGGGAATCCTAAGCCATTGGGGTGACTTTCATAGTAGTCTCTGTTGGTGCTCCACTCATATTCACTGCTTGTCAGACACATCTCCCTGAGAGCATCTTTAACCAATGACTGGTGGGTATATGAGTATAAATACTCAAGCTCCTTCACCACTTGGCAGAGGGAATTCTGTGGCATGTATTTGGCAGCTTTCCAGAATTTACCTTTGCATTGAAACTGCAGTCACCTGCTCTGGTAGTTGATTTAATAATGCACCTTAATTTGATGACCACTTTCCTTTCTCTGTCCCACTTCTCTGCTCACCTATTCAGGCTCCCCTCACAATAAACCACTTGGACTCAAATGGCTGGCACTGGGTCTGTTCTGGGATTTCCAGCCTTAAGATGTGCACACACTTGCAAATGCAGAGGGAATCTTCTAAGTTGCTTCTTGTTGTTGTTAGGTGCCGTCAAGTCACCTCTGACTCATAGTGACTCTATGCACAGCAGAACAAAACACTGCCCAGTCCCATGCCAGCTCCATGATCCCTGTTATACTTGACCCCATTACTGCAGCCACTGTGTCAATCCATCTCATTGAAGGCCTTCCCCTTTTTCATTGACCCTCCACTTTACCAAGCATGATATCCTTCTCCAGGGAATAGTCCCTTCTGACAACATGACCAAAGGAGGTGAGACGAAATCTGGCCATTCCCACTTCGAAGGAGCATTCTAGCTGCACTTCCTCAAGGACAGATTTGTTAGTTCTTTTAGCAGTCCATGTTACTTTGAGCATTCTTTGCCAGCACCACATCTCAAAAGCATCAATTCTTCTTCAGTCTCCTTTAGTCGTTGGACTTAGTCGTTGGACTTAGTCATTATCCAACTCTCACTTGCATATGAGGTGATTGAAAATATCATGGCTTGTGTCAGGTGCACCTTAGTCCTCAAGCAGACATCTTTGCTCCCCAATACTTAAAAGAGGTCCCTTGCAGCTGACTTGCCCAGTGCTATATGTCATCTAATGTCCTGACTGCTGCTTCTATTGGCATCGATTGTAGAACCAAGCAATGTGAAGTCTTTGACATCCTCAATCTTTTCTCCATTTATCATGATGCTGCTTATATGTCCAGTTGTGAGAAGTTTTGTTCTCTTTATATTGAGATGTAATCCATACTGCAGACTGAATTCTTCAATCTTCATCAGTAAGTGCTTCAAGTCATCCTCACTTTCAGCAAGCAAAGTGGTGTCATCAGCATATCACAGGTTGTTAATGAGCCTTCCTCCAATCCTGATGTCATATTCTTCTTCATATACCCCAACTTCTCAGATTATTTGCTCAGCATATAGATTGAATAAGTATGGTGAAATAATACAACCCTGATGCACTTTTTTCTTTATTTTAAACCATGCAGTGTCCCCTTTTTCTGTTCGAATGACAGCCTCCTGGTCTATGTACAGGTTCCTCCTGAGTACAATTAAGTGTTCTGGAATTCCCATTCTTCTCAATGTTATCCACAATTTGTTATGATCTACACAATCAAATTCTCTTGCATAGTCAATAAAACACAAGTAAACACCTTTCTGGTATTCTTTGCTTTGAGCCAAGATCCACCTGACATCGGCAATAATATCCCTTGTTCCATGTCCTCTTCTGAATCCAGCCTACACCTCTGGAAGTACTGTCAATATACTGCTGCAACTGTTTTTGGATTATCTTCAGTAAGATTTTACTTGCATGTGATATTGATATTGTTTGATAATTTCCACATTCTATGGGATCAACTTTCTTTGGAATGAGTACAAATACAGATCTGTTCCAGTCAGATGGCCAGGTAGTTGTCTTCCAAATTTCTTGGCATAATTGAGTGAGTGCCTCCAGTGGTGCATCCGTTTGTTGAAACATCTCAATGGCTATTCCGTCAATTCCTGGAGCCTTGTTCTTCACCAATTCCTTCAGTGCAGCTTCAACTTCTTCCTTTGATACCATTGGTTCTTCATCATATGCCATCTCCTGAAATGGATGAACATTGACTAGTTCTTTTGGTACAGTGACTTTGTGTATTCCTTTCATCTTCTTTTGATGCTTCCTGCATCATTCAATAATTTGCCCATAGAATCTTTCAATATTGCAACTCTAGGCTTAAATTTTTTCCTCAGTTCTTTCAGCTTGAGAAATACCAAGCCTGTTCTTCCCTTTTGGTTTGCTAATTCTGGGTCTTTGCACATGTCATTATAGTAATTGGCTTTGTCTGCTCGAGCTGCTCTTTGAAATCTTCTGTGCAGCTCTTTTATCTTGTCATTTCTTCCATTTGCTTTAGCTACTCTCCATTCAAGAGCAAGTTTCCGAGTCTCTTCTGACATCCACTTTGGTCTTTTCTTCTTTTCTCATCTTTTAATGACCTCTTGCTTTCTTCATGGATGTTGTTCTTGATGTCATCACACAATTCTGGTTTTTGGTCATTGGTGTTCAGTGCATCAAATCTATTCTTTAGATGGTCTCTACATTCAGGAGGGATATATTTGAGATCATATTTTGGCTCTTGTGGACTTGTTTTAATTGTCTTCAACTTTAAGTTGAACTTGCATATGAGGAGTTGGTGGTTTGTTCCACAATCAGCTCCTGACCTTGTTTTATCTGAAGATATTGAGCTTTTTCATCACCTCTTGCCACAGATGTAGTCAGTCTGATTTCTATGTACTCCATCTGGTGAACTCCATGTGTATAGCTGCTGTTTGTGTTGTTGAAAAAATGTATTTGCAATGATTAGTCGTTGGTCTTGCAAAATTCTATCATGTGAATCTCCAGCATTATTTCTGTCACCAAGGCCAAAATTTCCAACTAGCAATGATTCTTCTTTGTTTCCAACTTTTGCATTCAGTCACCAGTGATAATTAACACATGTTGATTGCATGTTTGGTCAATTTCAGACTGCAGAAGTTGATTAAAAAAATCTTCAATTTCCTCATCTTTGGCTTTGGTGGTTGGTGCATAAATTTTAATAATAGTCATATTAACTGGTCTTCCTTATGGGTGTATGGATATTACCTATCACTGATAGCATTGCACTTCATTCAGGACAGATCTTGAAACATTCTTTGTGATGATGAATGCCACACCATTCCTCTTCAAATTGTCATTCCCAGCATAGAAGATCATATGGTTGTCTGATTCAGAATGGCCAAAACCAGTCCATTTCAGCTCACTAATGCCTAGGATCTCAATCTTTATGCATTCCATTTCATTTTTTACAACTTCCAATTTTCGTAGATTCATACTTCAGAAATTCCATGTTCCATGCATGCTTGCAACTGTTTCTCCTCAATTTGAGTCATGCCACGTTAGCAAATGAAGGTCTTGGAAGCTTTACTTTATCCATATTAGTAAGGTTGGTCCTACTCTGATGATGCAGCTCTTTCCCAATCATATTTTGAAAGACTTCTGACCTAAGGGGCTCATCCTCCTGCACTGTATCAGATGTTTCCGGGCTATTCATAAAGTTGCCCAGTAATGTATCAGACAGTGTTTCTCTGCTACTCATAAGGTTTTCCCTGGCCAATTCTTTGAGAAGTGGATGGCCTCTTCCTTCTTCCTAGTCTGTCTCAGTCTGTAAGCTGTATTGAAGTTGGCTTAGGTTTTGTCAAAACTACTCTAGGCCCCAAATTGACAGGGCACTTTTCAGCAGATCACTCTTGCCTCTGCGTTTGGAATTCCACCCAGTTGGCAGCTAGTTCATCATGGATGTATAGCTTCCAGGGCTTACTTTGAAGAACTACTGGCAAAATGAATGAGGATCACAGGCCACCCATTCCCTCCCTCAATCTTCCTTCTGCAGGACAGCTGCTCTGTATTGGAAGAGGGAGATTTCAGTAGCAGTAGTCAGGCTTCTAGCATCCAGTGTGCTGCAAATGCTAGTACCTATGGGCCTCAACAAATGCTCCTATCCACTTCACCTCTGCTCTTTGCAGACCTATCAGCATGCTGTTTCATTCTTTTTCCAGTACTGATCTAAGTAAACCAGTCACTGTACCCACCAGTGTATCAAAGAAAACATCTGTTTCCTGGAACATTTTCCAGCTAATGAGGAAAAAAAAAAGTTGCTTCCAAATATGGCACAGCTTCTCATTGAAACCCAGCTCATTCTTTGGTAATCTGAGACCAAGACTGAACGTTTAGACAAGTGGATCTCTGAAAAACATCTTCTGTACCAAATTCTCCATTTTAGACTAATCCATGTCTTCTTTTTCTTTTTTACTTTATCACCTTTGTGATGCTTTAATGCTCAATACACCAGATGAAACTAATATAGAATCTGTATCAAAGTGTATTAGCATTCCAAAACACATGCAGTCCCTGAGTAGACAATAAATTTGATTTTGCACAAGTGGCGTCTTTTATACTTTGCTCATAAGGCAATCTCTCAAGTGTATCTTTTTTTCTTGAAACACAACACAACTAGTCTGGTAAAGTAAAAATGAATTGCAAGATGGGCTTTGTGCTCAGCAAAAAGAACTTGGGCAAAGCAGCCATACTGATGTTCTCATTTACAAAGGTTGCCGTCTGGGAAATTAATGTCTGCTGTTGCTCAGTAATTAGGAAAATTTAGGACCCCTAGTGCTCCAACATCTTGCATTAAAGGTTGTATGTCATCAGTGTTTTCATGAGAATTTGCTGGATTTCTGTCATTAATAACAGGCATAAACCCAGCAAGCAGTAGAATATGCATTACATTTAATCAATTTGCTATTTGTATTCATTATGCATGTTCCATTTTGAACCATGAAAAATTGAAAGGCCGTTACAAAAAGAAAGAGCATCATGGATTACAAATGATGTAACAAGAGCATAAGTGCTATTAATTGGTCAATTGTGCTTGTCAGTACATTTAAAGTGATTAAGGTGGAAAGATTAGAAGGGACACGAATGTGCTTGGGAAATAGTAGCCCAGAAACATGAGGGCTCTCTCAACTCCCTCGTGCTCAGATCAATGCAGCAAAATCCAGTGGCATTTATTCCACCAAGTTCATTCAACAGGTATTAGTTGGTCACTTACCATGTGCCAGAGACAGTGCTGACTGTTGAGAGTATAGTAGAAAACAAAATAAATGAAGTCCTTGACCTCAGGGGCTTATATCCTAGTGGGGTAGGGCAGTATGAAGTGAGCCAAATAAATGTGTAATATCAGATAGTGATTAGACCATGAAGACCACCAGAAGAGAAGGGGGGCAGGGAGTGGTAGTGAGGGAAGGCCTTTCTCGGGGAGTGCCAGAGATTTAAATGAGGAGAGAAGACAAAACATGGATATCTGGTGGAAAGTGTTTCTTTTATGAATTGGGCCAATGCCATCACTACCATTCTAGCCCTCAGAAATAAAAGAAAATTCTTGTAATTGTTTCTATTTTGTCAGTGATTCTGTGAGGGCTGATCCAATGGAATGGCTTTCCCAGGGCTAGAAAACTCACTCTTAATTAATTTTGCTGTTGCAGACCCTTTCTGTGGTAGCAGTTCTGCTAAAGTGAAAACTGATGGTGTCATTTACCAGTTTAATGGCGTCAATCCAAACTCCTCACCATGGCATATAAGATCTTATGTGATCAAGCCTTTGCCTCACATTTCATACCCCTTTTCCCTGGCCTGCTAAGTATGAGGTCTTTCTATTGCTCAGATGACTGGTTCATTCTTGCTTCTGTACTATACATTGCTGTCCCTCTGCCCAGTAGAGTCTGCCCTCAGAAATTCAGATCTCAGCTCCCAGTCATCTCCTCAGAGAAGCCCTCCCTGACACCAGGGATGAAGTCCTCTCCCCTCCCCCTCTGTTATATCCTCCTGCTTTCGTTTCACACACAGCAGGTATTGTATCTCATCTGCTTGCTGTTTCTTGGCTGTCTCCCACATAAAGAATATAAGCTCCATGAGGTCAGGCACATGTCACTTGACTTCACTGCTCTATCCCGGTGTCTACAATGGTGCCTTGTGCAAAGAAGATGCTCAAAAAGCCCAAGTTGAATGAATGAATCATTCAGTCAAGCAGTTAACCAGCCAAAAATAAGACTGAAAATTGGCAGCTTGTTTTTTGCTTTTGTATCCAGGTAGTTATTTTAAAATTTTGTCTGAAAGCCACATAGAAGAAATGGATGTTTATTCTGAGCAGCATTCTCTACAGTTTTGAGCAAAAGAAAGTGATTAAGTAACATTGATACTTGTTATTTTTCTTCACATGTCTGTAATCTATTGCCATCCATTTTTTATATAATATTTCATCAAAATATTGTTTTGTCTTGTTTTGACTTTTTATTGTGATTTGGGTGAAATTTTACAGAGGAGATTTGTTTTCCATTCAACAGTTCATACACATTTCATTTCACGACACTTATTACAATTCCCCACAATGTAACAGCTCTCTTCCCACTTCCCCCTGTGGTTACCCTTTCCCTGTGTCCTTCTTACCTATGCATTCCTGCCTCCCTAGCTTTCTCCCTGTACAAATGCTGCCCTTCTGGTTTCCAATGGTTGATTGTTCTAAGGAGTGCATCTCCCTGGTGTGATTGTTTAGCTTGTGGGCCAGTGTAATGTTTGGCTGAGAATTAAGCAACAGAAGTGAGTTCAATTTCAGGCCCGAAGGATGACTAGAGGCCATAGTCTCAGGAGTTCACCAGTAATCCTGGTCTTTTTTTATGTTTTTGAATTTTGTTCCACATTTTTATCCCACTCTATCAAGTTCTGATCCCTTTCCAAGTAGTTGGCAGTGGTAGCTGGGCACCATGTAGTTCCTCTGGTCACATGGTCATGTAGTTCTGAGGTTCCCATGGTCCATTAGTCCCTGGACTAGATGTTTCCATGCGTCTTTGATTTTCTCCATTATCCTTGCTTCTGATAAGAAGAGATAAATAGTTATATCCTAGGTGGCCGAGCCCAAGCTTTTAAGTCTGCAGTTGCTACTCACCAGAGTAGGATATAGGATGCTGTTTTTGTGTGCTATATTACGCCAATTGAACTGATGTCCCCCAAAGATTGTTTTGTTTTTGCTGACTAAATGCTATGTTATTGTTTTTGAGAATTAACAAGTAATGGAATGTGGGCCCAGGATAATCCATGGCAATCAGTATTACAGCAATCCAGTTACTTTAGAATAGACAGTCTAAGACCCCTTGCTTCTGGACAATACATCATAAGAGTGTGATATTGTGGTGGTGATCATATTGGGATTCCACGTTCACTGCAAATATATTCAGTATATAATTTATAAACAAATTGTGAGCGTGTGACATGTACCAGACTCAGTAGACTCTGTGGCAGGTGCTAGGAATACCAGGTGAAGGAGACAGTATTACCTGCTGCTACCAGGAAGATCCAACAACCAGAGACCAAAACCAGTTGCCATCAAGTCAGCTCTGACTCATAGCAACCGCATGTAAGTCAGCCAAAAACAAGTCCAATAATGGCTGCATTACTGGAAGTCGATGACCAAGCCTTTCTTGTGAGGCACCTCTGGATGGATGTAAACTTCCAGCCCTTCAGTTAGCAGCTGAATGTTTTAAGAGTTTGCACTAACAAGGAAACTGTTGTAGCTGTTGTTAGATGCCATGTAGTTGGTTCTGAACCACCTGGTCCTCAAAATTGTTGCTGTGTTTGAACCTATTGTTACAGCCACTGTGTCAACACATCTTATTGAGGGCCTTTCCCTTTTTCACTGACACTTTACCAAGTATGATGTCCTTCTCCAGGGACTGGTCCCTCCTGATGACATGTCCACAAGAAACTTACTTATACATTAGAATCACCTGGAGGTCCTCTATGCTGGACCCCATTCCAGAACAATTGAATCAGAATCTCCAGGACTGGGGGCTTTTACATCCGTATTTTTAATATCCTCAATTGCTGCTAATGTGCTACCAGGGCTGAGACCCTAGTAGTCCAGTAGATGGAAGGGTGCACAAAGAAGTAAGCATAAGACAATGAGACAAGAACCCTAAGAGCAGCTGACTGCTGTGGGCTGGACATTAGTGGTATTTCTCTTTAGTAGGAAGCTCTGGGGGCATGATGCATAAAGCATTTGACTGCTAACCAGAAGCCTGGCAGTTCAAACCCACCAGCCACTCCTTGGAAGGAAGGTTAGGCAATCTACTTCATAGTGATACTGCCTTGGAAACCCAAGGAGGGGTCTCTATGAGTCAGATCCAACTTGACACCAGTGAGTGTAGTCTCTGTAATACATACCAGTTGTTTTTCTAGGTGACATCGAGAAGTTTCCAATGGCTTTAGCAACCTTAGGTATTGTTGTTGTTGTTATGTGCTGTCAAGTGGGACCCAACTCATAGCGACCCCTCCTTGGGTTTCCGAGGCAGTATCACTATGGAAGTAGATTGTCCAACCTTCCTTCCGAGGAGTGGCTGGTGGGTTTGAGCCGCCAGCCTTCTGGTTAGCAGTCAAGTGCCTTAGGCACTACACCACCAGAGCTCCCAACCTTATGTATAACAAAACAGAATGTTGCCCAGTCCTGTGCCATCCTCACAGTTGTTGTTATGTTTGAGCCCATTATTGCAGCCACTGTATCAACCCATCTCAACAAGCATCTCCCTCTTTTCTGCTGCCTGTCCACTCTGTCCTTCTCTAAAGATTGGTCTCCCCTGAGGATGTATCCAAAGTAAGCAAGACAAAGTCTCACCATCTTTGCTCCTGAGAAGAATTCTGGCTGTCCCTCCTCCAAGACAATTTTATTCTTTCTTCTGGTAGTCCATGGCATAGTCAATATTCTTCACCAACACTACATGAATGTGTCAATTCTTCATAGTACACATCTAAACTCAGAAAGATATTTTTTAGGGATCAGAAAGCTAAATGAGTCTGGTATTATGCAGTAGATAAATGTTGCATCTACTTGTCACACATACACAACACACACACACAACACACACACACACGCAAACCTGGTAAAAACTAGAAAATCCTATTCATTAAATGATTATTTTGCTTATGTGAGACCAAACAAATGACTTTACTTTTCTGTATAAATCAGGAATTGGATATTGTATACTTTATTAAAATAAACTATCTTAATTAAAACAGTGTCTTTCCTAGCTGGCAGACATGAGAGAAAGGAAAGTATGTGAATCCACAGGGTAAAGATATAAAGGGAAGGAATTAATGTGTCCTCTAAAATTACTTTTAAAAGACCAGAATTTCCTGAAGTGTGATGCTGAAGGTGATCTGAAACTCTCTCCATCAGACTGTCTGGGCCTTTGATGGTGGGCTATTAAAGTGTTTAGGGAAAAAAGCAAATCTTTCTGGATAATTAATTGAGGATTATGCTATTCAGTGGAAGATCAAGCTTTGCTTTATTCCCCCCTTGAACACAGGTGAAAAGAACAGGAAAATGAGAAAGATTTCATAAGGGTTAAACCATTGTTTGGAGCAGCCCTTCTGAGTGTGCCTTGGTAAATTACTCGTCCTTTGTCTAGAGATAAACTATGATTTTTTTTTTTTTTAAAAAGCAATGTTTGCAATCCAGTAAGCACTTCACAAAAGTAAACTAATGTGTTCTAAGAAAGTCTTTAAGCAGAGTGTCTGAGCCTCACACCTCAGCTCACTTACTCCAGCACACTCTATGCCCCTCCAAGAAAATAGAAATTTCCACCCACAGTATAAATTCAGGTACATGCCCTGGACACCAGCCAGAGTGGCTTCCCCAATCTTCAGGTGTCTATCCTGCCACCTGTGCCTTTTGGATTTAACAGTCACAGTTGATAATAAAATTCGAAATGTCCATGGTTCCAGAGAAACTATGGACTTAAATTTTTTTAAAAAAGTGATATTTTACAAAATAGAGGATATAAACCAAGAGAGCTGTAGGAGGGAAGCAATGAGGGTCTCATTCACTGCCGTCGAGTCGATTTGACTCATAGTGACCCCTCCTTGGGTTTCCGAGGTGGTATCTCTATGGAAGTAGCTTGCCCAATCTTTCTTCTGAGGAGTGGCTGGTGGGGTTCGAACTGCCAGCCTTTTGGTTAGCAGTCAAATGCCTTAGGCCCTCCGCCATATACAGAAATGAAGGTGACCAACAATACCAGGCCTGGAACAGACCTGCCCAATACAGGTGTTTCCAGAGAACACAATCCTTCCTGTGAAGCAACAGCTTGAAAAAGACTGTTGCCCAAGCCCTGTGCCCAGAGAGAAATTGCTGGTGGGGCTGGGCATATGTAGACTTTGTAAAAGCTCCCCAAATGAATCAAATGTGCACCCAGGAGTGGGAAGCACTTATGTAGTCATAGTTTGGTGACTAAAATGGGTAATAAAGGAAATAACAGTGAGGGCACAAGCCACCAAGTTCAAGGCCTTGCAAATCATGGAGTTGTCAAGGGGCAAAGACTCCTTGAGTCTGATAGGAGAAGCTTTAGTGTGAAAGCATAAATAAACCTGTATCGGGGCAAATGTCCTCTTCCTTCCATTGACTTCCTTACTGTTTCTTTTCTTGCAGCAATGGCAACAAGTAGAATGCCTGGGTCTCAGATCCCTCTTCAAGTTAATGCCATTGTGATGAGATGAAACTGAAACCGAGAAACAAAAACCAGCAAAGCTTATGTATGTGTATATATATATATATATATATATATATATATATA
>NW_006921596.1:9600452-9605686 GCF_000298275.1 Orycteropus afer afer
TCTTAATTTCCAGTTCAATGTAATCAGTATTGTGTCTCCAGGTGGGAGTGTTCCTCCCTTTGGGACTAAGATCTCCAGACCCGCAGAGCATAGGGTAGCAGGGACAGGAAGCAAAAATTTTTTGAGTGGGTCACTAGGGGTAACAGTGAGTGGTACCATTCCTGTTTCCATCCCTTGGTTCCTGGACCCGAGAGTCCTGGCTATTGGAGAAACCAAACCATATATTGGACGCTGGTTTAGAGCATATACAGCCTCCTGGAGAATGTTGCCCCAACCCTTCAAGGTATTGCCACCTAGCTGGCGCTGTATTTGTGTTTTTAAGAGGCCATTCCATTGTTCTATCAAGCCAGCTGCTTCAGGATGATGGGGAACATGGTAAGACCAGTGAATTCCATGAGCATAAGCCCACTGCTGCACTTCTTGTGCTGTGAAATAAAGTGTTCCCCAAGAATGTGGAACAGTATCTATTCTAATTGAAACAGAGTAAAGTAAAAACTAGTTCTCCCACCCTGGCACCCAGATGGGAATAGATAAGTAAACTAAATTACCCCCAACTATTTTCCCACCAACAGATGAGTATTCAGTTCCTTAAAGAATAGCATAGAAACTGAATAGAAAACATTCTTTCCCGAAGATGATAGACTGCTAAAAGTATCTTAGAGACAAGTTGTAAATTAACTCTAGCCCACAGGGATGCACAATAGGGCAAAAAGGAACAAAAGTTAATTGCAGACCCTCTCCCCTCTGCCCAAGCCCCTATCAGCTGATAACAGGGAGCTAGTGTGACTCATCCACAATGGTCACTCATTTCACGTTCATGCCCAAATTCCTTTCACAAAAACCTTTTGTGAATATGCACAACCCCCTCTCCTGAAACCTACGAAAACTGTATTTCCATGGAGAGTCAGATCTGGGTCCTGAACTACCCCGACTCCTTGCATTGCCACTTTACAATAATTTTTTTCTCCTCTCAGTCTTGTTGTGTAAACTATTTTGGCCTGACTGCACACCAGGCAGGGACGTTTGGTCCTATAACAAAACTTTTTGCCATGTAGTCGATTGTGACTCATGGCAACCCATATGTTACAGAGTAGAACTGCTCCATAGGGTTTTCTTGGCTGTGATCTTTAGAGAAACAGATCAGCAGGGTGTTCTTCAGTGGTGCCTATGGGCAACTTTGAACTGCCCACCCTTAGCTTCGTAGCTGAGTGCAAACAATTGAAGTGCCCAGGGACCTGTAGGGTGAGATACACATTTGCAAATAAAGTAAATACTGAAGAGATCATCACAAACAGGGTAATGGTGAGCTTTGTGAACTTTACCTTAAAGGAGAGTTGGGGGAGGTATGATTAGGAAGGGGTTTGGATAGAGATTTAGGGCAGCTCTGGAAATTCCAGGCAGGAGCTGTGGCCAGGGCCTCTCAAGTGCCTTGAGCTCCAGCCTTCCCCATGTGATTTCACATCTCCATTTCACAGTGCTCCTAGGATAAATCGGGGAGAGAGTGGTGGGGAGAGGGAAGGGGAAGAAGCGAAGCAAGAGTGGATTTAGGTGAAATCCCCGACCCAGCCTGATCCTATGAAGGACTTTGGAACATAAATTACACCTCGAAGTTTGTCCAGCTTTGTGACAGAGGAGTCATGGGGCATTCACACTCCCACACTGGTCAGTCATAGACTAATGGCCACCATAATCATCTGTGCTCTCTGGAAGAGTGATGGGGCTCCAGTGCCAGAGTGTCCTCTGAAGGTCACAGGTGCCTACAGAATCTGTATGGGGAATGGGGTTGATAAGAGGAACCTGAGGGGATCTGGGCAGGATACTATCCGTATTTGCTACATAGGCCAAAACAGTGGTCCCCTAAATTCATTACCTTGTTGCTGTTAATGTGCTGTTGAGTCGGACCCGATTCATAGCGACCCCTCCTTGGTTTTCTGAGGCAGTATCACTATGGAAGTAGATTGCCAAACCTTCCTTCTGAGCAGTGGCTAGTGGGTTTGAACCGCCAGCCTTCTGGTTAGCAGTCAAATGCCTTAGGCACTATGCCACTAGAGCTCCCACCACTGCCCTCATTATATTTCTATCAACAGACTTTAAAGCATATTTCTATGTTTCCCTCCTCTAATAGGGAGCTCTGGTGGCATAGTGCCTAAGGCATTTGACTGCTAACCAGAAGACTGGAGGTTCAAACCCACCAGCCACTCATCAGAAGAAAGGTTGGGCAATCTACTTCCACAGATACTGCCTCAGAAACCCAAGGAGGGGTCACTATAAGTCAAATCAACTCAACAGCAGTGAATTTGTTGGTTTGTTTTGTTAGACTCAGGTCTTGAAAGGAGTGTCGGCGTGAGGAAGCTGCCACTGGCACGATAATGCAAAAGCAAAAGGAAAGTTTATTAGCTAGCTCAAGCTAGGGTCTCAGCTTACACCAACGCAGCGGCTTGGGCAAAAGACCCCATGCTCTCCTACTATTACATTTTTACAGAAAAATATAGGGTGGAGTAACACCAAGGCAAAGGGGTACAAATGATTGGTTGTTGCTAGGGTGTAGAGAAGGAGGGGAGGGGGTTTGAGGTAAAGCCTTGAGACGTGGGGGATGTGCTGGAATCCGGAGGGGAGATAAAGCCCTGAGACGTGGGGGACATGTTAGAATCCCGGGCACTAAAGACTTCTGGTTAAAGAATTACCTGGGGGCCATTACCTGGAGTCCATTAGGACTCAGGCCTCACATTCCTTAGGACTCAGGCCTCACATTCCTTAGGACTCAGGCCCCACATTCCCCCCTTTTTCTTGTTACTCATATGAGGAATCTTCATCCCGTGTTACAGGAGATAGAGACTGATATTGTTGTCTCAGGACCATGAATTGTACAGTATTAACTCGATCTTTCACAAATGATATAAGCTTATTTATGATGCAGGGGCCAAAAGTTAATATAATTATAAGGATTATGAAGGGCCCTAAGAGGGCAGATATCAAGGTAGTCAACCACGGGGAGTTATTAAACCAAGATTCGAACAATCCTTCCTGAGTTTCATGCTCCTTTTTTCTTAGGGCAAGTCCTTCTCGTACCCTGGCCATAGATTCACGAACTATTCCCGTATGAGCGGCATAAAAACAACACTCTTCCCTTAGAGCTGCACACATTCCCCCTTGTTGGAGAAACAGAAGATCCAACCCCCGCCGGTTCTGCAACGTTACTTCTGATAGCGAGGTTAAAGATTTCTCTAAATGGGAGATAGGGGCTTCTATTCTTTCAAGGTCCTCGTCTATAGCTGCTCTCAGGGAAGTCATGCCTTGATTCTGCAAAGTTAATGAAGCCACTCCTAAACCGGCCCCTGCTAAGCCAAATAGAGTGGCTAAAGTAAAAGCTGCAGTTACTAGTTCCCTTTTTACTCTGTTTTTCCTGCCCCAGTGTACATACATCTCTTCCTCTGGGTGGTAAAGAATTCGGGGTAAAACAGTTACTAGTACACAATAATCTGAGGACTGATTAAGTACTTTCAAGTTTAAACAAGGTAAAAGTCCAGCTCCTGAGCAAAGCCACCAACCCCCTTCCCTGGGAATGATCCAGTTAAAGGACGAGTTTATTTCTGTATATGAGGTGCAACGTTCTTGAGCGTTGGGGGGTTTCCCCACACATAAGCCCTTTCCTGTTATACGTTGTATGGTAACTCCTACCTTACGGTCTTTCCAGGAGCAATTCTTTGGGTTCAGGTCATGAGAATAGCTGAAAGGGGTATTAATACCTATTGCTTCATAAAATGGAGGGTTTACATTGTAACAAAGCCAACAGGCTTGAGTCAGGTTAGGACTAGTACGGTTAAGTGTTTGGTAGGCTGCTAGCATTAAATTCCAAAGAGGGTCTATGTTCTGAGGATTGGCTTGGACCCTTGGAGTTGTATGGGGGACATTTACTGTAATATCAGGGGTTACAGTGCTTGATTCTTTCAATGTTTTTCTTGTGGGGGGTAGGGTTCCTTTTTCCGGGGGGTTTAACACTTCATTTGGACCTACCGACCCAGCATCTAAGGGCTCTATTTCTGTAAAATGGTTATCACCCCAGATGGGTGAGGGTACGAATAAACCTGAATGCCCCAACTGAGCCCTGACTTCCACTTGGTTAATTCCTTTTTTCCTTGTTCAGTGAATGTAACTTTTATCTGCTCGTCCCCTTCTTCATTTGAAGCTTGGTCTGTACATCTGGCTGGGTTGTCGGCAAAGGAGAATTTTACGTAATCATTGGCATTCACCTCCCACTTCCAGTTCCCATCATTAGAAGTTACACAGCTCCAAATTTTGCAGTAATACCAAGGGAGCCCCCTACATTGCCGGATATTTCTTTTATACCCCGGGCAAGCATAAAAACCCATAGATCTGATATGGCATCTGGCCCACCCACATTCTGTAGCTTTTCCAAGGGAAAAAAACAAATCAGGCCACCATATGTTAAGGGGGGTGGTAGAGTTAGTAGAATCAAAGTTTCATGGGTTCGTCCGTTGCGAATTCACCAAGTAACCTTGAAAGATTGATGAACAGTTGTGCTGGTTCCAAGGCAGCAGAGGCTTAAGGCAAAGATGAAAGTTTCAATCCTCATTGTTTCGAGTTAATCTGACCTTCAACGGGTTTTCAGGGTCTGAACGTGCGCTCCAGTTTATTCGTGCTGACTGCTTTTCCGGCGAGTTAGCGTTCCTGACGTGAGAGTGATGTATCCAGGTGCTGATTCCGTCTACCTTTAGGGTAGTAGGGGTTATAAGAACAACAACATAAGGTCCCCTCCATTTTGGTTCCAGTGTTTTTTTCTGGTGCCTCTTTACCCACACCCAGTCTCCCGGTTCAATCCCATGGTCAATTCCCTGTTCACTAAGAGGACCTTCATATATGGCTCGGAGTTTGGACCATAATTCCTTTTGAATTATTTGGAGAGTTTTCATCCCTAAGACTAAATCTTTTGACAACTCATCGGGACATTTTTCCAGGTTGGAAATAATAGGGGGTGGTGTCCCATACATTATTTCAAATGGGGTCAGATTCAGCGTATATGGGGTGTTCCTAGCCCAGTAGAGCGCGGCTGGGAAGGAGGGTCACCCAGTCTCTGCCAGTTTCTATTGCCAATTTAGATAGGGTCTCCTTTATGGTTCTGTTCATTCTTTCTACCTGCCCCGAACTCTGAGGGTTATATTCACAATGTAGTTTCCAATTTACCCCCAGAGTCGAGGCTAAGCCCTGGATAACTT
>NW_006921596.1:9608142-9670758 GCF_000298275.1 Orycteropus afer afer
GGGCTTCCCTGGGCATGGGATACTGTTGGACTCTTACTGGTATGGCAGAGGGTTTTAAGTCCAAAATGATGGGCGGTCGGTGTTTCGCCAACCCAATTCCTCCAGTCTCTGCCCAGGCTTTGGGAAACTCTTCCAGCCATGGAGCCATATTCGTTAAGCATGTACATTGGTCTTCTACACCTTTATACAGGCGGTATTCATCGTGTAAGACAATTGTTAGAACCTGCAGAGGAGAGTCTTCCCCATCGGTAACCTGGACACCGTTTTTATGGAAGAATATATGTGCTTGAGCTTTGGACAATAAGTCTCTTCCTAACAGTGGTGCAGGACAGTCAGGTACAACTAAGAATGAATGGGACACCTGTTTAGTTCCCAGGTTCACTTGTCGCTGTGTTGTCCAATGATACCGCTTTGCCCCTGTTGCCCCCTGGACCAGGCTAGTTTTTGAAGAAATCTTTCCCTCCTTCTTATTGAGGACAGAGTACTGAGCCCCTGTATCTACCAGGAACTCTACCGGCTTCCCCTTCACCTTCAAGGTTACCCAAGACTCAGGGAGGGGTTCTGAATCCTGTCTCCCCTAGTCGCTGTCCTCGCCTGTCACCAATGTTCTAACAGGAGCAGGCTTTTCATATTTTTTGTTCTCTTTCTTTGGGCATTCATTCTTCCAGTGTCCAGTCCCTTTGCAAAATGCTCATTGGTTTGGGGCCAGGGGTGGGTCTCGACAGGGCTTGTTATGTTGGTCTGGTCTCCTTCCTCTCCCTCTCCCTATGTCTCCCCGAGTTCCAGCAAAGAAATCTTTGCTAACTCCTTCTGATTTTGTTTATTCTCTTTAGCTTGGAATTCTCTTTCCTCCCTCCATATTCTTTCCTCCCTCCGTATTCTTTCCTCCCTTTCTTCTGGGGTTTCTCTAGTATTATACACCTTTTCTGCTACTTTCATTAAGTCCTGTAGGGTATGGTCCCCTAATCTATCTATCTTCTGAAGCTTTCTTCTGATATCAGGGGCTGCTTGGTTTACAAAAGATAGGACCACTGCTGCTCTACTCTCATCAGCTTGTGGGTCCATAGGGGTATACAGTCTAAACACTTCCATCAACCTCTCTAGAGATGCTGCAGTGCTCTCTGTCGGCCCCTGCCTGACTGAGTTTACCTTGGCCAAATTAGTCGGCTTTCTTGCCGCCGCCGCTCAGAGACCAGCCATTAGAATCTGGAGGTACTTTTGGAGACGCTCCCTACCTTTTGATTGCTCAAAATCCCAACCGGGATGAGATAACGGGAATCCAGCGTCAATTAAATTCTGAAGCGTTGTCGGCTGTGCATTGTCCCCGGGCACATTTTTCCTGGCCTCGGTCAAGATTCTCTCTTTTTCTTCAGTGGTGAACAAAACCTGTAATAGCTGCTGACAATCATCCCAAGTGGGGTTATGAGTAAATAGTATAGAATCTAACAAATTAAATAAGCTTTGGGGGCTTTCAGAAAAGGGGGCATTCTGAGCTTTCCAGTTATACAGGTCTGACGTTGAAAACGGCCAGTACTGCCAGGTTCTGCTTCCGTCCTCACGAGGCGGGCCTATCGCTCTGAGGGGCAGCGCCTGGACAGTGGACGAGGGGGCTTCAGCCTCCGGGGAGCCCCTCTGGTGTGGGCGGAGACCGGAGGCTGGGCCCGTAATGGCAGGCGGCACACTTGGAGCACTCGCTCCACGTCCTCCCAATACTTGTGGAGCCTGGAGAGGGTGGGAAGGTGGTGTAGGGGCATAGGGAGGTGGAGATATGCCACTTTCTAGATCTATCAGATCGGGATGAGTTTGGGAATCAGACAAAACCGGTGGAATGGTTGCTCGGGACTCAGGTCATCTCGGTTTCTCCTTTTCGCTAGTCCTGAGTGAGGATGTTAATACCTTAACAGAGAGATTCGGAAGAAAAGGTTTTAGCCATGAGGGAGGGTTAGTCACCATATCTTGCCACACTAAAATGTAAGGAAATTGGTCCGGGTGCCCACGGGGGCCTGGCACTTGGACTCGGTCGAATACGACTGCAATCACCTTTCCATCCAATGAGCCTTCCGGAGGCCATTCTACCTTAAGAGAGAGCCATTCTGAAGAGAAAAAAGTTATTAGTTTATTTTTCTTAATTATCACAGACAAATTAGATCCTCTGGTTTTAAACTCTGAAAAATGTTCAACCATCAGGGACAGAGGGGTAGTCTGTCCCTGTCCCATTTCAACCTCTTTTGAGAAAACACAGAACAAATAAAAGACAAGTGGCCACACAACAAGAGACACCAAAGCAGACAACACAAATATCCGACACCCAGAAGAGATCTCGTTCCAGTACAACAGATTGGAGGTGCTTCTGCCCCTCCTCTGAAGGGGGCTGCTCTTGCCAAAAAGCGCCCACAGCCTGCCTGATGGTTGGGGAAGTTCTCCTTCCCCAACTCCTCTGGTGCATCCGCCGATTTCCCAATCCGGCGCGTCCGCCGGTTTTCCAACCTTTCCTGATAGACCAGTATCCTTACGGAAAGGACGTATCCGGTCTTGCCGGCTCCTGAACTTCCCAACCTTCCCTGATGGACCAGTATCCTTACACAAAGGACGTATCTGGTCCTGCCGGCCCCTGAACTTTCCTCTACCACAGGCAACTTCACTCGTTCCGAACTTTTCCCTTCCCGGCCAACGCACCAAATGTTCGACTCAGGTCTTGAAAGGAGTGTCGGCGCGAGGAAGCTGCCACTGACACGATAATGCAAAAGCAAAAGGAAAGTTTATTAGCTAGCTCGAGCTAGGGTCTCAGCTTATACCGATGCAGCGGCTTGGGCAAAAGACCCCGTGCTCTCCTACTATTACATTTTTATAGAAAAATATAGGGTGGAGTAACACCAAGGCAAAGGGGTACAAATGATTGGTTGTTGCTAGCGGGTAGAGAAGGAGGGGAGGGGGTTTGAGGTAAAGCCTTGAGACGTGGGGGACGTGCTGGAATCCGGAGGGGAGATAAAGCCCTGAGACATGGGGGACATGTTGGAGCCAGGTAAAGCTCTGAGGCGTGGGGGGACGTGCTGGAATCTGGAGGGGAGATAAAGCCCTGAGACATGGGGGATGTGTTAGAATCCCCGGCACTAAAGACTTCTGGTTAAAGAATTACCTGGGGCCATTACCTGGAGGCCATTAGGATCAGGCCTCACATTCCTTAGGACTCAGGCCCACAGTTTGTCCTCTAATACAGTATATGCCTGCCTATTCCTTAGTGCACATTTCTTTGTCTTCATTCTTGTTGCTTTCAGAGTAAAAAATCCCAGGAGTAGGGTGTGACCTAAGAGAAACTAAACAAGGATGCCACTTCAACTTTGACCCGTGCTTTTTTAGTTAGGACACTGTTGGCTGCAAGAGACAAGATATTCAATCAAAGGGGCTTGCATAAAAGGAGATTTTTTTTCTCATAACAGAAAGTCTGGCAACAGGTGGTTCAGTTGGTCAATGACATCTGATATCAAGGCTGCGCAGGCCGGTAGCCCTCTTAGCCTTCCCTCCTGGTGGGCAGATGGCTGCAGCCACTCCTGGTATTGCCCTCACACTATTATATCCACACCAGCAGGGGAGGGACTGGCTTCTCCTCATGCATCACCTCCAATCAGAAAGGAAAAGGCTTCCCAGCCACAGCCCCAGACTTCACTTTATAGGCAGAGGGTTTACCAGGAGTACATCACTTTCCTACTTCTTGGCTTTAAGGAAGGCTGCAGAGATAAATACCTGGCATTTTAGCTGCCTGACTGCTGCTGCAAAGTGAGTGGTGTCGGCTCTTCTCTGGTTGCTCCTTCAGATCCATTCTCCATTCTTTTCTACTTTGCTGCCTGGAGGCTGACGTCTGAGGGCTTTGTCCTTTGGCTTCAGACTGAGTTCACCCTTACTGGGCAGCACCAGAAGATGGGAGGGAGCAGGGAGAGGAGTTGGGGTTTCTTCCCTCTACTCCATCCCTGCCAGGCCAGGCTGGCGGTGACTGCATCTCTCTACTGCGGGTCCCAGCCTTTACCCAAGGGCCTGCAGAGACTGCCCTGTGTGTGACTGGGAGGCTCTATTGTCTTACCTTTCCCATTTAGATCTACAGTCCACCTGGAATGGATTCTGCCCCCCCGACACACACACAATTTTATTTCAAAAGTTTTCAAATTTACTTAAAAGTTGAAAAATGATGTGCTAAACACTTCAGTGAGATTCACCAGTGGTTAATATTTTGCTACATTTTCTTTATGTCTCTTGGTATATAGATGGAGACATAGATAGATTAATAAAGATATATATAAGCATACATGGATATATAGATTACAGCCAAGAAAGCCCTATGGGGCAATTCTACTCTGTCACATTGGGTTATTATGACTCTACAATGCCCAAAAACAACAACATGTATGTGTGTGGGGGTAGTAATAATTCATTGAGCTGTACTTTTTTTCTTTTATTTGCTGAACCACTTGAATGTGTTAGACATCCTGATACTTTACTCCTTAATATTTCAACATGCATTTTCTAAGGATAGACATTCTCTCTTCTACGGGAAAAAAGAAAAAGGAAAAAAAAAAAAAAAAAACCACTGCCATTGAATTGATTTCCACACACAGCAACCCTATAGGATAGAGTAGAACTGCCCCATAGGGTTTCCAAGGCTGTAAATCTTTACGGAAGCAGACTACCTCATCTTTCTCCCATGGAGCGGCTGATGGGTTTGAACTGCCAACCAAATGCTTTAACCACATGGGTAGCAGCCAAGTGCTTCAGCCACGGTGCCACCAGAGCTCCTTCTCCTACAGGGCACTCCAAAATTAACATTAATTCAATAATATCATCCACTTAGATATTTATTTGCTTAAAAACTACTTTCTCAATAATCCTCGCAGTGCTATGAAGCTGAGAAAGCACTTTTACCAGTGTGGTTTCATTTAATGCCCACAGTAGCCTTCTGGAGCATATTATCATTCTCCTCTTATAGATGAGGAATATAAGAATCAGAGAGACTAAGCTACCCACCCAAGGCCACACAGCATGGCTGGGATTCAAATGCAGGCTTTCGCACTTTAAAGTCTACACACTCTCCAAATACAGCAACTCATTTTGACCAGAGCATTAGTTTTTCTAGAACTTAGACCCCCAAATATTTCCCTTACTTCCCCCATCCAACTTTCCCATCTGCCAAAAATAATGAGGATCCCTTTCCCCAGCTTCGAATAGTAATACTCCAGATATGTTGGTTACCCACCTTAGCCTCTGTTTAGTGCAGAAAAACACTAAGCAACACATTTGGACGTTGCATTTAATTTAAGCTAGCATGATTGATTACATAGTATTCCTTAACTACCTTGGGCTTGATTCTCCCCTTCATTCCCTAGACAGACAATGAGAGAAAGCTTTCCTCTACAAACCCTTGGATTTTATCCTCCTTGTGAGTGGAACTTAGTTTATTCTGCTCAACAGAGAACAAATATCCTTGAAGCCCAGCTAGGGCAGAATCTCTGACTCTGCTCAGCTACCCAGATTTACCTCCCAGGTATCTCTTGAATCACTTGGTCTCTCTCTCTCATCATTGTCACCACACCCACCCAAAGCACCTTCAGCTCCTGCTGGGAAACTGCAACAGCCCCTGCCTGGCTCCCATATGGCCATCTGCCTCCCAATTTGACCTCCTCCACTCATGATCAAATCTCATCAGACTACCTGTCCATCCATATCCCTCAGTGGTGACCACTACACTTTGAATACACAGGCTTGTGCTTTAAGGCCCTCCTCAATCTGGCCCCTGCTGACCTCACATAACATGCTCAGCACCCTACCCCAAGCTCAGAGCTCAGGTCATACCAACGTTCTTTTCCTCAACATGCCCCATCCCTACCTCAAGACCTCTGAACCTGCCTTTTCTCTACTTGCAATGCTTTACTTCTCACTTCTATCCCATTACCTTTTTATACCTACCTGCTGATCCTGCAGACCTCAACTTGAGGATCCTTCCCTGAACTGCAGTTGCTTTCATAGCACCTTATGCTTTTCCCACATGCATCCCCAGCACCTTCATATAAGAAGCAGTGCTCAACAAATGGTTTAATGATCAAATGCTAACAATAGTTCTAAAGAACATCATAAGACTCAGAGTATAGGAGTACCACCTGAAGTTGCACACAGCTAATGAGTATCATAGTCAAAATTTGAGCTGAGGTCTTTTGGATCAAAGCTGCTGCCCTTAGGAAGGAGGAGGCCCTATTCTGCTTTATCCTCAGGCATCTTAGGCAAGAAGGGACACCCTTGCCCTGCCCTTCCTCCCAAGACACTAACCACATGAGGTGGCTGGGTAGCTACACCCCAATTTCTCTCTGTGTCTGCTCTATGAACTGCACCTCCTCATTCACTCGTTTGTTCATTTCATTCATTCATTATCTTTCTTTTTGTAATGTTTTATTGTGATTTGGGTGGAAGGTTACAGAGCAAATTGATTTTCCAATCAACAACTCAGACACATTTTGTTGTGGCACAATGTAACAGTGCTCTTCCTGCTTCCTCTCTGGGTTGACTGTTTCCATTTGTCCTTTTCTCCTGTCCCTTCCTGCCTTCTGAACTTTGCTCTTGTTGTTGTTGTTAGGTACTGTTGAGTCAGCTCCAACTCATAGCAACCCTGTGTAAAACAGAACAAAACACTGTCTGATCCTGTGCCATCCTCACAATATCTGCTATGCTTGGGCCCATCGTCACATCTACTATGTCCATCCATCTCGTTGAGGGTCTTCCTCTTTTTCGCTGACTCTCTACTGTACCAAGCCTGATGTCCTTCTCCAGGGACCAGTCCCTCCTGTCAGCACGACCAAAGTACGTGAGATAAAGTCTGGCCATTCTTGCTTCTGAGGAGGATTCTGGCTGTGCTTCTTCCAAGACAGATTTGTTCATTCTTCTGGCAGTCCTTGGTATTTTCAGTATTCTTTGCCAATATCATGATTCAAATGCATTGATTCTTCTGCAGCCTTCCTTATTCATAGTCCAGCTTTCACATGCATATGAGGCTGTTGAAAATACCATGGCTCGGGTCAGGCTCACCTTAGTCTTCAAAGTGACTTCAAAGCTTCTGAGCTTTATCCCTGGGGAGATATTGCCCTTTGGTCTCATATGGTTGATTGTTCTAAGGCATGCATACCTCCCTGGTGTTTTTGTTTACTTTATAGCCCTGTCTATTGTTTGGTTGAAAGTTGAACCTTGCGGGGGCGGGGGTGAGTTCAGTTCCGGGATTGAAGGGTATCTAAGGGCCACAGTCTCAGGGGTTCCACCAGTCTCCTCAGACCAGTGAGCCTGGTCTTTTTATGATTTTGTCTTTTGTTCCACATTTTTCTCCCACTTTATCTGTTGAAGTTGTTGTTGTTATGTGCCCTTAAGTCGGCCCCGACTCATAGCGGCCCCTCCTTAGGTTTTCGAGGCAGTATCACTACAGAAGTAGGCCCAACCTTCCTTCTGAGGAGTGGCTGGTGGGTTTGAACCGCCAGCCTTCTGGTTAGCAGTCAAGTGCCTTAGGCACTACACTGCCAGAGCTCCTCCACTTTATCTAGGACCTCCTTTTGTGATCCCTTTCAGTGTGGTCAGCAGTGGTTGTCAGGAACTTCTGGTCTCGTGGTCATGGAGGCTGGAGTTTGCCTGGTCCATTAGTCCACTGGACTAATTACTTCCATGTGTCTTTGATTTTCATCACTCTTCTTTGCTCCAGACAGGAAGAGACCAATAGTTGCTCCTTAGATGGCACCTGCCAAGTTTTCAGACCCCAGTCGGTGCTCACCACAAGTAGGATGTAGAACATTCTTTGTGAACTAGGTCATAGCCATTTACCTCGTTGTCCTGAGCCTCTAGGCCCAGTGTGACTCATTTCCTCAAGGTGTTTGGTTATGGCTAAGTTTTCATTACTTTGGCCCCTTGTGCTGTACTATATTCACGGATATATTTGCAGCACATATAGATACATATGTAGAAATATCCTCTATTGAACCATTCTCTTCCCACCCCTGTTCAGCTTACGTGTCTATCTGTATATCCATTTATAGATTGTTGTTATTACTGTTACTGCAGAATTGTGTAATAGTATGTAATAGTAATTGTATGTAATAGTGTTTACCTTTGTTACCTTTAACTCTTCTGCTTCTCCCAGTATCTTTCTTGGCCTTGATCATTTGTGCTGACCTCTTTCTTATTGTATATTGCCTTTCTCTTCACCCAAGTTCATATATGTCTGCCCTCCAGTTAGTGATTTGCCTTCCTTCCCTTCTATCCTCTGGTAAACTTCCAAGAACAGTTCTTTTTATATATAACTAAAGCATTTGACTGCTAATGAAATTTCAATGAACAGAAGGCTGGTGGTGTGGTTCAAACCCACCAGCCATTCCTCAGAAAGAAGGTTAGGCAATCTACTTCTGTAGTGATGCTGCCTCAGAAACCCAAGGACGGGTTGCTATGAGTCAGATCCAACTCAACAGCAGTGCATTTGGTTTTGGTTTCTTTACTTTTTACAGTAGGGGTATCATACAATACTTGTCCTTTGTAATTGACTAATTTCATGCAGCACAATATTCTCTAGGTTCATCCATGTTGTGAGGTGTTTTGCAGATTCATCCTAATTATTTAATGTTGCATAGTATTCCATTGTGCATATGTACCCTAGTTTATTTATCCATTCATCTGTGCATGGGCACTTAGGTGGTTTCTGATTTTTGCTATTGTAATAATGCTGCAATGGACATAGGTGTGTATATATCTGTTTGTGTCATGACTCTTATTTCTCTAGGATATATACCTAGTAGTGGGGTTGCTGGATCATATGGCATTTCTATTTCCAACTTTTTAAGGAGGTGCCATACTGTTTTCCACAGTGGTTATACCAGTTACACCATTTCACAGTCCCACCAGCAATGTATGAGGGTTCCAGTCTCTCCACTCCCTTGCCAACATTTGTTGTTTTCTGTTTTTTTGAACTTTGCTTTTAATGCTGGAGTGAGATGCTCTCTTGTTGTTTTGATTTGCATCTCTGTAATGGCTAATGATTGTGGGCATTTCTTCATGTTTTTGTTGGCTGCCTGAGTGTCTTCTTTGGCCAAGTATCTGTTTATGTCTTCTGCTCATATTTTTGTTGTTGAGGTGTTAGAGTTTTCTATAAATTTTAGAGATTAGTCTCTTGTCTGATATGTTGTTACCAAATTTTTTTTTCCCCAGTCTATAGGTTCTTTTTGACTGGTAACCAGAAGGCTGGTGGTTCAAACCCACCAGCCACTTCTTGGAAGGAAGGTTGGGCAATCTACTTCCATAGTGATGTTGCCTCAGAAACCAAGGAGGGGTCATTATGAGTCAGATTGACTTGATGGCAGTGTGTTGTTGCATTATGTTATTGCAGTTTTTGATGACTATAAATATTTAATTTGCAGGATGTTCCAGTCATCTAGTTTGTCTTCTGCTATTTGTACATGTTTAGTCATGTTTGATAGTGTATTTATGCCATTTATTTGGGCCCCTAAGTTTGCTGCTGTTTTTTCTTTGATGTTCTTTATACTTTTAGGTTTTACATTTAAGTCTTTGATCCATCTTGAGTTAGTTTTTGTAAGTGGTGAGAGATATGGATCCTGTTTCATTCATATACATAGAATTAACCATTTTAAGATGAACAGTTCAGTGGAATTTAATACATTCACAATGTTATGCAACCACCCATCTATCCAGTTCCAAAACATCTTCGTCACCCCAAAACGAAACCCCATATCCATTAAGCAGTCACTCCCCACTGCCCCTACCCCATCCTCTGTCAACCATCAATCTGCATTCTGTCTCTATGGATTTACTTGTTCTGGATATTTCATATAAATTAAATATTTCATATTTATACATGACATTTTGTGTCTGGATTCTTTCACTTAGCATAATGTTTTTGATGTAGCCACAATTGTAGTATATGTAAGTGCTTTATTCCTTTTTATGGCTGAATAATATTCCACTGTATGTATATACCACAGTTTGTTTATCCATTAACCCTTGATGGATGTTAGCTATTGTGAATAGTGCAGCTATAAGCATGTGTGCACATGTGATTATTTGAGTACTTGTTTAGTTCTTTGGGGTATGTATCTAGGAATGCAATTTTTGCATCATATGATAATTCTATTTAATGCTTTGAGGAACCACCAAACTGTTTTCCACAGTAGCTGTACCATCTTATATTCTCGCCAGCAGGGCATGAAGATTCCAACTTCTTCACATTCTTGCCAATATTTGTTATTTTCCTTTTTATTATAGCCATCCAGCACTTGACTGCTAACCAGAAGGCTGGCAGTTCAAACCCACCAGCCACTCCTCGGAAGGAAGATGGGGCAATCTACTTCTGTAGTGATACTGCCTCGGAAACCCAAGGAGGGGTCGCTATGAGTCGGGTCTGGCTCGATCACACATAACAACATGTGGTTGTGAAGAGGTATCTCGTGATTTTGATTTCCATTTCCCTCTGGTAGCATAGTGCCTAAATCACTTGACTCCTAACCAGAAGGCTGGAGGTTCAAACCCACCAGCTACTCCTCAGAAGGAAGATGGGGCAATCTACTTCCGTAGTGATATTGCCTCAGAAACCCAAGGAGGGGTCGCTATAAGTCAGGTCTGACTCGAGGGCACATAACAACAACAACAACAATGACTAATAAAGTTGAGCATCATTTCATGTACTTGTTGACCATTTGTATATCTTCATTGGTGAAATATCTATTCAAGTCTTCTGTCCATTTTTCAATTGGATTGTTTGCCCGTATGTTGTTGAGTTGTAAGAGTCATTAATATATTCTGGATATGAGACCCTTATCAGAATAAGTGGTTTCCAAATATTTTCTCCCATTCTCTAGATCATATTTTCACTTTCTTGATAATGTCCTTTGATGCACAGACATTTCTAATTTTAATGAAGTCCAATTTATTTATTTATTTGTTGTTGCTTGTGTGTTTGCTGTCATAGCAAGGAATCCATTGCCAAATTCAAAGTTATGAAGACTTATACCTATGTTTTCTTCTAAGAGTCTTATGGTTTTAGCTCTTAACTTTAGATCATTCATCCATTTTGAGTTAATTTTTGTATATGATGTGAAGTAGGGGTCCAACCTCATTCTTTTGCATGTGGTTATCCAGTCATCCCAGCACAGTTTGTTGAAGAGACTATTTTCCCCTATTGAATGGTCTTGGCTTACTTGTAAAAAATCAGCTGACCACAGATGGGTTTATTTCTGGACTCTCAATGGTAGTAATATACTATTTTGAGTGTGAGTCCTTTAACTTTACTCTCCTTTTAAAAATTGCTTTGGCTATTATTTATTCTTGAAATTCTATAGGAATTTGAGCATCAGCTTTTCTATTGCTGCAAGATAGGCTATTGTAATTTTAATAGGGGTTGCATTGAATCTGTAGATCACTTTGGGTAGTATTACCCTCTTAACTACATTAAGCCTTTCAATCCATAAACATAGGATGTCTTTTCATTTAGTTAGGTCTTCTCAGAGATTTTTTTTTTTTTTTTTTCTGCAATGTTTTTTAGTTTTAGTACTCAAGTCTTTCATCTCCTTGGTTAAATTTATCCCAAGGTATTTTATTCTTTTGGACACTACTATAAATGGAATTGTTTTCTTAATTTCTTTTTCTGGTTGTTCATTGCCGAGTATATACAAACATAACTGATTTTTTGTGTGTTTATTTTGACTCCTGAAATGTTGCTGAATTTATTAGCTCTACTAGTTTTGCATGGGTTCTTTGGGATTTTCTACAAAAAGTATAATGCCATTGTGAATAGAGATAGTTATACTTCTTCCTTTCCAGTTTGGATCCTTTTTACTTCTCTTCCTTGCCTAATTCCTCTGGATAGAACTTTCAGTACAGTGGTGAAAGTGGGCATCCTTGTCTTGTTCCTGGTCTTAAGGGGGATGTTTTCAGTCTTTCACCATGGAGTGTGATATTGCCTGTATGGTTTTTGTAAATGTTCTTTATCATGCTGAGGAAGTTATCTTCTATTCTAGTTTGCTCAGTTTTTTTTTTTTTTTTTTATCATGAGAGGGTGTTGGATTTTATAAGATGCTTTTTCTGCATCAATTGAGATGATCACATAGTTTTTTTTCCTTCATTCTGTTAATGTGATGTGTTACACTGATTGATTTTCTTATGTTGAACCACCATTGATTCCTGGGTCATTCATATGTTATTATCCACCCATTCATTTATTTATCAAATATTTATTGGATATAATTATGCACCAGGCATTGTGCTAATTACAGGAATACAGTTACTTTCCTCAGGGAATGACCATGTAGTGAGGGAGACCAGACACAAACAGATAGATAAATGTCTCATTACAGCCTGAGGGGAGTGTAATAAAGGGAATAACAATACCACAGGGATGAGGAAGCAGTGGATAGAGTTTCCTGTCCAGCATCAATCCCTATTTCTTCCTAACAGAACCTCAGTTGCAGGTGCATTCAGGTGTCCACCTTTCACCCTTCCCAGGCCCTGAGCCGCAGAAAAAACTATTCCCACCCACAACTCCAAAGATGGACCTGATTGGCCTAAGGGTAAGTCCCTAACCTTGCCACTCATTGGTTCAGGAAAGACATTGTGACCCACTTCAGGCCAATAAGACAGGTGATTTTGCTAGGAGACAAGAAATTCTAAGGAAAGTATCCTTGCTCTAAAGAGAAAGCCACAAGAAGAAATGGTCTCTGTTCTTCCTCTAGATGTTGTCATGTCTGCATGTGATACCTGGCATGGCTGCAGCTACCTGCCCTAGCCTGAGGATGAAGCCAACCCTAAACACTGATGAACAGAGAGATGGGAAGAACTTGGACCCCTGATGATACCACTGAGCTGGAGTATCAACCAGTCCTGGAGCACTCTGCCTTCCCATCAATGTGAGATGATAAGTTATTGTTTAATGTCCCTTTTTTTCAGAGCCTAAAGCACCAAATTTTGCACTGAGACAGAGACCATTTCTACTTCCCTCACTGTGCTACTCCTAGCTCCTACCACAGGGCCTAGCACTTGGTAGATAATCAAAAAAATATTTGTAGAAGGAATGCTATGTATTTACTCAGATTGCTCAGAAGTAAACCCCAAGACAAGGCTCAATGTGCAAGTGATGTGTTAAGGAAATTCTCCCAGGGGGAACTTAAAAGGGTGCAGAACAAGGAGGAGGAGGAAAGGAAGGAGAGTAAACAAAGATACAGTGCTAAACAAAGTCCCCTGGGGACAGCTTCCACCAGACCCTTTAAGGAAACTGTAGAATATAAATTACATCCTAGAGAAGGGGGCTGGGCTGTCACAATACCCAACTCATCAGTCTCTGGCTAAGGGCAATCCCAAGGAGACACTTCCAGCTCTCTGACCACTGGAGGCAAAAAGTATAACAAAACTGGGCTGTGTGTACACAGAGCAGTAAAAGGAATCAAAGAGGATCTGGGTGAGGTCCCAACAGTGTGGGCTACAGAGTACGTACAGGAATGAGCAGATCTTGGATGTGTCCACAATGAATTCTCAAGCCAACAGTAAAGCCCAGGCAGCCTTCTAGTCTGCAAAGTCCTTCACCAGATCCCTCCTAGCCAGAGGGCTCTTTTTCTGCTACCTACATAGGATGTCCAAGAAGAACCCCAAACTCTTTCTGAAATGAATAAAATATTTGCATTTCTATGTTATTATTTAGGAGCTCTGGTAGCATAGTGCCTAAGGCACTTGACTGCTAACCAGAAGGCTGGTGGTTCAAACCCACCACCCACTCCTCGGAAGGAAGGTTGGGCATTCCTACTTTCGTAGTGATACTGCCTCGGAAACCCAAGGAGGGGTCACTATGAGTCGGGGCCGACTCGATGGCAAATAACAACAACAACAATGTTATTATTGCCCTTCATTACTCATCTCCTGGTTCTTTTTGCAAAACATTGAAACCCAGATCATAATTTGATGGTGAAGTATTGATTATGCATCTATATTTGTATGCAGAAGTCTATACTGTGTGACTAGAATACCACCCTGTATTATTTTCTATTTGAAGTCAATATGAAGATGGATGTTCCCCCCCAGGAAAGCTTTGATAAAATACTTATGTCGATACAAAAAGACGTTAATGCCAATGCAAGTCAATACCTGCTTACTGGTGGGGGTTGCTTCATCACACAGCAGCCGGCTCCATGAAGGGTTTCTGAGCACCAGCAGCTCCCAACCAATCAGCATATTTCTTTACTTAAATCATGTGAGTGAGACATGTCAGGGGAAGGGTGGATTGGTTGGCAAGGGGCCTGCCCACACCCATTCCTGAATTGAGGTTGTTGTTGTTATGTGCTGTAGAGTCGGACCCGACTCATAGGGACCCCTCCTTGGGTTTCTGAGGCAATATCACTTCAGAAACAGATTGCCCCATCTTCCTTCCATGGAGTGGCTGGGAGTGGAAATGAAGGCAAACATATCTTGTAAACAAACCTGGGAGAAGGTTTATTACTGTCATTATCAACCTGCTTGTCCTCTTCTGCTTTTAAGAAGAATTTAACTAAATCAGCAGAAGAAATAAGAACAGTCTCCATCCTTGTTAGGTTCTCAGCATATGGCGGAGACTAGGTCTCCACTGGAGTCCTGGTGACTCAGTGGTTAAGTGCTCAGCTTCTAACCAAACAGTAGGCACTTCAAGCCTACCAGCTGCTCCATGGGAAAAAGATGTGGTCGTGTGCTTCCATAAAGATTATAGTCTTGTTAACCCTGTGGGATAGTTCTGCTCTGTTCTTTAGAGTGGAATCTGCTCAATAGTACACAACAACAGCAAGGTCTCCACTTGACTGTGAGCATCTACTGTGTTCACTTGTCCAATATTTCTTGCTACCTGACTTCATATATTTAACACTTCATAAAAATTTCATGTATTATTTACCTTTCCCTCCATAAATTAAGGTCCAAAAGGGCAGAGGATTTTGGTGTTTTTGTTGTGCACTATTATATCCCCAATATCTGAATATTGAGTTAATTCCTGCTTCATTCATTCATCCAACAAAATTGATCTACTATGTGACAGTACTCTTCTGGGTTCATGAGAACAAAACACACTTTCTAGTGGGATATGGGATAGTTATCACTGAGTCCATTCAATGAAGAGTAGAACTGTGCTCCATGGGTTTTCAGTGGATGATTTCTGGGGAGAAGTTTGCCAGGCCTTTCTTCCAAGGCACATCTGAGTGGATGCAACCTCCAGTCTTTGGTTAGTAACCCAGCATGTTAACTGTTTGCATCACTCCAAGACTCCATAGGACAACAGAGATAGGTGGCATAGTGGATAAGGCATCTGGCTGCTAATGAGAAGGTCAGTGGTTCAAACCCACTAGCCACTCTGTGGAAGGAAGATGAGGTGATCTACTTCTGTAAAGATTTACAGCCTCAGAAACCCATTGGGGGTCACTATGAGTCAGAATCAACTTGATGGCAGTGAGTTTATATGGAATAAGTTAAGTAGCCCTGGTGGCACAGTGTTTAAGCACTCAGCTGCTAATTGAAAAGTTGGCAGTTTGAATCAACCAGCTGTGGTGCAGAAGAAAGGTGTGGCAGTCTGCTTCTGTAAAGATTATAGCCTTGGAAACAATATGGGGCAATCCTACTCTGTCCTATGGGGTTATAACAAGTTAAAACTAACTCGACGGCATCAGGTTATATAAAGAAAGTTAGAAGGAAATAATAATGAGGGAAAGAGTGAGCAGGGTGAAAGGGACTGGGGTTCTGGGAATACAATCAGATTGAGAACGTGTATTTGAACAAAGACTTGTGGGAGGTGAAACAGTATGTGATGCTTGATATGGGATGGATGGGGGGGATTTCTAAGTACTTGGAAGAGTCAATGCAAATATCTTAAGGCTGGAATATGCCTGGTTTATTTAAGGAGCAGAAAAACCATGAGTGGCTGGAATGGAGGCAGTAGATGTTTGGCCAATTAAATGTATGAGGCTTCCAGGGTCCACCTTGCCCTACCATCACTACCACATGGGAAAAGCCCATATGAAGAATAAACTAAGCAGAGACAGACAGAGCCTCCTGGATTCAATCATGCCTGACACAACCTCTACTCAACATTTTTTCAGTGCTTGAGCCAATATATTCCTTTTAAAAATCACTTGTAATTGAAAGAGACCCAATAAAACACTCTAAAACACAAGTGCCCAGGAAGGTTGAGTTGTGTCCACGGCAGGATCTCAGATACCTGTTGGCTGTCCCTGTGGCGGTGGGAATCCAGCCTAAGAGAGAAGGCCCAGAATATGCCTGTGCAGGGGAGGCCAGAGCAGCTGACAAGCGAGAAGGAATCTTTCAAATTTGCAATTTTCAAGTGTCAGAGGGATATCATGCTGCTCTTCTGACACTTGGCATCTTGGACAGATTCTCCTGTTTTCCCTCAACACGTCTGGTGGCCGAGATGTGACCTTTGCACTCATGTGATCTTGAACTCACAACTGAGAATGAGAGCTCCAGGTATTAGCTTTCCCAACAAGTCTCGCTCGAGGTGCCCAGACAGACCTTTCTTCAATCACCAACACTGTAGGCAGGATGATTTCAAAGGATTCTACACAATTCAGCGAGCACTGAGCAGCTGCTCTTCAAGATGCTTGAGAGTCTAAGAAACATTACTCTCCCGTCTCTTTAAAAGGCAGAGAATCTAGTGGGCAAGAGGTCCTTTAATTCATTTCATTAACTCCCTACTGCATCCTAAAGATAAGACCCTGGGCACTGAAGAGACTCCTAAACAGGGAAGTGCAGATATTTGCATAGAGTGTATGTTTTGTGTGTGGCCACTCCCTATGTACTCACTCAGCATATATTAAGGAGGTCCTTCCTATGGTGCCCTGGGGGCATAACAATTAAGTGCTTGCCTGCTAACCAAGAGGTTGGTGGTTTGAACCCACCCAGTGCCTCTGCCAGAGAAAGACCTGGTGATCTACTCCTGTAAAGATTACAGCCTAGGAAACCCTATGGGGCAGTTCCGCTCTGTCATGTGGGGTTGCTATAAACTGGAATGACTCTTCAGCACCTAACAACAACACTAAGAATACAGCCCAAGCAAGACAGGCAGGATCCCAGCTCCTGTGAAGCTTGTATCCTAGTGGAGGATAAAGACAATCAAGTGAAATCAACAAATGCAGCCAGGAGAATAAACCCCAGTATTATAAGAGAGAGGCAGTGGGGAGTGGTGGACAAGATGGAAGAGTCAGGGGAGGCTGATCTGAGCCCCAAACGCTGGGAAGGAACCAGGTATGTTGAGATGCCAAGAGAGAGTGTCTAGGCAGAGGAACTGGAGGGTGCAACGGCCCTAAGGCTGGCACAAGGTTGGCACTTCAGAAGACCGGAATGCAGGCTGTGTGGCTGCAGCTCATGAGTGATGGGGGTAGTGGCCGGCAACAAGGTCAGATGTGTGTACAGGCCAGATCCTTCAGGGCTGTCAGCCTGGTGAGGGGTTTGGGTTTCATTCCAACAGCAGCTCAGAGAGCCGGCACCTTTATTTCAGGCTGATGTTGACATGCTCCCACTCAAATAGATTAACAGTAACATTCTCAGTCCAATCATTGGGTAGAGATAAGAATGTGCCCAGTGTGCAAAAAGAAAATGAGAGATTCTGCAGTTTCTCACAATATGAGCAGTGGTACATCACTTTTGAAAAAAAAAAGAAAAAAGAAAAAATGCCTGTAAGTTAATATAGGGAGTTCTGGTAGCATAAGGCATTTGACTGCTCACCAGAAGGCTGGCGGTTCAAACCCACTAGCCACTCCTTGGAAGGTTGGGCAATCTACTTCCATAGTGGTACCGCCTCTGAAACCCAAGGAGGAGTCTCTATGAGTCAGATCTGACTCAAGGGCAGTGAGTTTGAGAAGTCAATATAGCCCCAGGCCAAAAGTAAAAGGGCTGCAGTAGAGGAGGGATAACACAACACACAACAGAAAGTGAACAGGAACACAAAGGAGGGGGCACTTCCTTCCTAGTGGGGAAGGTGAGAGAATGGAGGTGGGTCTGGAAGGGTGCTGGACATTGACCCCCCAGAAGTGTCAGTTTGGTTTGGCAGTGGGGAAGGAGAGGGGTGCTGGGAGAAGTATCAAAGTTCAGTGGCCACTGTGGACCCCATGTGGTCCCAGCACCTTCTGCCTTCCCAGATAGCCTCTGTCCTGAGCTCGGGAGGACACGCCAGGTCTCTGCTTAGCATCTGGATAGGGCAGCAGTGAGGCTGCAAGAAAGCCAGGTCCCAAACCTCTGGGAAATCATATATTTAGCCCTGACAGCCACTGTGGTGGTGGCCAGCAGTTGGCAACATGGGCACGCAGTTCATTTCTCTGTTGCAGCTGCAGTGATGAGTAGGGAAAGCAAATAGCTGAAAAACTCAGACATGTCCTTACCTACTCAGCTCATCAAACCAAGGAAGAGGCTGAGCCCTGGGGCCTTGGGAGTAAGGTGAGTCCTGTGCTGGAAGGGGCCTGCAAAGTCTGGTTGGGGTAGGCCTACCCTGGGGGAATAGCCCCTCTCACATCAGCTCCCTGGGCCCTCTGGCTTAGTCTTCTGAACAGAGAGAGGCCAGAAGGAGGTGTGCCTCTAGAGCTTAAGGAAAATACATGTTGGACAGGCAGTTTAGGGTTGAGGTCAAGAGAATGGGCTCTGGGCTCATACAGACATCAACTCAGATCCAGACCTCACCATTTATTTGCTTTGTGATGCTGGGCCATTCAAGCAACCTTCATTTTCTTCCATACTCATAGGGGACATCAAGCTCAATTGGCATAACATACTACACAAAAACATTGTTCCACATGCTACTTGGGCAAGTAGCGACTGGGATCTTAAAAGCTTGCAAGTGGCCATCTAGATCAATGGTGGGTCTCTTCTCATCCAGAGCAAAGAAGAATGAAGAAAATCAAAGAATAGAAACAATTAGTCCAAGTGACTGGTATACCATGTGATCCTCAGCCTATATGACTATGAGACCAGAAGAACCAGATGGTGCCTGGCTACCACTGTCAGCCACTCAGAGGGGAATCTATGTAGGAGATCCTGGATAGAGTGGGAGAGCAATGTGGAACAAAACTCAAAATCATTTAAAAAAGAAAAAAGGTGGTGGTGGGGGGAGACCAGGTTTACTGGTCTGATAGAGCCTGGTGGAACCCCTGAGACCATAGCCCCTAGCTGCCCTTCAGGTCTGGAATTGAACCACTCCTGTGGCTTCCAGCCAAACAAAAGATAGGCATATGAGCTGAACATTTACATTAGGTAGATACACTCCTTGGAGAGATCAATCATGGGAGAATAGAAGGGCTGTGTATGCACAGGGACAGTTCTGGGGACAGGAGTGCATGGGAGGGAAGGACACAGGGAAGAGGTAACTAGGGGGAAGAAGAAGGAGGGAAGTTGTTGCACTGTGGGAAATTGCAGTCAATGTCATGAGACAAAGTGTATGTGAGCTTCTGTATGGAAAGTGAATTTGCTCTGTAAACTTTCACCCAAGTCACAATAAAAATTAAAAAAAAAAAAGAAAGAAAAAAAACACCACATTTTTGTGCCTAAGGTATTTGACTGCTAACCAAAAGGCTGGTGGTTTAAACCCACCTACTACTCCTCAGAAGGAAGACTGGGCAATATACTTGTGTAGAGATACCGCCTCAGAAACTCAAGGAGGGGTTACTATGAGTCAAAATCAACTTCATGGCAGTGAGTTTTTTTTGTGATTGGAGGGTGCATAACAGTACCCAAATCATAGGTTGTTGAGGGGATTCAGTGAGAATCACACAGGTAAGTGAGTTAGATCTGTGCCTGGGCTCCCAGTGCATATTAGTTGTGATCATTACTTTAATCATTTATTATTATTTCTATGGTAGCCAACCTCCAAGGTAGGCCCCAATAATCCCTTCCTCCTGGTATTCACACCCGCTATTGAATAGAAGTGATCTGTCTACCTAATAGGATATTACAGAAATGACAGGATGTGACTTCCAAGGCCAGGGCATAAAGGACAAAGTGGCTTCCAACTGACTTTCTCTTGAAGCACTTACTTTGGGGAAAGCCTGCTGCCTTATTGTGAAGACACTCAAGCAGTCCTATGGAAAGACCCATGAGGTAAGGAACTGAGGCTTCCTGCCCACAGTCAGCCTTGTGAGATGTATGAGTGAGCCCTGTTGGAATGAAATCTTCAAGTTCTAGTCTGACTGCTAAAGGGACGGGGAGGCCATATCTTCTGACCTCCTCAACCCCACAAGAGGAAGACAGAATAACCATCAGTAGCCCAAGACCTATTCCTGCAAGGCTAGACAAGCTGCCTCCCTCCAGCCCTTTCATCAACCCTGACACTAACTATTCCTCCCTCAGCAGCCACTACCTCTCTGCTGGGTTCGATAATTCGCTGCAGTGGCCACACAGAACTCACAGATTATGAGGTTTATTAGGGAAGCAAGAGGCTACAATTCAAGTTCAGAAATGCACTCAGTCTCTTTTAGCTAGCTGTCCCACTTAGCAGCCAGTGGTCTCTCTCACAGCAGCACGTGTCTCTCGCATCTCTCTTTCAGCAAGTGTGTGTCTCTCAGGGGCACGTTTCTCTCAGCAACACGTTTTTCTCAGCCAGCAGTCAGAGAGACCCCCTTCTGCCTCTGGAAAGTCTCCTTTTGAGCCTGGCAGAGTGGCCAAACTAACCAATCCCAACATCAGAATTCTATGCACCTGAGAGAGAGAGAACTTCCCAGAAGATTGCTTCATCCCACTCGCAACAGAAATACCCCAGGTGGATAACTTTAACAATCAGGAGCTACTCAATTGCTCACAGCAAATTCCACCACAGAGTTTACAAAGACTTATGGCTAGAAAAGCCACACTATGTAATTAACTACACCACACTGACCTTAAATGACTACAGCCCTAGCTGACATCTAGCAACCTCATGCAAGACCCTCAGTAAGAACCACCCTGCTGAACAGTTCCTGAATTCCCCACTCACAGAAATGTGTAAGGTAATACATGTTTACTTTTTGTTCAAGCCACTAAATCTTGTGGTAGTTTGTTATGCAGTGGAGTGCCTGGATAATACAAACAGTTAACACACTTGGCTACTAACTGAAAGGTTGGAGGTTTGAGTCCACCTGTACACACCTCAGGAGAAAAGGATGGTGATGTACTGAAAAATCAGCTATTGAAAACCCTATGCAGCATAGTTCTACTCTGACACACATGGAGTCTCCATGATTCAGAGTCAACTCAGTGACAACTGGCTCTGAATGTTGTACAGCAGCAGATAACTAATACACACATTATCCCGAAAGCCTATGTGGTAGTTAAGGTTGTGTGTCAACTTGGCTAGGCCTGGTTGAGTGGCTGGCCACCTGGATGTAGTATTCCCCATGATGAAACTGGTAATCAACTCCATGGTGGAATCTACTGTGAGCAACTGAAGCTGCCTTAGGGATGTGGTTTGCTTCCTGTACATAAGGAGAAGCCTTGGGAATGGCCTCTAGCTTTTTGGCACCCTTGAACCCTGCATGTAGCCGAGTAGCCTGCCATGCTCTGCCAATCTTGGGACTTTCAATGCACTTGAATTCATGGCCTGCCATGTGGTCTGGTAACATCAGGACTGTGCCTTTTTACTTGTCGACCTTGGGTTTGTCAGCCTCAGCAGTGAGGGAAGAAAGCCTCTGGCTTCTGTGGGCTGGGAGCAAGAGGCAGAGCTGAAGCCCAAGGTCGAGGGGTTTTCACCCAGCCCCTAGAGCCTGATACTTGAACTCGGACTAATAGCCTCCAAAACTGTATGAGAATATACTCCTGTTTGTTGAAGCCATCCCATTTGTGGTATTTCTGTTAGAGCAGCAGTAGGTAACCAAAACAGCCTACATGCAGACTTCTTTCCCAGCCTTCATGAGGACTTCTCTAGAGAGCCCAAAAGGGGCCAGTTATTCCTGTGCCAACAAACTTTGGAAGAGACAAAGCATCCTATTTGGGTAGTATTTCCTCAAAGGAGTCCTCCAGGCCAGAATGGGTATCTTTCTGCCATACTCCTGCAAAAGTGCATTCCTCTCTCAGTGTGTTTACATTGCCTTGTAATTCTGCAAACCCTGGAACTGATCATGTTTTCATCTCTGTTCTGGCTATTGGAAGGCTCAAATCTGATTTACAGGTCACTGAAATGACTGTCCTGAGCTCATGGCAGCTATACTTGTATACTAATCTTCTCCCTGGCCTTATTTTCCTGCTCTTAATTTATTTTGGCCCTGATTTCCCCAGCTATTTATTTTATCCTCTTGTATGTATATATATTTTTATATAAACTATCACAAACCCTTTTTGAAATGAGGTGCATTTAGTAACTCTCACTGAAGGTCTTAGACTTTGCACAGAAATCTGAGTTTAAGATGCAGACATTACCTGCTGACAATAAACTGAATCCTGCAAGTAATAGGTCTTGATTCCCCTTTACCCTGCTCCTCACTTCTCTCATGGTGATGCTCTCTTGTGGGATGGGAGTGAACATGCTTGATCAGCCTTCAGTACAACTCCACCGGCCTCCCTCCCTGCACCAGGCCTGATTAGACTCCTAGTCACTGTTTAGTTGTCCACGGTGTCATCCAAACTTTAGAGTGACACCATCGATGCTGAAACAAACCAAGATATTACAGAAGGAGGCCATGATTAAGAAGGAGCAGCTTGCTCTTCCCTATGCCTACACTAGAGGGCCAGCCCAGGGCTCTCACCACATCATAGAAATAGACTGTCAATTATCACTGAACCCTGAAGCATATATGAAATATGGTAGCTGAGTATCTCAGGTCAATTCCCTGCTAGCAGGCATAAGTGAAGGAAAGCAGAGCCCAAAGGCAAAATAGTAATGGGTTGCCTTCAGCATTATCAGAGCAGAGTGCATGAGTCTGAATAAAACCTCTAGGAAGTTACATCCCAACAGCTACCATAGTTTGAAAACATTGCCATAGAAACTACCCAACTAACTCCCCTAACTCTAACCTTATGCCCCAGCAAGCATCCTTTTGATTTCAAGACGGCTCCCCATGTCATATGCAACAGGGAGAGAATGTATTCACAGAAAGGGAGCCAACTGACTATTTCCCTTGGCAGTCATAATTTTCATTAATAAACTGATCTTACACACACACATTTACTATGGTAGGAGCACTTTCTGGTGAGGTGATTCCAGTGGGATTACAGATTCCATCTCCTGCACTTATATGCCTGCTAGCAGTGTGGATTAAGCCAAATATCAGGGGAATGTATTTATGGTTCCAGTTCCCAAGGTCCTTGTTGCTTTCCAACTACATCCCTGTGTACTTTCTCTTCTCCTCTGACCCTGTGCTCACTCCTCTCAGTACATCAGAGTGCAACAGAATCAGGTCAGAGCTGGAAGGATCCTGAGAATCCATAGAAGCAGACTCTTGCTCTGAGGTTCACAGAAGTAGCAATGGGGCCTATGAATTCTTGGCAAAAGTTCAGAAAATGTGGCTAAAGGAAGCCACACATTATCTGATAATTAGACCACACAGACTAACTAAAGCATCAGCCAGCTCATTAAGCTGAGAAGCTTAATACTATTTTTATTGCATAATCACTTCTAAATGTCTTTTATTAATAAAATTAGGGAAATACATTTGTTATTCCTTAATAATTGCAGGGTGTTTAGTTGACAAATCTTTACAAAGATGAGAATCAATGAGGGGTGAGAGTACTAAAAGTTGTCCATATTCTACAGGGTTGGAAACTACTGAGTCAAATTTTGTCCACTTACAAATAAAGGGGACAAAATACACACATTTCCTTGAGCCTCAGGTTTTTATTAAATGCTTAGAATATTCTCCAACCCCCTATAGCCTATGAGAACTATAATCATAAGGAATAATCAGATTTACTTAGTTTTTTCTTTTAATTCAGTCAAATTTCAGTGAATGAGAAGTCTAGCCCTTGAAGTCAATATTACACATAAGTATGAATTGTCACCAGTTCACCTGCTCCTCTTGGTAGGAAAGACCAAGAGGTGGTGAAAGATAAAAAGGGGGTGGGTGCCCATGATAAATAAAGCACTGCTAAAAAAGAAGAACTAAGTAGGAGACCTCCCACTTCCCAATCTCAAGACCTACTCTATAGCCACAGTAGTTAAAAAGTGTAGTACTTGTACCATGACAGACACGTAGACCAATGGGGCAGAATTGAGAACCCAGAAGTAAATCCACCGACCTATGGAAAGCTGATCTTTGACAAAGGACCAACACTCATTAAATGGGAAATGGTGCTGCCAAAAATGGATATCCATTCGCAGAAAAATGAAACGGGACCCATGTCTCACACCATATACAAAAACAAACAAGTTGGATCAAAGACCTGAACCTAAAATCATAAAGACCATAAATAAATAAGGATAAATTTAGGGGCCCTAATTCAAGGTGTAAATTCATTATTGAACAAAGCTAAAAATGCACAGACACCAGGAGACAAAATAGATGTTTGAGACCTCATAAAAATTAGACACTTATGCACATCAAAAGATTTCACCAAAAGAGTAAAAAGAGAACCCAAGACTGGGGGGAAAATGGCAACAACATATCAGACAAGGGGCTAATTGATAAAATTTATAGAAAACTTCAACAACTTAACAACAAAAGGACAAATAATCCAATTGAAAAATGGGTAGAAGATATGAATACATACACACTTCACCAAAGAAGACATTCAAGTGGCCAACAAACACATGAAGAAATGCTTGTGATCATTAGTCATTAGAGAGATGCAAATCAAAACAACAATGAAATACCATCTCACCCCAACATTAATAGCAAAGTTCAAAAAAAAAGAAGAAAACAAAAAATGCCGGCAAGGGTGTGGAAAGACTGGAACCCTTATACATTGTTTTGTGGAGATGTAAAATGGTGCATCCACTGTGGAAAATGGTATGATGCTTCCTTAAAAAGCTGGAAATAGAAATTCCATATGATCCAGCAATCCCACCACTAAGTATATATCCTAGAAAAATAAGAGCCATGACGTGAACAGATATATGCACAGCCATGTTCATTGCAGCACTGTTCACAATAGCAAAAAAGATGGGAACAACCTAAATTCTTATCTGTGGAGGAATGGATCAACAAACGATGGTAATACACATAATGAAATACTTTGCAATGTTAAAGAACAATGATGCATCTGTGAAACATATCATAACATGGATAAACTTAAGAGGCCATTATGCTGAGTGAAGTTAGTCAATCACAAAAGGACAAATATTGTACGAGACCACTGCTGTAAAATGTCAAGAAAAGTGTTTCACAGAAAAGGAAACATTCTTTGATGGTTACCAGGGGTGGGTAGGGAAGGGAGGCTAAACCACTATCTACAGGGTGGGCACATATTAAAATAAAAGAAGAGTTCTTTTTTTTTTTTTAAGGGAGAGGTGTGGAAAAAAAAAAAAAAACACAAATCGTGCACCTACTACACACCGGTCATTTCTCCACATTATTCAATCTACATAGCAATCTCATAATGAAGATATAATTTTCCCATTTTACAAGTAAGAAAATTTACATTCAGAGAAATTAAGACTTTCCAAGGGAACATATGTTTAGAGGTGAAACCCAGATCTGCATAATGTCCAAGCTTATTATGCTAAACCGTTATTGCAAATGTGACTGGGTTCAGCACCTCGGAGAGCGGCAGAGCGCCATGAATTTTCACTAGGACCTGGCTCAGGGCAAGGGTGGGGAGATAGATGCTGTGTCCTAGGGAGGAAATGTGTATAACTGTCTGAAGGTGACCAAGAAAGGGGCCAGGGCCAGGAAAGTCACACCACAATAATTCTGTTACATCCATATCAAACTGTGGTCTTCTTCTATCCTCCCACCAACTACATAACAGAAGAAAACATTGCCATCTATAGAATGCCATTCCCAGACTGCCACCCAGAGTTTTTGTAAGGCACAGATGAACCAAATGATGAAAAAATTATTGGGAATTCATTTTTTAAAAAAGGGCTATTAAGGAATTTTGTGAAACAGATAAACCACCTGGAGCAGATAAACCCCAACATCTCAGTGATATAACACAATAGATGTTTATTTCTCACTCATATAAAGCCCCAGACAGAGATTCCTGATTGTCAGGAAGCTCATGTCCAGGAGTGGTTCTGGTACCCAGGCTGTTTTCTCCTTGTGGCTCTGTGATCTTCCGTGACTGCTCAGCCCACTGTGTTCGTCTGTATCAAGCCAGAAAAGAAAAAACTATGAACAAGTACCCATGGAAGGTTCTTATTTGGCACACACATCACTTCTGCTCACATTCCATTGGTTAAAACTGAGTCCATGGTCACACCTGCAAACCAGAGGTGCTGAGAAGTGCAACCCAGCATACTGTAGGAAGTTGAGGGAATGGGTTTTGTTGACCACAGAGCTCATGTACAGAGCCCAGGGGGTGTCGTGATCACAGTGACCATTTGAGATATTGAGAGTGGGGATAAACTAAGGAGCAATCATATAACATATCATCCCTCCTGGGCTTGCAGTGGGTGCATTAGGCCTGAGCTGTCTCTCTGTTGGCTCAGGTTCTTCACTTGAGTAATCTTGATTCCTCACCTGAGCCACTGGCATCATCTATGATACAAAACCAGGGGGAAATTATCACAAACTAGAGCTTTAGACTCCTTTGCTGTCGAGTCAATTCTGACTCACAATGACCCTTTAGGACAGAGTAGAACTGCCCCACAGGGTTTCTAAGGCTGTAATCATTGCAGAAGAAGACTGTCACATCTTTCTCCCATAGCTAGTGGGTTCAAACTTCTGACATTTCTGTTAGCAGCTCAGTGCTTAACACTTTGTCAACGGGGAGATATATATATAGATAGATGGATAATAGGTGATTGATAGACAGACAGACAGACAGACGGACATAGGTAGGTAGGTAAGTAGATATAGCTAATTGTTGTTGTTGTTGTTTGCCATCAAGTCGGCCCCGACTCATAGTGACCCCTCGTTGGGTTTCCGAGGCAGTATCACTACGGAAGTAGGATTGCCCAACCTTCCTTCCAAGGAGTGGCTGGTGGATTTGAACCGCCAGCCTTCTAGTGAGCAGTCAAGTGCCTTAGGCACTATGCTACCAGAGCTCCTAGATATAGATAATACTATTTGAGTCAGATATAGATAACACTGACTCAAATACCTGGGCCTGGGAATGTGTTTTTAACACAGGGAATTCTTCAGTTGCATGTGACAGAAATCCAAATCACACAGTGTTAATTTTAAGCAAAAAAGGAAATAGACTTGTTTTACCATGCCACGGGTAGGTCTACTTTCTAGTATGGCTGGATAGAGACTCAGTCTCATCAAGACACCAGGTTCTCTGTCACCTCTAATCTCCTCCAGGCAGGATCCATTTTCAGATAGGCTGCTTTCATAGGTCAAGGTGACCACCAGTATCTGCAAACGCACCTTCTTTTTCAACAGCCATAAGAGAACATCTCTTTCTCAGGTAGTGTAGTGTCTAAGGCACTTGACTGCTAATCAGAAGGCTGGTGGTTCAAACCCATCAGCCAGTCCTTGGAAGGAAGGTTGGGCAATCTACTTCCATAGTGATATCGCCTCGGAAACCCAAGGAGGGGTCGCTATGAGTCGGGTCTGACTCGAGAGCAAATAACAACAGCTTTCTCAGTAAAAGTCCCATAAATTATCCCTTTGGCACTAATTGCCCTTGCTTGGGTCGCATGCCTATCCCTGAACCAATCACTGTGACCAGGAAGATGGTCAAGCTGAGTCATGTGTCCACCCCTGAAACTAGGAGTGAAGTCCATTCCATCCGGTGCACCCAGACTAGGTGTGGGTTAACAATAGGACAGCCCACAGGGCAACTGGGGTAATATTCCCAGAAAGGGGCAGGGAATGCATGTTGGGCTGGCATCAACAGACCTTGCCTACGCTAGGTAATTGGGAGCCCCAGGGAGATGTGGGAATTCTTAGCTTGAGGTTCCCACAGCCTTATGGGAAGGAACAGTTACTCAGGACTGCAGAGGCATCTGCTCAATAAGCAGCCCACTGTCCTCCAGCCCCAACTCCAGGCCCCTACCGGGGTGCCCCCTCCACTACACATGAAACTGACATGACTTTTAGGGTTCTTTTGTCAGAAGGCCAGGAGTATGTTTGGCCCCTTCACCCAGACCCTCTCAGGGGCCCTCCCACATTAAGCTTGAGCCTCCCAAGGCTGTGAGATTGTCCATGCTTGGCCATTAATACCACCAAGGACTTTAGTTGATGGCGATTTAAAGTGAAGGCACATATGTGTTCTTCCCCTCTCCAGCTAGAAAAAAATCCACAACTTTGATTAAGTTACTCAAAGAAACTTATACTAAGAAAGGTTAAGAATCACCAATGTCAACTGTAGCTGCCCTGGGCACCTGCATAATAGCTTTACGTATTTAACGGTCAAATTTTACGCACAATAGTATGTATTCTGGAGAAGGCTGCACTGACTTGAAATGATATCCTTAGGTCAACGTGTGCTCCAAAGTGTGCGCCTTGGGACACAGGCCAATGTGATACTATGTTCAATGAGGGGGAACAGAAACATTTCTATGCTCAAATGTGTTGGGGGGGAAATGCTGGGTTAAAGAAAATAAGACAGGATTCTTTACTGCAGGACTTCTCAGAGCCTTTAATATTCTAATGTGCTTCATGATTCTTTCAGAGGAGTTATAGCAAGCAATGTTTCCCAACTTTTCTTAACCAAAGCACTGCTTTGAATGGAGGTTTTGTTTTGTTTGCAGCACCCAATTAAGCATTTACCCAAACATGGATTCCTGGATTAACCATTTGGGAACCCTTGTCCTGAAGTAATGTGTGTTTGTGGTGTGACTTTGATAGACTTTCTGCTTCTATGAAGGGCCCTGGCAGCTAGCATCTAAAGGCTTCAAGAAGGGAGCAATATTTAAGAGAGATTGTTCCCTTTTCTTTGCCTGAATTGGGACAAATGAGTTGTCAGTGTTTCTCTGCAGGTCTCACTGGGGTCTCTGGGTGTCTGTGATGAGTCATGGTGTGTTGTGAAGAGGGCAGCCCCTCAGTCAGCACTTTCAGCCCCTAAATGACTGTGGGCATGGCACTTAACCCCTCTGAGCCTCAGAAAGGGTTTGAGGTGAGTATTATTATGTAGGGACAGCACCGCACCTGGCACTCAGAAAAGCTCACCTATAAGTAGTTGAGGTTAAGTACTGTCTTTTTGGGTTGGAGCCTGAGAGCTTCATTCTTTGCTCTAGTGCCCTTGAGAAAGGCTCCCTCTCCCTTCCTTGTCTACTCCTCTTGCCTCAGCCTTCTGTGACCTGGTCTTGATAGCTCCCTCCTCCTCTGGCTGCTTTGCTGACACTCCAGATCCCTCCATAGGCTACCAATCCTTCTTCCCTGCCCTCTTGTGGCAGCCAAGGTGGTGGCAATGGACCATGACCTTCGAGAAGGACTCCTTCCCACCTGCATCAGCTTCTTCTTCAGGATTGCACCACCTCAGGCCACCAAGCCACATGGAAATGGATGCAAAGACCCCACTGTTTGCTGACACTCAAACTGTCCTTAAGGTCACCTTTTGTAATATGTCACCCAGACCAAACAAATTTGCGCCTTGTCTATTCTATCAGAGCTTGTTTTTAGCTGCATCTGTCATCACTGATTGCATTGGAATGGGTTTAGTCTCTATTTTAAATAAAAGATTTATGCCTTAGCTGTCAGAGCCTGCCTTTATTTGAAAATTTAATCTTGTTTCTAGGAGTCTAGATTAACTTATTAGATTTAGGTGTCCCTCGTGTGTCTCTGAGAGGGTAGGAGTAGATTCTCCTCTCTGCACATGGTCCTGCACAGGTCGTACAGTAGAAGCCAAGAGTAGTTCACTACGCAGTGCACCAAGGCTGGAGGGAGGTCATCACCTTGGGCAGATTTATATGGTGACCATGTCCAGAGAGTATGTTTCTGGATTCCTAGGCCTCTGGGGCCTCTTCCAGGCCTTTAACCCAGGGCCTATAGTCACTGTAAGGCCCTCCATGATGCTTGCCCTTTCTCTGGAATTTTCTGGAGACTTCAGAAAAGACCCCCAGTAGGAACAGACTCATTAACCCTGACTGCCAAGGCATAACGAGTGCCCTTAACATCTGGATTGTATTTTCTGCTCCTCTCAAAGTCCTCACCCTACTGGCTACACCATGGGGTCAGAAGAACTGACTCTGAGTCCTAGTTGCATGACCTGTTTGGTGCAAATACTCAACAAACTCAGCTGCTAACCAAAAGGTTCAAGTCCACACAGAGGTGCCTTGGGGAAAAGGCCTGGAAATTGACTTCCAAAAATAAGCTACTGAAAACCCGATGGAGCACAGTCTTATGGTGACTTGCATGGGGACATCATGAGTCAAAATTGATTCAACAACAACTAGGTTTTGTTTTGTTTTAGTGTCACTTTGGGCAGGTCACCTAACTTCCCTGACCCTCAGTCTCTTCATCTGAAAGATGGAACAATGCCCATCTCAGGGTTGCTGTGTCACTTAGTAAGAAAATTGGAGCACAACACTTGAAAGCTGCTCTCTATATGTTTTTTGCTCCTTCAGCAAGTGAGGGGTGAGCTAGTATTTCCCTTTGGAAGTAAGGATGCAATGACTCAAAGAGAGAAGTTACTTTCTGAAGGTCACAATAAAGCTAATGGCAAAGCTGGCCTAGCACCCAGAGTCCTGATACCTTCCAGTGCCATGGGGCCCTTTCCCTCCTTCCTCCCTTCCTGAATTTTAGTACTATGGCTGAGGGCCTTTTGAGATGAGAGACAATACAGGGTAGTGGGTAGTGGTAGTATGGAGTAGGAACATAGGGTTTAGAATCAGTCTGGATTTGGATCCAGCTGCCTCATTTGCTAGCTGTCTGTAGTTGAGCAAGTCACTAAGTTTTTGAGCCTCAGTTTCATTGTCCATAATGTGGAGTAAAAATGCCCACTCCCATCCAAGATGGCTATGAGGTGGCCTGGCTCTGTTGTAATTATTAAAGTTATTATTGTTATCACTCTCAATAGCATCCTCAGTTTGCAGCTATGTCCAGCACTGAGAATGCCCACCACCCCTCCCTGTCTTCTGTATTCCTTTCAGATGCAGAGGGGACAGCTGATCCTGCCAGAGGGTCTGGACTAATTTCCCTTTACCCCTGATCTTGAGCTGCTGGCACAGTGGGCATCTTTTAGTAAGGATGATGGCTCTTTTGAAATAACTCAAGGAAAGGGTGCGGGAGCATGGTGTTCTGTCTAGGCTGGCATTCAGCCTGGCTCTACCACCTCCACCAGCACCTTGTTCAGTCCTGTGCTCCCACTGACCCATTTACCTACCCAGAATCCACCACTACCTCCACATGCCACTAGCAGCCCATTGTGACTGCATCCCTACACAAGAGAGGAAGCTCTGTTAGGGGGATAGATGCCCAAAAGAGTGACAAGTCAGCCTTTGTTTCCTCTACACCCTCTGTATTTATGGCCTTTTGGTCATCTGTCCCTCCCTCCCCCTTGACCTCCTCTCCATTCTCTCTGTATATGTCATCAGGGATGGATTATCCAATAAGCAAGGTAAACATGTGCTTAGGGCATCCACAGGGACCAGTGTCCAAAGCGAAGATGTATAGATGCTAAGTAGATAGGGCAAAAGGAAAAGCAGGTGCCACAATGGAAGGGAACTAGCATAGCACTAAATAAAATTGATAGCATTTTATAAATTTTGTATATTATAATAATTATATTTTCCTTTTCATTTTGGACCAGTCAGGTATAACCTCACATTCAGTTTTCTCCTGTAGACCACATAAGAACACACCAGCAGCATTATAATCATATGGCTTGTGATGTATCTGGGCCTGAGCAAAGTGAACTAAAACATATCTTCCAGTTGAGCATACCTTGTATTTGATACTACTTTCATGTGCATTGGGTATCAGTAGTAGTCCAATGAACTGTGAGGACATACCATCAAAGGATGGAAAGTGAGTACACAGTTATAAAGTAGTGTCTCAAGATGAACACCACTCATGGAGACCTGCAATGAGCCTCCCAACAAACACAAAGGCGTATTTCCAGCTGCCCTGTAAGTACCATTTCTCTTGATTATCTCAGACCTGAAGGACAAAATTATATGTTCCAAATAAATTTTTTTAATTACTAATTTTCAGGTATGAATTTTTATGTTAACATCTAAATTTTAATATAAATTTTATTTTACAAAGTTCACTAGTTTTATAGATTTTATTTCTTTTCAATATTCAAATTTGTTTGCTACTGTAGAATCAAATTTTAAAAGTGACAGAGTTTTATATCCAGGTAAAATAAAATGGCAACAACTAGGAGTACAAAATCAGAAGATTAAAAAACAAATCATGAATCCATAAAAAAATTCCAAAGTTAACTTCCTTTTCAAAATGTAATGAATTAGAAGAGATTTCTTCCATTGAACGATTGAGTTTAATGGGTGCAAATTGTTGTACTAGTACCACTAATCCTGAAATTAAACAGTGAAAATTATAAGTGGCTACTATATTCTCCATCTGTCAACTTTGCTTATGATTTTGTTTGCAAACTATTCAGTCCTAAATAGTATAATTCTTGCTTTGCTAGAGATGGGTTTAGCAATTGATACAACTTGAATTTGATCAATAAACATGAAATCAGTTCTGTTCACAGAGACTTATGTTGTCCTATTTAACTGAAGGCATAATTTTGGCTTAATTCATGAACTAGAAACACAAATTAATGAAGATCATCAGTAAGAGCCACTTAAAATTTTCACTGTTAGCTTTACACCCTAGAGATATATTCTGGCTACAGAACCTTATGTATTTACCATCCAGAAATTTTCTACACAAATTTTCAAATAGTCCACTATGATGTTGACAATAGCTTGGCCTTCTTTCAATCTAATAATTTACATCATTAGAAGAAAAATTATTCCACAAAGCAGGATATGTGTTTCTGTTATTAATGATTACATGTCATTTTTAAACATGTTGTTGTCATAACAGTTGCTGAACATGAACTATATTTTCAAGAAAGAAATGAAGTTTGAGTCCCCACAGAAAGGAAATATTGGGAGTTGATTTGAACCTGTTGCTTGATTTACCCATTTTTAGCAGGTCACATCTCAAAATATGTTTATACAGGAAAGGGCAACCCATCGTATATCTGTGAAGAATTAATAAACTTAATAAGTGACAAAGTTGTTGTTAGGTGCTGATGAGTTGGTCCTGACTCATAGTGACCCTATGTACAACATAGTGAAACACTGCCTGGTCCTGCACCATCCTCACAATTGTTGCCATGCTTGAGCTCATCATGGCAGCCACTGTGTCAGTCCATCACATTGAGGGTCTACCCCTTCTTCACTGACCCTCCACTTTACCCAGCAGGATACTCTTCTCCAGGGACTAGTCCCTTTGGACAACATGACCAAAGTATGAAAGAGAAAGTCTGGCCATTCTCGCTTCTAAAGAATATTCTGGTCATGCTTCCTCCAAGGCAGGTTTGTTCATTCTCCTACAGTTCATGGTATCTTCAATATTCTTCACCAACACTGCAAAGCAAAGGCATCAATTCTTCTGTGGTCTTCCTTATTCTGTATCCAGCTCTCACATGCATATGAAGAAGCTGTTGAGAATGCCACAGTTTGGATCAGGCACACCTTAGTCTTCAAAGTGACATCTTTGCTCCTTGACTCCTAAGAGGTCTTTTGCAGCAGGTTTGCCCAATGAAAACTATTTGATTTCTTGACTGCTGCTTCCATGATTGTGGAGCTAAGTAAAATGAAATATGTGGCAACTTCAATCTTTTTTCCATTTACCAAGATATTGATTATTGGTCCAATTATGAGGATTTTTTTTCCGTCTATGTTGAGGTGTAATCCATAATGAAGACTACAGTTTTTGATCTTCACCAGTAAGTGTTTCAAGTCATCTTCACTTTCAACAAGGAAGGTTGTGTCATCTGTATGTCACAGGTTGTTAATGAGTGTTCCTCCAGTCCTGATGCCTGTTCAGTTACTCTACACATTTTTTGTTGCCTCTACTCAGCAATGGGCAGTTCTTAAAACATATTTAGGCAATGATTGAGTATTGAAATATCTTTCTAATACACATGTGCATGCTGTAACGACGAGTGCAATCCTGGAATCATACACTCAGATTCTAGATGCCTTAGAAAATATTGCTGAAGACCAGACACAAAGAAGAGATACCAAAAGAGAAGCTGAAAACATTGCCAACAAACTGCAAACACTAGAGTATGTATTGGTTATATGGGATGATACATTGTAGCAGTTTCATCAGACTAGTCAAGCTCTCCAAGATGAAGAAGTAGATTTAAAGACATGCACAGATCTCTTTCAGTCATTAACAGGGCATTTACATAATTTAAGAGAAGATTTTGAAAACACAACAAAACAAATACTGCCAAATACTGATTATCAAGCAGTTCACTGTCACAGAAGCACTGGAAAGAAACAAGTAAGTAAATGGTAGTAATGCTCCATATCATTGAGCGCCAGAGATCAATTTCACTTAACCACATACTATACCATTATTTACACGTGAATCTTGCATGAAAAGAAAGGTGAAAATGTATGAACTTCTTTCAAATTGTTTTTCCTTCTTAAACAAGGTAGACATAACTGATGAAGAATGCATGAAGGCATCCAAGAAATTGGCACAAGCTTATCCCAATGACTTAAATACAAACCTTTATGGAGAAGAGCAACAATTTCATTGTCAGATAACAAATAAGTTTACAGATTCAGGAAGGAGAAATTTTACTCACGTAGGCATGTGTGATTCCATAATAGAACATAAAATGCAGTGCGTATTTCCCAACGTTGCAATTGCTTTATGCATATTCCTTACTTTAATGATCACAAACTGCACAACAGAACATTCATTTTCATCCCTAAAGAGACTCAAAACCCCTCAGTGTACAGCATTGATTCAAGAATGACTCGGTTCATTATCTTTATTATGTATGGAAGTAGATATTGTTCAGCAGCTTAATTGTGATGGAATCATTGAAGAGTTTATAAAAGCAAAGAATAGAAAGAAGTGCTTTTAATTATAACATGTTAGAGATGAAAGATCCATCTAAAAATAAAACATAGTAATTTGTTGTAATATTTGTTTTCTGATTATTAAATTTTCTTTTATGACATCTTTTTATTTGCTCATTTATAATTATACCATTTATTATGAAATAGGCATCACAATTGAAGTGTGAGCTCTTTCAAACAAAATTGATGAAAAGTCCATTTTTTGTTTTGGAAGATCAACAGAATTCTACATTGATGGTTGAAACAGCTAAGTTCACTGACTCATTTGCTTTGTTGTAGAATTTTTTGTAGAAAGTGTGATATATAGTAAAAACCTTAGTACCCTGCATCCACTAAAAATTTTATAACCCAGTTAATCTCATTAGCCACTTTTGCATTCAATCCCTAATATTATGTTGTTGTTGTTATGTGCCGTTGAGTCCGACCCAACTCATAGCAACCCCTCCTTGGGTTTCCGAGGCCGTATCACTACGGAAGTAGATTTCCCCATCTTCCTTCCGAGGAGTGGCTGGTGGGTTTGAACCGCCAGCCTTCTGGTTAGCAGTCAAGTGCCTGAGGCACTATGCTACCAGAGCTCCCCCCTAATATTATAGATGCATTTTAAAAGAAGTTACTTCATGGATAGCTAACACACACACAGAAACACACACGCATATCCCATTCAAATGCATGAGTATACAGAGGAGCGGCACCATCAGTGCTTAGGGCTTTCACATGCCTTCATCCTGGAGCATGTATGCCATGCTCAGTGCCTTGTCCCCACAGGGGCCCTCACTCAGTAGTGTTTGCCTGTCTACTTGTCTGTCTCTCTTTGTCTCTGTCCCTCTTCTGTCTCCCCAATTATTTCTTCTCTCTCACTCTCTGATTCCCCCTCCCTCTCTGTCTTTGTCTCTCTCTCTCTCTCACTTCCTTTCCCTCTCCCGTCAGCCTTCCTCTCTCCTTTTTCTTCCCTGCCAGCGTCCTCAGCAGTCCTTGACTTTCCCGTAGCACAATCGCCATCTCCTGGTTAGTCTCAACATAGCAGGCACGGTCCACGGCTTCAGTGGTTTCCCCTTCCTCCAGAGAAGCCAGAGCAGTGGCAGCCCCCTCCTCAGACACTTTCTGTCTGTCTCTCTCCCTCTGTCTGTGTCTCTGTCTGTCTGTGTCTCTGTCTCTGTCTCTCTCACACACACACACACGCACACACATGGATTAGAAGTGAATCAAGGAAAAGAACTGAGAAGATGGCTTCTCCTCACCCCTTCCTTTGTACATCCTCGTCCCATCTAACCTAACACCGAAAAAACAAACCAAACTCTATGCTGTCGAGTTGGATCCAACTCATGGCGACCCCTCCTGGGGTTTCTGAGGCAGTATCACTGTGGAAGTAGATTGCCCAATCTTTCTCAATTCCGTGTGTAGATTGACATATTGAAGAAACACTTATTTTTCAGTTATAAAATCAAAACAAACCAAAATCACTGCCATCAAGTTGATTCCTACTCACAGCCTTTGGGTTTCCAAGGCAGTAAATTTTCACGGAATTAGATGACCCAGTCTTCCTTTTGTGGAGTGACTGGTGGGTTTGAACCGCCAATCTTCTGGTTAGCAGTCAAATGCCTTAGGCAAACTCCGTGCCACAACAGACCCATCCCTTTATCAATCCTCCTTCCTCTACTCACTCAGTGAGTAGCACACAGTAGGTATTTAACTAAGTGCTCACTGAGTGACCAAGGGAAGACACTTCTCCCTCAGGGACTTAACTGGTTTTCATCTCTATGGGGCTCTGAGCTCAGCAAGGGGAAATCGTCTTCTTCCTGGACAGATTCTCCCCTGACCCCACCCCACCCCGCAGCTGCTCACAAGCGTGTGCCCCCCTCATTGTGTGCTCACCCCTGCACCCAGCATTAGGCCTCCCTGATATCCACTGGGAACGCATTCCTAGCTCATTAGACTGAATTGTGCAAACCAGCCCTGAGCAGGATACACATCTCTGCCTTTGTCACTCAGCAGAACAATTCAAAGGGAAGGAAGACACAGGGACTGTCTTCATAATTCAGTGGCCTGGGCCTTGGGAGGAGCCGTTATCGGCTGGGGCTAATTAAGATGAATCTATCTGAGGGGAGAGGAAATGCCAGCTTCAGGATTTCAACCTAGAGGCCTCCTCTATCATTCCAGTTCCTAAATCAACCCAGGGGCCGAAGGGGTGAGGTTCCCAGGCCTTGTGCTGAGGGCTCAGTGTGAGCTAATTTCATCGTCACCAGGGCCAGGGCAAGCATGAGCCAGGCAAGGCACTCACCTCATGCACACTTAAAGGGGCACCAAAAACCCAGGGTCGTTCCTTCTGCCTCAGGCTCCAATGTGGCTCATCACAGTCCTGTGACAGATCCTGTGTTTATTTATGGTGAGCTATATGTATATATGCACACACACACACACACACACATATATATATATAAACCAAAACACTGCTGTCGAGTCGGATCTGACTCACAGCAACCCCTCCTTGGGTTTCCGAGGTGGTATCACTATGGAAGTAGATTGTCCAACCTTCCTTCTGAGGAGCAGTTGATGGGTTTGAACTGCCAGCCTTCTGGTTAGCAGTCAAATGCCTTAGACACTACACCACCAGAGCTCCCATATTAAATGGAACAGAATTTCAAATTCTCAATGGAATCTAGACCATGCAGCCATGGAGACTGGATGACCTCAAACTATTGCCCTGAGATAATCTAAAGTTTAAATTTTAAATCAAAACTATCCTTTGAAGTCTTATTTGAAACAAAAATCAGCTTATTTTAATTAATATGGTTATATCTGTTTGGAGCATTGTGCTCTTTTAAAGAATGATCTATGTGAGATCAAACTGACAAGGCAACTCAAAAGGTTAGATGAGAAGCTTGAGTGGCAGAACTTAAGTCAATGGTGGTGGGACAGTTTGAAGGTTGGTGAGAACTTGAAGAATGTAATTGATGTCACTGAGTTGCATGTGTGTAAATTGTTGAAGTGGTGTATGACTGTCTCTATTTTCACCAAAATGAAAAAAATCACATTAAGTATTATTTATCTTGATTACTGAGTTTATAAGGCACTCTGGTGGTAAAATACCTAAGGCATTTGACTGCTAACCAGAAGGTTGGCGGTTATTTTTATTTATTTATTTACTGAGTTTATGGGTGTTTCTTTAAATTTTGTGTCCAAGGTGAGTGTCTCATGCCCCACCCTAGTTCCAGGCCTGAATTCCCCACATTGTCCCCATTTTATAGAAACTGAGACTAAAGGAAGTTAGAGGTTAACCAAAACCAATACCAAACCAAATGCACTGCCGTCAAGTCGGATCCAACTCATAGTGACCCCTCCTTGGGTTTCTGAGGTGATATCACTATGGAAGTAGTTGCCCAACCTTCCTTCCAAGGAGTGGTTGGTGGGTTTGAACTGCCAGCCTTCTGGTTAGCAGTCAAATGCATTAGGCACTATGCCACCAGAGCTCCCAATGTCACCTAGAAAATTATAGGTGAGACAGGAACTCAGAAGCCAAGCCCCACTCTTCCTAGCCAAGGGCTTAGTCCATCCATCAAAGCTTCCCTTTCTTAACCCCCTGGCACTCCCAGGGAGCTCTGTCTACCCCATGATCCTTCTGGAATGTACCTTTCCTTCAGTGACCTCTCATCCCACAGGAAGGGGCCTCAGTGGACCCACATGAATGAAAGATGGATACCCTAGGGTTCCAGGCCCACCTCCAACCCTCATGAAGATGGGTTTCACATCTAACCCTTTCCTCAACAGCTACAACTCTGTATCCGCCTCAAAGAAAGCAACAGGCTGAGGGCTGGGCTGTCAGGGAGATGGGGCTTGGGTCAAGTTCACTTTTAGCATAGTGCCTAAGGCACTTGACTGCTAACCAGAAGGCTGGTGGGTTTGAACCACTCCTCGGAAGGAAGGTTGGGCAACTACTTCTGTAGTAATACTGCCTTGGAAACCCAAGGTGGGGTCACTATGAGTCGAGGCCGACTCGACGGCACATAACAACAACAACAAGCTGCAATAATGGCTACCACTTGTCACCCAGCAATTTTCCCCTTTTCCTTTCTCAGTAACAGAACCAATATTTTTAGCTAGGCATTGGGTGCCTAGCATAAAGCTCTTGTTTCAAAGCTTCCTTTGCCAACTGTGGGTGCCCACAGAACTTATCTCTGGCCAAAAGCCTGGCAGTAGAAGCAGCATGAGAAGAGTCCTTAAAGAGAACAGCATCCCCCTCTTTCACCCTTTCTCTTTCCTGCTGGCGAGAAAGGCAGGTGTGATGGCTGGAGCATGGGCTGCCATTTTGGAGAAAGCCCTGTGCTGAGGCCGTTGGAGCAGAGGGTGGAAGGAGGCTGGGTCCCTGACATGGGAAAGGCCATACTGGCACACTTCTGTAAGTGAGAGAGAAATTCTTGTCCTACTTAAATCACCACTGTTGAACTTAGGCAAGTCTCTTGGCTTCTCTGGCTTCAGGTTTCTCCTCTGTGTAACGGGGATAAAGCCAAATGAGAACATGGTCTTGAATGCAGTTTGTAAATTGTAAAATGTGCTTGTTTATATTATCTGGTCAGTGGCTAATCCTATTAAAACTCAGTTATTATTGTTAGTTGCTGTCAAGTTGATTTTGACTCATGGTCACACTGTGTGTGCAGAATAGAACTGCTCCACAGGGTTTTCAGGGCTGTGATCTTTTGGAAGCAGATCCCAGGCTTGTCTTCCAAGGCACCCCTGGGTGAATTCAAACCACCAACATTTCAGCTAATAGTCTAGTGCCATCCAGGGCCTGTTAAAACCCAGAGTTCCCCCAAATCAATGAAGCACTCCAAGCCTGGGTGTTTACATTCTTTTCAACAATTTTGACAGAGAAATCTGGTCCCTCAGACTTTTCTATGAGGAACACGAATGTCCTTTTTTCAGCACCAAGGCTGTGGGGTCACTTGTCTGGGTGACTAAGGTTCTTCCCCAACTCTCCACAGCCTTCATCACATCACAGCTACTCTCCATCATTCCCACCCGACCTCATCTGAGGCCCCATGGCTCCCAGCCTTCCAGGTGTCCTGTGTCCCTGCCCTGTCCTACTGACTGCACAGTGTGTCTCCTCTCCAGGCTAAGAAGTGACAAGGTGTTGGCACAGGCTCCCAAAGCTACATCTTCAGCAGGAATGCAGGGACAGGTCTCTGTCCCAGGAGGAACACATGGAGAAGACAAGATGACATCACAGGGAGAGGTGGGACCCATAGGGAATGGGGCAGACTGCCAATGGCAGAAACTGAAGCAGCTCCTTTCTAAGCTGTGACTGAAGTTAAAAACAGTCCTGAGTGGTTTGGCCAAGCACTTCACAGTTTTCAAAGCCCTTTCCCATCGGTTATGTCTCCTTATGACCAGTGAAGAGACAAAGGTTCAGAGATGTTAGCAGGCTCGTCCAAGGTCACACCACAGTGAGACATTGCCACAATTTGAATCCAGGACCCTGGGTGGACTCAACTTCAATATTTCTCAAAGTTTGGGAAATATCTCAGACACTTGGAGCCTCAGAGGTAGATTGGAAATGACACGAAAGGACACTAACCCATTGTTTCCTGCTGTGACTTGCCCCCCATAGGGAAGGGCCTGGACAGACATCGAAGGGAGGAGGAGGGCATCTTCATTGGTTTCCAGCTCCCCCACCCCCTTATGGACATGGACACTACATGTGCCCCACACCCCAAAACTGGACCTGGATCGGTAAGAGGAATACATTTGTAATTTTTTGGGACATATTTGGTCTACTCGATACTCACTTCCATCTTCTAATACTAAAAATATCTGCCCCGAACAAACAAGTTGCCATTGAGTTGACTTCAACTCATGGCAACCCCATGTGTGTCAGAGCAGAACTGTGTGCTCTGTCGGGTTTGCAGTGGCTGCTTTTGGGGAAGTAGATCACCAGGCCTTCCTTCTTTGGCACGTATGGGTGGACTCTAACCTTTGGGTTGGCAGCTACATGTTAACCATTTGCACTACTCAGGGGCTCTCTTCTGATCCAAGCATCCATATATTGCTTTGGGAAACCATCCTTCCCCCACTGAATACATGCTTAGTCCTTAGTCAAGGGCGCCACCCTTCCTAGAATAGGTTGAACATGTGTTAGCAGTTCAGCCAGTCAGGCCTACTCTACCCGGAATCAGCCTCCCAAACAGAGACTTGCAGATGGCCGTGCTGAGAAGGCAGGCAGTCTGTGAATGTGCCCCCATCCTGGGCTTCCCAACACCTAGTTTCCCACCTTTTCTTCCTACTCCGAGAGCTACTCTGGATCATTCCAATAATTATCTTCTTTGTTCAAGTTAGCCAGAGGTAGTTGCTGAGTTTAACCTCCAAATCTTGCCTGGTAAGCCAACTAAGTCCAGCAGAAGGAAGCCCCAGAGTGTGTGTGTTGGGGGAGGGGGGGAAAGGGCTCTGGTCCCAGTTGGACGCAAGGCCACAGACCCTGGTGCAGACAGCTGACCAGGCTCCTTCTCCATAGATCCACAGCACAGCCACACTGGTCTTTCATGAGTCATGGCCCAATGCATCATTCTCCCACAAGTCCTTGGTGCAAGCCCTATTTCTGTGAGCCCACCTAAGACTGATCTCAATTCACCACCCAGACTACCATAGGCCATATAATGTCCAGCTGGTGATCACACAGCTGAGCATGAGGCACCTCACTGCCCCTCACTGCACCCACCTAGCCTGATGACACATGATTACTACCTACGACAAGTCATTATCACATCTTCCTCTTGTCTTGCCTCATGGTATGTTAGCCTGCACTCTAGTCCCATTCTCCATCTGCTACCTGTTCCACAGACACCCTTACCCTCCTATCTCAGGGCTTTACAGGGGCTGGTTCCTCTGCCAAGTGCTCTCCCCTAGATTTATACAAGGCTTGCTCTGCTTTTTCTGTTGGTCTCAGATCCAGCATCTGCCTCTCAAAGATCCCAGGACTACCTGGAAGTAGCCATCACCCTAGGCCTCCTGCAGGCAGTGCAGTGAGGCAAGCACACTACCCCTCAGAGGCAGAAGAGAAGCAGGTCATCTCTGCAAACCACACTGCAGCACCCAGCCCTGAAAGAGGAGAGGGTTGAGATTTCTAGAGACAAGTGGGAGGACAGCCAGCCAGGCATTGTGTGTGTGGGGAGGGGGTTGGGGATGGGCAGGGCAGTTCAGGGAATTGCGGGCAACCTAGCTGGATCAGAGCTTATGGGACACAAGGGAGTAGTGAGAAATAGAACTGGAGAAAGAAGTTGGGGTAGATCGTGGGGGACAGTGGAAGCCAAGAGGAGTGTGAACTTTTCCTACTGGGGACTAAGACTCGAGGCAACATTAGTGATGTCCAAGTCACTACGACCCACAGTCATGTTAGGTCATCTGTGGTAGTTAAGGTTGTGTGTCAACTTGGCTGGGCCAGGTTTTTAGTGGCTTGATAGCTGGATGTAGTTATTCCCCATGATGAGATAGCAATCACCTCTATGGTGGAATCTTTTGTGAGCAGCTAAGCAGTTGAAGGGGAATTACCTTTGGGGTGTGGCCTGCTTCCAGTATATATGGAGAAGCTTTGAGAAAGGTCCATAGCTTTTTGGCACATTTTGAATCCTGCATTTGGCCAAGTCTTCAACTCCAGTTCCTGGACTTGAACCAGCCTGCCATGTTGTCTGCCGATTTGGGGATTATTCCTGGACATGAACAAGTGGCCTATCATGTTGTTGCCTGCTTATCTTGGAATTATGCCATTTTACCTGCCAAACTTGGGTTCAGCAGCCTCAGCAGCCAGCAGCTGTGTGAGTTAGGAGATGCCTCCAGCTCCAGTGGGCCTGGAACCAAAGGTGGACCTGAAACCCAAGGTCAAGGGCCTTCACCCAGCCCCTAGAGCCAGCACTCTGAATTCAGACTTCTAGCCTCCTAAACTGTGAAAGAATACATTTCTGTTTGTTGAAGCCATCCACTTGTGGTATGTCTGTTACAGCAGCACTAAAGAACTAAGACATCACCCTTGACTTGGGTCCAGAATCAGGAGCTGGGGACATAAGCCCAAGAGCAGGACAAAGCCAGCCCATGAAGGGGCAGCCCCACTGTTACCCACACAGTGCCAGGGGGCACTAGCCCCATAGTTCTGTGGAAATGTGCCCCTGGAGTTGCTCTGTGCAGTTCCGCTGACTTAGAAGGTAATCGAAGCCCTTCCAACTTGTGCTTTAGTGTCATCCCAGGACTCCCTGCCTCAAGGCCTGGTAGTGTTCAAGTTCACTTGTGGTTCGTGCCTGTTACAAGTCATGCAAGTTACAAGTACCTGTAAATTGGAGCCAAGGTCACTTGTCACTTTGTGGCCTCCATGTGTTTCCTGGAGGAAGCTGTCCTCTGCTTTGCAAGCTAGTAACGTTAGTATTTTTGATGTGCTTATTGTGTTCCAAAACCTTGACATGCATGAATCCTCACCAACTCTTGAGAGGTTAGTATGGTCATTAACCTCAAATTTTTACAAGTGAGTAAACCGAGGCAGAGAGGTTATAAAAATATCCAAGGTCACACAGGTAGTAGGTGGCACGGCTTGCACTTTGGCATACACTAACCATTGTATAACCCCACTTGGGAATGAAGAGATGTAGTGTCACCTCTCATCCTACTTTGCCCATTGTTCTTTTCCAGCCCCCCCCCCTTGTCCCTGTTCCTCACAATGATGGTCACATCTTTACTCTCCCTCTTGGGTCCCATTTCAGTTTTTCCTGTAAGTTTTATGCAGGAGAGACAGCTGGGAATCTGCTCAGCAAATGGCTTGGTATGTCTACACTAGTGCTGCCCAAGCATCCTGATGCCATGGGCCGCCGGAAGGCAGACATTTGGAGCTTCTCAGCTGAATCCAGCCGAGAAGTCGCCTGCATCATCGCTGCCTGCTATCATGCTGTGATTAGTTAATCACTAAGTACATGGGGCTTTTAATTAACTGCCAGCCCTGCACAGGCAGCTGTTGCACGAACCACATCTGATCGTGCTCCCCAAGTCTGGGCTGATGGAACACTTCAATCACACAACTGATGCTTGGCTATTTTGATGCTGCAGGGATGGCAGCTGCCAGTGCCACAGCCTGGATGGAGGCCACCAGCCACAGGGCGGAGGAAGGGAGGCAGCTATTAGTCGGAGGACCATCAGGTATGTAAAGGTGAGAGGTGACATCTGCATAGAGGTGTGGGCATGTCTGGGTGGGGTGTGATGCTTATCCATCTATTAAAACTAACTCAACTCAAACAAATGTAAGCACTCAAGATGCCTGTAGGCTCCACACAACCAGAGTACAAGACTTTAGGCCTGGCTGGATCTAGGGGTACCAATGAAATTAGCAGAGCATATGGAGCTTGAACAATCAGAACAGCTATATTTGCATCCTGGGCAAGTCAACCATATACAAGGAACATATGTTGTTGTTGTTGTTATGTGCCATGGAGTCGGCCCCGACTCATAGCGACCCCTCCTTGGGTTTCCGAGGCAGTATCACTACAGAAGTAGATTGCCCAACCTTCCTTCCGAGGAGTGGCTGGTGGGTTTGAACCGCCAGCCTTCTGGATAGCAGTCAAGTGCCTTAGGCACTATGCTACCAGAGCTCCTACAAGGAACATATGCGAGGCATATAAGAACGTGTATGAGATCATTTCACCACTGCAGAATGAGAACAGTGATCTTGTCACTGTCCCATGAAGCCTTCTCCTGCTTCCCTGTTACTGTTATTGTTACCTGCAAGTCAACTCCAACTCATGGTGACCCATGTACAACAGAAGAGAATGGTGCCCTGACTTGTGCACCTTCAGAATCATTGGTTTGCTCAAGCCCATTGTTGTAGCCACTGTGTATTTTGAGTGCCTTCTAACCCAGGCTCATGTCCCAGCACCACATCAGACAATATTCTCATGTGAGCTATAGGGTTTTCATTGACTAATTTTCAGAAGTAGATCACCAGGCCTCTCTTCCTTTTCTGTCTTTGTCAGGAAGCTCTGGTAAAACCTATCAGTCATGGATGGCTCTGCTGGTATTTGAAATATCAGGGGCATAGCTCCCAGCATCATAGCAACATGTGAGACACTGTCGTAGGACAAACTGACAGATCCCCACCACCATCACTGTTTCCCTATGACGCAGTCATGCTCTCCCATCTCTGGACCCCCAAAACATTCTGACCCTACTTCTACTATGCCCTTATCACATTTCTTTGGAATCACCTGACCACATCTGTGGTCTGTGGTGTCCAATAGGCCAGGATTTGCCAACTTCAACACTCCTGTCATATTGAGCTCAATAATTCTTTGTTGTAGGAAGCATTGTAAGATGTTCAGTAGCATCCCAGGCCTCTACCTACTTTATGCCAGTAGCACCTCCCCCTCCCAGTTTGTGACAACTAAAGACACTGCAGGCATTATGGTCCCTTTGAGAAATCCTGCAATAGACAGTGAGGCCTAGGAAGTGTGGATTCTCAAACCAGGGGCAGGGTCTCAGAGTGATGGGATTTCAGCGATGCTTTGAGGCCAAAAGCAAAGGAAGGTGAGAAATTCAGTGTGAGGTAAGAATGCAGGGAGGAGCTGATGGGCAGGCAAGTGAGCATGATGTGCACTTCTACAGACACACCAAAAACCCAGATGCCAAAACCCAGATTTGGAACTGGAGGGAAGACATTGAGCAGAGGCAGGAAACTGGAGCCACAGAAGGAAGGGGCCCGGGGTCCTTCCTGCCACTCCACAGAGATGGTTATTGTACACCAGAATGTCAAGTGCAATTGAGTCCATTTTCATAGTGACCCCATGGGACAGAGTAAAGCACAGGGTTTTCTAGGCTATAACTTTACGGGAACAGGTCACAAGATATATCTTCCAGGGAGCCACTGGGTGGGTTCAAACCACCAATCTTTCGGTCAGCAGCCCAGAGCTTAACCATCATGCCAACAGGGCTCCTTATCACCAAAATAAGAGTTAGCATTACTTCCAGAGTGATACAGCCTCAGAAAACCAAGGAGGGGTCACTATGAGTTGGATCTGACTCAACGGCAGTGAGTTGAGAGTTTTAGACAGTGTTGTAAACCCAATAATCCATGAGATGCATAGTGCCATTTTATCCCCACTTTTCAGATAAGGAAAGGGGGGGAAAGAGAGGGCTTTGTTGTTGCTGTATTTGCTCTGCCCAGCTTCTCTGTAAACACTCATCACAGAATGTCCCACGTGTTCCTAACCCTCGGCCCTTCCTGTCTATCATTCCAGAGGCCAAGTGACATGTCAGGGACTTACTAGCAGTAAGGTTTGGAAGGAACTTTGGTCTCCCTTAGCCCCTCTATACAATGAGGATAAATCTCATATGCTGTGGGCCTGGAAGGAGATGGGCTTGCGGTCAGGCAGGTGTGACTCCAGTTCCACCACACAGTAACTGGACAACCTAGGGCCTGGGTGACCACATATCTTTGAGCATTGAGCTCCAAACTTATAAAATGGGATAAAAATCCCTTATCTCTCCAATCAAAGATAGAAGGCAACAACATTGTCTTTGCAAGGCTGTGAAGCAGCTAAAATCATTACCTAGTCCAGGAGTCCCTGGGTGGTGCACAGTTAACCACTTGACTGCTTCCCGAAAGGTTGGCTGTTTGAACTCATCCACAGATGCCTCAGAAAACAAGCCTGGTGATCTGCTTCCCGAAGTTCACAACCTTGAAACCCTGTGGAGCGGTTCTCTGCTGACGTGGGTTCTCCGTGAGATGAAATCCACTCAGCAGCAACTAACACCACCACCAGGTGTCTGTGCCAACAAACTCGCCTGCTTTCGAGGGCCAAGCAGTTCACACAGATGGGTGAAGGTGGCCAGGCACAGACTGGTAACAGATGCCCCAGCTCAAGGGACAGGCTGTATTCGACTCAGGAATACCAGATTGTTCATTTTCTTAAGCAAATCAAAAATCTGAATTTTTGTGCAATGTTGATTTCTAAACCCATTTTCAGGCCAAATAAAACATATCTGTGGGTCAAATCTCACAGGCCACCAGTTTGCAATCCCTAATTGAGTCCTATTCAATTTGGAAGCTAAGCCCCAAGGGGCCACATAGCAAGCCCAAATCATCAGCCAGCCTCAGAGGGGCCTCCCAGCTCAGATCAGCCCAGTTTCTGCAGTTCCATCTGCTCATGCTCCCAGTGTTTTACAGCATCCCCAGAGCCTGTGCCCCTGGGAAGCCAACAGTCTCATTGGGGCCCTGCAGAGCAAAGAAGGACATTCCTAGGGCAGAGGAGCCTGCAGGGCTCTCAATATGTAAATCATAGCCCACTCCTGAGCACTTACATCCTGTGGCCTAATTGAGACATTTGTTTGGAATGTCCTGGAAAACTAGGGCAGGTGTGGTACCCAACAGCCAGATCCACCACCACCCCACCATGGACATCCTGCTGAGACTGGGGACCAGTGATTTTCTCTGGAACATGGGTTAGCCATAGGAAAGCCAGTTCTCACTAACAAGATTATATATATTTTAAATGACCTTTGTGCATTGCAATGATATTGGATTTTAAAACACTAGAAAGTAGGACAAAATAAAAACCAATGGCCACTATATCTGAGGGAACCATGCTGCGCCCAAGGGAAAAAGCCTTGTGGATTTCACCCACTTTTATCCCTGAGCTGAGCCAGTACAGGGAGGTGTGCCCAGACCTTTCTCAATGTCCCTCCTTGACACTGGAGGGACAGCTGCTGTTTGAGCCCTGTAGTCTCGTCTCTCCCAGAGCCCCACAGTGCTCTCAGGGACTAGAGGTCAGAACCGGGTGTAGGTCCTGCCTGTACTCTTCCCTGGGTGAACTTGAGCGGTATTCTCCCCTCTCTGCTTCAGTATCAGCTTCTGTCATGGGCCTTACATGCTTCCTACCTGTGGGGAGGGTCAACCGAGGCAGAGGTTGTAAAAACAGCTCCGAAAGCCTGACCAGAGCCACATATGTTTCATCTAATCAGTATTTCTTTTTCAGTTTTAATTTGTTTCCAACTATTTTTCACATGAAAATCTGCATCTCTGGCTTTGCTCTAAAACCCAGAAGATCTGGTTCCACACCGGGTGGACCCTTCCACGTGGCCGCCAACAGCTGAGTGACAGCTGTTCTTGAAGGAAATGCATGTGCTCTCCAGTTCACTCTACTCCATTCCACACTCCCCTCCTGCCTCATACTCAGCCACCTCCACTCCTTTATGCTAATTGTCTGGCTCATGTTGTTGTTGTTGTTGTTATTTGCCATCGAGTCGGCCCCGACTCATAGCGACCCCTCCTTGGGTTTCCGAGGCAGTATCACTACGGAAGTAGGAATGCCCAACCTTCCTTCCGAGGAGTGGCTGGTGGGTTTGAACCACCAGCCTTCTGGTTAGCAGTCAAGTGCCTTAGGCACTATGCTACCAGAGCTCCTGTCTGGCTCATAGCAGGTACGAATTACCTGCTTGGTACTTGGACTTGAGATCCCCGATTTAATGCAATAGATATGAAAAGTCTTTAGGGGAAGTACACAGATTCCAGGCATCATCATTATTGCTAGCTCCTCTATTTGGCTATGTCCTGAGCTGGATCCCTGGGTGCCACAGACTTTGGTCTTCTCTCCACCTGTGACAAGAAAGCTAGTCTAGGTGGTCTCCAAGAGCATCTGATACTCAGAATGCCTCAGTGGTCTGGTCTTGCAACCTTGGCACTTCACTTGCCATCTGGACTGCCTAGGTTCAGACAGAGCATTTGTTAAGGGAAGGAAGCAAAGAGGGGGAGAAGGAGTTGTTCCTCGAGTTTGCTGAGTCACAGTCTCAGCCCACCTACCCTCTGCGCTAGGATCTAAAGCCAAAAGGAGCAAGTCTGGGGCAGTGGCAGCCAGGGGGCCTGCATGTTGGTTTTGGTGACAGAAAGCATGCAAACAATTTTCTTCCCTCTGACACTGTATTCCTTTTTTCACATTGCTGCCCTGACATCTTTGTATCAAAACCTTAATATATATCATGTCGATAAGTTGCCTTACAATTCTGTTTCAATTAGTACCATTTAGGGAGGGGGAGCATGGCCCCTCATTCCATCTCTACATCCGGTAGCTTCAGCCTCCCAACCCTCAACTCATTGTGGGCTCCAAGTCTGAAGCTGGTCTGCAGGGCTCCCTAGCAGCACTGTTTTGTTTAATGCTCTACCAGTGGAAGAATCCTCCCCTTCCATGAGGGAGAATCGGGTTCAACTCCTGACCAATGCACCTCATGTACAGCCATCACCTGTCAGTGGAGGCCTGTGTGTTGGTTGCCATGATACTGAACAGATTTCAGCAGAGCTTCCAGACTAAGATGGACTAGAAAGAAAGGCCTAGTGACCTATGCATCACAATGGTCTCATTCCCAACTGATCATGGCCATGGTATAGGACAGGTTTTGCTCCACTGCACAGAGTATTGCCATGAGTTAAGGGCCAACTTGACAGCAGCTAACAAGTATGTAGGTGGATGATAGACAGATGACAGATAGAAAAATAGATAGACAGACAGACAGACAGACCTCTGGGATTTCCCTGGTTCAGCCTGCTAACTCTCCTTCCCACCCTGTCCTCATTTCTGCTCACATCACTTAGAGGTATCTGGCCCATAAGAAGCATTCAAGAGCTGCTTGCTGAATGAATGAATGACCTTTTCAAAATTGTAAGGCATTCAAGAACCTTCATTCTCTAGCCCAATCTACCCCTCCAGCTCATCTCCACACACCCTGGCCCCAGTGACTTCACTCTTTAGATTAGTTCCTCCTCCTCTGCACATGCCCTGTGTGGCCTTACCTCCATGCCTTAGCCTATGCCATTCCTTCCACCTGGAATATGATTGTCAGAGTCCTCTGCACCTTTCAAGACCTGGCTCCAATGACATTTTTTTCCGTGGAGCCTTCTCTGACCTCCACAGGCTGCCTTCATCCAGCCCTCCCTGTGTCCCATTGCCCTTTTTTTTGCCTCCAGTTGTAGTCTGTAGAGACATGGATAGTTTTCCAGAAACATGAAGCTACTGCTCTCCACTACAGATTTAGAGAAGAGAAGCCTGAGGTTAAGAGGCTTGAGATTAGTTCTCATGTGTTGACTATTCAGTCACTTACTCACTCACTGCTAAAAAGGCAAGGAGGCCACATCTTCTGACCTCCTCTAACCACACAAGAGGAAGACAAAATCACCATCAATAGCCCAAAGCCTATTCCTGCAAGGCCAGACATGCTGCCTCCCTCCAGCCCTTTCACCAACTGTTCCTCCCAAAGCACCCACCACCTCTCTCTTAGGTTCGATAATTCACTGCAGTGGCCACACAGAACTCACAGATTACGGGGTTTATTAGGGAACCACCAGGCTACAATTCAAGTTCAGGAAAAATGCTCAGTCTCTCTCCCAGCCCACTGTCTCTCAGCCAACAGTCTCTCATAGTCCCTCTCCCAGCAGTGCATGTCCCTCAGTGTCTCACTCAGCAATGCATGCCTCTTGCAACTCCTTCCCAGCAGCATGTGTCTCTTTCAGCAGCACATCTTCTTCAGCCAGCAGTCAGAGGACTTCTGCCTCTAGGAGGCCTCCTTTTGAGCTCGGCAGAGTAGCCAAACCAACCAATCATAACAACAGAATTCTAAACACCTGAGACAGAGCAGGAACCTCCCAGAACATTGTTTTGTGCCACTCCAAACAGAAATACCCCAGGTGGACAACTTTAGCAATCAGGAGCTCCTCAGTTGCTCATGGCAAATTCCACCTTGGAGTTTACAAAGACTTATGCATAGAAAAACCACACTAAGTAATTTACTACACCACACTCAACTCACTCACTCATCCATTCACCTACTTAACCAACCAACTAAATTCACTGCTGTGGAGTCAGATCCGACTCATAGTGACCCCTCCTTGGGTTTCTGAGATATGGTATCACTACAGAAGTAGATTGCTCAATCTTCCTTCCAAGGAGTGGCTGGTCGGTTTGAACTGCCAGCCTTCTGGTTAGTAGTCAAATGCTTTAGGAACTACACTACCAGAGTTTCCTTCACCTACTTACTGTGTAACTATTTATCATTGACTGCCCCAGCCACTGAAGAAGAGTTGATGCTTTTGAGTTGTGGTGTTGGCGAAGAATACTGAAAGTACCATGGACTGCTAAAAGAACTAACAAATCTGTCCTGGAAGAAGTGCAGCTGGAATGCTCCTTGGAAGCAAGAATAGCCAGACTTCATCTCACCTATTTTGGTCATGTTGTCAGAAGGGACCATTCCCTGGAGAAGGATATCATGCTTGGTAAAGTGGAGGGTCAACAAAAAAGGGGAAGGCCCTCAAAAGATGGATTGGCACAGTAGCTGCCATGATGGGCTTGGGTATAGCAGGCATTGTGAGGCTAGCACAGGACGAGGCAGTGTTTCGTTCTGTTGTCCATACAGTTGCTGAGTCAGAGCCAACTCGATGGCACCTAACAACAGCCCCAGCCACAGCCTTGGCCAAATGGAAAGCTAGTCCCAGGACAGTACTCCTCCTGCTTGTTCCTACCCCCACCATTGTTGTTAAGATCAGGGTGACAGCTGCCCCAAGGAGAGCCAGATCTGACCCAAGATATGTCAGTCTGAGTCAATCAGATTATCTTGGGGGAGGAAAATTGAATCATAAGTGCAATTAATGGGAGGTACTTAAGCTGAAATGCCACATAAAAAGAAGGATATGGGTTCAATGATCTAGGAGAGGACATTGGCTATGATAGAGACACAGAGAGAAGTAGATGGCTAGATGGAAAGGAGAGACAGACACACAGAGGGACAGAAATGAGAGGATCATGCAGTCCCTGGGAGATGGAACACCCAGCCTTAGTTCCCATCTGTTTAGTTTCTGAGAGCCAGCTGTACAGTTGGGCCTTGAGTTCCAAGACAATCAGTAAAACTTTCTAGTGGATATTTATTATTTTGGCCTTCCCAGCCCAGTTAATTTAGCATCATCATTTCAATTTCTTATTGGAGAATTCCCTCTCCTTCCACAGAAACACGCTATTGGGCAAACATAATCCAACCCTATAAATAATTACATTGTGTATGAATTATCTAAATAACTCAATCAGAGGCAGATTGTCAGCCTGTATGAAAACACAGGCTTCAACCATATGCTAAATACAAGAGCTACACCTTAGATTCAGGTAAAAACAGTTGAAATGAGAGAATGGAAAAAGATATACTATGCCAACAGTAACCCTAAGACAGCTATAGTGGCTATACTAACATCAGATAAAATAGACTTTAAGACAAGAAATATTACTAGTGACAAAAAGGGACATTTCATAATAATAAAAGGATCAATTCTTCAAGAAGGTATAAAAGTTATAAATATTTATGTAACTAAGAGCATAGCCTCAAAATACATGAAGACAGATTTGAGAGGAAAAAGAGATAATTCAACAATTGTAGTTGATATACAATTTCATTACTCCACTTTCAGTAACTGATAAAACAACTAGAAAGAAAATTAGCAAAGGCATAGAAGACTTGAATAACATTACCAACAATCTCTACATAACTGACAGATATAAAACATTGCACCGAACAGTGGCATGGATGATACACATTCTTTTGCAGTACACAGGGGATATTCTCCTGGACTGATCCTTTAGTTGGCCATAAAACAAATCTTGATACATTTAAAAGTATTGATATTATAAAAGTTAGATTCTTTAACCTTGTTCTGGTTACCTAGTGCCACTCTGACAAGAATATACCACAAATGGGATGGCTTGAAGAAACAGGAATTTATTCTCTTATAGTTTGGAGGCTTTAAGTCCAAGTTCAAAGTGCCTGGTTCTAAGGGCTGGGTGAAAGCCCCTCAACCTTGGGCTTCAGCTCTGCCTCCTGCTCCCAGCCCATTGAAGTTGGGGGCTTTTCTTCACTCAGCTGCTGGCTGCTGAGGCTGACAAGGCCAAGGTTGAGAAGTAAAAAGGCACAGTCCTGATGTTACCAAATCACATGGCAGGCCATTAATCCAAGTCCATTGAAAGTCCCAAGGTCAGCAGAGCATGGCAGGCTGCTGAACAACAACACAGCTACATGCAGGGTTCAAATGTGCCATAAGCTAGAGACCATTCCCAAAGCTGCCGCTTATATATGGGAAGCAGACCACATCCCTAAAGCAGCTACTCAGCTATTCACAGTTAGATTCCACCATGGAGTTGATTACCAGTCTCATCATGGAGAATACTACATCCAGCTGCCCAGCTACTCAACCAGGCCCAGCCCATTGACACACAACCGTAAACTACCACAAACCTCAACAGAATTAAATTAAAAACCAACAACAGAAAGAAATCTTGGAAATCTCTAAATATTTGGAACTAAGACAACATATTTCTAAATAACTCATAAGTTAAAGAAGAAATCACAAAATATATTAGAAAACATCTTGAATGAAAATGACAATATTTACAGAATGCAGTTAAAGCAGTGCCTAGAGGGAAATTTATAGCTTTAAATGCCTATATCAAAGAAGATTCTTAAATCAACAATCTAAGCTTCAACCTTTAGAAACTAGAAGAAAAAGAAGTGCAAACTAAACCCAAAGCAAGCAAACTAAAACCAAAAGCAAGCAGAAGAAAGGAAATAATAAAAGAGCAGAAATCAATGAACTGTAAAAGAGAATAGCAGGGGAGAAACTTAATGAAGCAAAATATGTTTTGTGAAGAAGATCAATAAACTTAAACACTTTTAGCTAGACTGATAAAAGGGAAAAAAGAGAAGATGCATATTATCAACATTGGGACTGAAAGAGGGGATATCACTACAGACCAACAGAAATTAAACAAATTATAAGAATGCCAAGAAATTTATGCCAAAAAATGTATAAACTTAGAAGAAAAAATGATTAGAGAAATACAACTTCCAAAATTGACTCAAAGAAAAATAGAGAATCTATTTTTATTTTTTAATTTTCATTCTCATTCAGTTCTTTTGATATGTGTTCAAGTTTGTTAATATTTACTTCCACAATGTCCAAACTGCCACTAATGTCATAAAATGTATTCTTTATTTTAGACATTGTAGTTTTCTGCTTTAAAAATTTGATTTGGGTCATTTTTACAACATGCATTTCTTTACTTAACATGTTCAATATTTTTTCTAACTTTTAAGCATAAGAAGTAAAGTTATAATGACTACTTTTAATGTCTTTGCTAATTCTAATATCTGTATCAGTTCTAGGCCATGTTTGATTGAGTCTTTCCCTCCTCATTATGAACTATATTTTCCTGCTTTTTTGCAAATTTGATATTTTTTGGGGGGAGTGGCAGACATTGTAATTTTTACCTTTTTGGGCACTGGATATTTTAGTATTCCTGAAAACATTCTTGAGCTTTATTCTGTAATGCAGTTACATTATTTGAGAATAGTTTGATCCCTGCAGATATTGCTTTTATTAAATAACAGTTTTATTGAGGTGTAATTTACATACCAGGTCTTGCTGTTAAGATTTGTTAGATAGGACCACAGTAGCATTTTGCATAGAGCTAATTATTCCTCATTGCTAATTAAGACACTCTGAGTTACTCTACCCGATACCTTATGATTTATGCAGTTTTGGGGTCTACCTGGTGGGAAAACTCACTATTTCCAGCCAGCTACTGTTCCCTCTATCTTTTCAGATGTTTCTTTTCCTGGTGTCAAGTAGTTCATACTCATGTACTCAGCTAAACCCTCACAAGGAACCCTCTGATGATGCTAGTTCTCACTATGCAGTTCTTTCATCTCCAGTAGTCTTCCTTGAGTCACCATGCTCTCCCCAGACTTTAAGTTCCATTTCCTCAACTCAGAGTTTGCTAGGTTCCACCTGTGATTCTTCTTCTTGTGTCACGACCTGGTAATTTTTTCGAGGCAGTGAGCTGAGGTGATACAGGTTCTATAATCTGCTTCCGTAGTGATACCACCTCAGAAACCCAAGGAGGGGTCGCTATGAGTCAGATCTGACTCAACAGCAGTTGAGTTTGGTTATTATTATTATTATTATTATTATTATTTTGAAACTACCCTGGCCTCTGTTTTTCCTCATGTGCCATGTCTCCATCCTGCTCCAGGGCCTTTGTACATATTTGTCCTTCTGGTCTACTGAAGGCTACATACCCGAGTGCAATCATCCACTGCCCTAAGTATGGTTCCATTGTATGGGCTTTTGTAGAATTGGTTCCTTTGCCTTCAGTGCACTCATCTTCCTTTGTCATTATGGATTCATAGGGTAATTATTTGACTGCTGCCTTGTCTTCCCCACTAGCCCATATGCTTTAGGAGGTCCAAAGCTGTGTTTTTATTCTGTACTTTATCACCAGCATAGTGCCTGACATGTAATAAGCATCTGATAGCTACCTACATGAATAAATTAATGTGTGCATATAGGAGAAATTGAGCCTATGAAATCCTCATTCTAGAGTTCCTTGTGGGAAGCCTCGATATCACACAAGGAACTGGTACTTCTTATACACAGTGGGGAGCCTTTGGAGGTTTTTCAGAAAGTAAGATAGGTTTGCTGACCTTTGTTTAAGCAAGACCTGTGTGGAAGTAGAGGCGGTAAGGTATAAGGAGGCTGTGGCAGAGTTCAGGTACGGGATGGTGCTTAAAGAGGACCAGTGGCCATATGGGGAAAGGTGGACCATATTCAATGTCCTACCTCCACTCTGACCCCTGGGCTAGCCACAAAGCCTGACAGTGACCTCATAATTGCCACCGTCAACCCTGCACCCTTTTGAGGTCAATCCAGCTGTGTTACCTAACTCTGCCCTTTATGTTCACATCTGGAGGCCACACCCTACCTTCTGCATCATCCAAGTCAGCAAGTAGAGACAGAGAGACCAAGAGGGTGAGAGAGTACCACCCTCTCACCTACGGTGTGACCAGAACTCCATCATGTCTGAGAAAGCAGAGGATCTAAAGGACATGATGCCCACTGAGCACAAATCCATGTGGAAGACTGCTGAGGAGAGGCGCATGTCTGACCTCACACGGGTGCTGGAGTGGATGGAGCGGAGGCAGGGCAAGAAGAAGCAAGTTCTCCAGGTGGGCATTTGAGAAGGGCTAAGGAGCAAAGTCTTCAGGGTTCCGGTTTCAGAATAAGACCTTTTCCACTGTCCCTGGCCACTTCCCTCCCCACTGATAGCTCCAGGGTCAAAGGCAGTGCCTTCCCCTCTAGCCTGCATCAGAGCTACCTGCCCTTCCCTCTTCCTCTGGGGATGAAGGCAACAGTTTTGCCTGTTTTCCCTAGTTCCCCCAGGTTCTACAGAAGGCTTATCATCTATAGCCATGTCCATGGAAAGTGGTATCTTGAATGACCCTGATCCCCAGAGCAAAGGGGCTGAAAATAGTAGAGCAGCAGTACTCATGATGGTACTCATCACATGGTTAACTTCTATGAAGCATTTCCTGTGTTCCACGCCCTGTGCTTAACATTGTACATGGGTTATCTCATCAACAACTCCCAGCCATTAAGCCATTATTACCCCCTGATTTTTAGGAAGTCCCACTTATCCAGTTTCTGTTCTATTGTTTCTGTATTTTCAGTGTAGTTATGCCAAAAATTAGGACCCCTAGCTTTGTCCCTAGGAGCTCTGGTAGCATAGTGCCTAAGGCACTCAACTGCTAACCAGAAGACTGGTGGTTCAAACCCACCAGCTATTCCTCAGAAGGAAGGTTGGGCAATTTACTTCTGTAGTGATACTGCCTCAAGCAAATTACTTCTCTTCACCTCTGGAATCTACTTCTGTAGTGATACTGCCTTAGAAACCCAAGGAGGGGTCACTATGAGTCGGGTCCGACTCGACGGCAAATAACAAATAAGCTTTGTCCCTATGTTATCTTCCAGAGACTTTGTTGTTGTTATTTGCCGTCGAGTCGGCCCCAACTCATAGCGACCCCTCCTTGGGTTTCCGAGGCAATATCACTATGGAAGTAGGATTGCCCAACCTTCCTTCTGAGGAGTGGCTTCCTTTTGAACCGCCAGCCTTCTGGTTAGCAGTCAAGTGCTTAGGCACTATGCTACCAGAGCTCCTTCCAGAGACTTTATAAACAAAAAAAACCAAACTCACTGCTGTCGAGTTGGATCTGACTCCTAGTGACCCCTCCTTGGGTTTCTGAGGAGTATCACTACAGAAGTAGATTCCAGAGGTGAAGAGAAGTAATTTGCTTGAGGTCACATAGCTAATAAAGGGCAGAGCAAGGGCTCAAACAGACTTACCCAATTTTCCTGCTAATGGGCTTTGTCAGACCCGATAATTAACCGCACTTTCTCTGCTTTATCCAGATTATCATGCTCTGCTGTCAGGAAAACCATTTGGTTTATGTGCTTATCATTTATGGAGTCCCTGGGTGGTGTAAACAGTTAATGTGTTGGTCTGCAAATCAAAAGATTGGTGGTTCAATCCACTCAAAGGTGCCTTGGAAGAAAGGCCTGGTGATCTACTTTCAAAAGAATGCATTGAAAATCCTATGGAACACAGTTCCACTGTGACACACATAGGGTCATCATGAGTCAGAATTGACTCAACAGCAATTTTTTTTTTTTTTTTTTTTTGTCATTTATAGTCACAAAGATCTTGAGTATTAACTCCATCAGACACGGCAAAAAGCATCTGATAAACATATTTTACATTAAGGTGCTAATGATATACTGATAACCTGTCCCTGTCTGCTTATGTTTTTGGAAGAGGCCTTGACTGCTTGGTCACTCGGACTAAATTTAATATTCAATCACAGTAATTATATTTGCTCCCATGGTTTGTATGTTTGGTCCCATCTCCTTTCACTAGGGTGATATTCTAATAATGTTTAACAGCTTTACCTTATGTGTGGCTTTTATTGTAAATAAGTTTGGACCCAGAAAGGAAACATATTTAAATTGAACATATAATTAAACCTTCAAGCACCATCACCCTTTCTAAAGCATTTGGATTTTCAAAGACGTTCCTGATAATCTCCAACTTTATATGGAAAGGAAAGAGGCCCTGAGTGTTAGCAATATTAAGAACAAAGTAGGAGTCCTCACACTTCCTGATCTCAGAATTCACTATACAGTCACAGTAATCAAAACAGCCTGATACTGGTATAACAACAGACACAGACCATTGGAACAGAATTGAGAACCCAGAAGTAAGTTCATCCATCTATGGACAGCTGATCTCCAACAAAGGATTGAAGTTCATTCAGTGGGGGAAGAGACAATCTCTCTAACAAATGGTGCTGGCAAAACTGGATATCCATTTGCAGAAAAATGAAACAGGATCCTTACCTCACACCATACACAAAAACTAACTCAAAATGGATCGAAGACCTAAATATTAAAAGTATGAAGTTTCTGAGAGCTCTGGTGGTGTAGTGCCTAAGACATCTGATTGCTAACAAGAAGGCTGGTGGTTCAAACCCACCAGCCATTCCTCAGAAGGAAGATTGGGCAATCTACTTCTGTAGTGATACTGCCTCAGAAACCCAAGGAAGGGTCGCTATGAGTCAGATCCAACTCGATGGCAGTGAGTTTGGTTTTTTTTTTTTTGTTTGTTTGTTTTTTTATAAAGTTTCTGGAAGATAACATAGGGACAAAGCTTGTTGTTGTTGTTGTTATGTGCTGTCGAGTTGCCCCGACCCATATATATATGTTTATGTAGTGATACTGCCTCAGAAACCCAAGAAGGGGTCGCTATGAGTTGGATCCGACTTGACGGCAGTGAGTTTATATGTGCTACAAATATATTCATGTACAGTAAAGCACATAGGGAACAGAGTTATGGATACTTCCTAGATATAACCAAACACTTCATGGGGTTGATTTACTGGGTTTGAAGGCTCAAGAACATAGTCCTGTGGGACAACTAGGTTAATTGGCTTATCTTAGTTCATAAAGATAAGGTTCTACATCCTAGTTTAGTGGATAGCAACCGGGGTCTTGAAAGCTTTTGAGTGGCCATCTAAGATACAACTATTGGTTTCTTCTCATCTGGAGAGAAGGGGAGTGAAGGAAGCTAAAGACTCAAGGAAGCAATTAGTCCACAGGACCAATGGCCCGTGTGAAGCACAGCCTCTTCCATCCTGAGACCAGAAGAACTAGGCCATTCCTAGCTACCACTACTGACCGCTCTGACCAGGGGTCTAATAGAAGGTCCCAGTTAGAAAGGGAGAAAAATGTAGGACAAAATCAAATTCATAAAAAAAGACCAGACTTACTGGACAGATAAAGATTAGAGGAATCCCTGAGATTATCATCCTTTTAACCTGAAACTGAATCCACTCCTAGACATCACCTTTCAGACAATAATAGATTGTCCCATAAAATAAACAAAAACATTTAAGAGGAAGGTGCTTCTTTGAAAAGTCAACTATACAAGACCAAACAGTCAACATTTACCCAAAATTGAGAAGGCAATGAGAGGCAAGGAAACCGGATGGATGGAATTGGGGCAGGCAGGGTGCATATGGTGAGTGCTGCCACTTTGGGGGATATTAACCAATGTCACAGAACAATCTGTGTATGATTTGTTGAATGGGAATTTAATTTGCTGTGCAAACTTTCACCTAAAACAAGATAAAATATTTTTATAAAGAAAAACACTCTTAAGAAGGTGATGCTTCTGTGGCAAGTTGGGCAGCAGCAGGTGAAAAGACATTTCAGTGAAGATGGTTGGGGGAATGGAATTCTCTCTGCACCTCAGGCTACCCCTTGCACCTTCTCTTCCTTCTCCTGGGAAGCAATTCCACACCTGGCAATCCAAGGTGTTTCCCACTCCAGCATAGCAAAGAAAGCAGGGTTTTTTGGTTTGCACAGCTTATGGCACTACCCATAGGGCTTGGACTCTTGTGACCCATTTGACAGCAGAGAAAACTCCAAAGTCCAAAGGCCTACTCACAAAGCCCACCAAGTTAGTTTCTTTGATTGTAGGGTTTGTTTTTTTTTTTTTTTTTTTGAGGTGTGTGTGTGTGGGGGGGGTTGTACATATCCTGCATCAGTCCAACTCAGCTTCCTCCAAAATGGGGGAGCTACTCACGTGACTCCATAGGAGAGGCTGAGCATTGTATAGGGAAAGGTTGGGAGAGGAAGTCCCCTAGAGATGGCCCAGCCTCTCTCTTCACAACCTGAAAATTCAGCCTTGGCCAACTTGCATTCATCTGAAGTTAATGAGAAGCTCCTTCTTCTGAAGATATTTACGACATTAAGCCCGTCTGCCTTCATTTCTTAGTGTGTCCCTAGCCGACTCGATGGCACATAACAACAACAACAACAGAATGCCACAAGTGTGTGGCTTTAAAAAACAGAAATTTATTTTCTCACAGTTTAAGAGACTACATGTCCAAGTTCAGGGCACCACCTGTAGGGGAAGGCTTCCTCTCTATCAGCTTTGGGGGAAAATCCTTATCTCTCTGTTTCTGTAGCCCCAACAGTCCTTGGTTCCTTGGCAGTCTTCCCATAGCATGTATCTTCTTACCATTCATTCTTGTATAGCTCTGTGTCTAAGGTGCTCTCATGGTGCAACAGTTAAGCACTCCACTGCTAACCGAAAGGTTGGTGGTTTGAACCTACCCAGCGGCTCCATGGGAGAAAGCACTGGCAATCTGCTTCTGTAAAGATAAAGAGTACAGCCTAGAAAACCCAATGGAGACGTTCTACTCTGTGACACGATGTCATTATGAATTGGAATCAACTGGGTAGCACCTAACAACAACATCTCTGTGCATCACTCAGAAGTGATTAGGTTTAGGATACACCCTACACAGATATTACCTCATTAACATAATAAAGAAAACCCTATTTCCAAATCAGATTACATCAGGTATATCAAACCAAACCAAACCAAACCTGCTGCTGTGGAGGCAATTCCAACTCATGTTGACCCTATGTATTACAAGAGTAGAACCATTTTATAGGGTTTTCTTGGCTATAATCTTTTTTTATTATTATTATTTTTATTGTGATTTGGGTGAAAGTTTACAGAGCAAATTCACTTTCCATACAGCAACTCACCTACACTTTGTCTCATGACATTGACTGCAATTTCTCACAATGCAACAGTTCCCCTCTTATTTCCTCCCCATAGTTACCTCTTCCCTGTGTCCTTCCCTCCATGCACTCCTGCCCCTTGAGCTGTCTCCCTGTGCATACACAGCCCTTCTATTCTCCTATGATTGATCTCTCCAAGGAGTGTATCTATCTAATGTAAATGTTCAGCTCATATGCCTGTCTTTTGTCTGGCTGGAAGCCACGGGAGGGGGCTTCAGTTCCAGACCTGAAGGGCAGCTAGGGACTGTAATCTTTCAGAAGCAGATAGCCACACCTTCTGTGGTTCTGCTGGGTGAGTTTGAACTGCCAACCTTTATGTTAGCAGTCAAGCACAAAACATTTGTGCATCTCAAGAAGCTATCCAGAGGTATAGGGGTTAGGATTCCAACACATATTTTGGGGGACATAATTCAATCCATGATAATACCCTTGGCAACTCCCTCCCTCACACCCAACTGCCTTAGCAAGGCATTCCTTCCACTTCATAATTGCTAACATTAATGAAGGACTTAGTGCTTACACGTATTAATTCATTTATTTCTCACAACAGCCCTAGAAGGTAGATCCTATTTGTCATAAACTGAATTATGTTCTCCCAAAAATATGTGTCAGCTTGGCTGGGCCACGATTCTCAATGGTTTGGCAGTTATGTAATGATATAATGTGACACTTTTGTAATGATGTAATCATCCTCCATGATGTGATCAGCCAATCAGTTGTAAGGGGATTAGAGTGGGATGCAACACTCTTACTCAGGTCATGGCCCTGATCCAGTGTAATGGGAGTTTCCCTAAGTGTGGCCTGGACCCCTTCTTATCTTACAAGAGATAAAAGAGAAAAGCAAGCAGAGAAGGGAGATCTGACTACCACCAAGAAAGAAGAGCTGGGGATGGAGTGTGTCCTTTGGACCTGGGGTCCCTGAGCTAAGAACCTTCTGGGCCCAGGGGAAGGTGATGGCAAGGACTCATGGTGATCTCCAAGGGATGCTGGGCCCACAGATGCTGAAAGGAGACAAAGATTTTCCTCCTAAATTGTGAGCTGTCAGAGAAAGAAAGCTTTCTAGAGCTGGTTCTCTGAATTTGGATTTCAAGCCTCTTAAACTGTGAGAAAATCTATTTCTGTTAAAGCCATCCATGTGTGGTATTTATGTTGTGGTATTAACTGGGCTTCACTCTGTTATAGCAGCACTAGGTAACTATGACGCTATTATCCCCATCTTTTCAGTAAGGAAACTGAGCTACAGAGAGAATAATGACTTACCTGACGTTACTCAGCCACTAAGCAATAGAGCAGGATTCCAACCCAAGTGGTCTGACCTAGAGACTACAGTCTTAGCCACTCTTACCCACAGTCACAAGTCACATACACCTGAAAGGAGATTTAAAAAAAAAAAAAAAAAAAAAACCTCACTGCTATCAAGTCAGATCCAACTCATAGCAACCCCTCCTTGGGTTTCCAAGGCAGTATCACTACGGAAGTAGATTGCCCA
>NW_006921596.1:9670858-9674714 GCF_000298275.1 Orycteropus afer afer
CCAACCTTCCTTCTGAGGAGTGGCTGGTGGGTTTGAACCACCAGCATTCTGGTTAGCAGTCAAGTGCCTTAGACCCTGTGCTACCAGAGCTCCTGAAAGGAGATCAGGTTGATATGATTTTCTCCATCTCATTGCTTCAGCTCTCCCCATTCCCATTCATAGATTAGCATGAATGCTTCCTGGCTGCCCCACCCCTTAATGCATCCCTTCTGGGTTCTTCCAAATGCTGGGCCCTGGGGACCCCAGGTGAGACTTTCCTTCCTGCCTCCTCTCTGGGCATTGTGTGCTCAGTTCTTTGATGAGTTGCAAGAAGTACCTGGGAAAAGAGAAAGGCAAGATTCATTTGACTAGAGACTCTAGGAAAGGGGCTCTGGTGGTGCAGTGGTTAAGGCACTTGGCTTCTAACCAAAAGGTCAGTGATTTGAACCCACCAGCCACTCCACAGAAGAAAGATGCAGTGGTCTGCTTCCGTAAAGATTTACAGCCTTGGAAAACCAATGGAGGTTACTGTGATTCGGAATTGACTTGAGGGTTTTTTTTTTTTTTTTTGAGTTTTGAGAGACTGTTGGAAGGCAGGCTAGGGTGGATGTGGGGTGAAGAGACACAGAGTTCTGGATGGACAAGGGCTGCTAAAAGGGCAAGGAGGGCCACATCTTCTGACTTCCTCTAGCCCCACAAGAGGAAGACAGAATCACCATCAGTAACCCAAGGCCTATTCCTGCGAGGCCAGACGTGCTGCCTCCCTCCAGCCCTTTCACCAACCATTCCTCCCAAAGCAGTCACCACCTCTCTCCTGGGTTCAATAATTCACTGCATTGGCCACACAGAACTCACAGATTATGGGGTTTATTAGGGAAGTACCAGGCTACAATTCAAGTTCAGGAACAATGTTTAGCCTCTCTCCCAGCCCACTGTCTCTCACCCAACAGCCTCTCTCAGTTTCTTTCCCAGAAACGCGTGTCTCTTTCTCAGCAGTGCATGTCTCTCGTTGTCTCTTTCTCAGTAGTGCATGTCTGTTGATGTCTCTTTCTCAGCAACATGTCTTCCTCAGCTCAAGGTCAGAGAGAGGGTTCTGCCTCTAAGAGGCCTTTTGAGCCCAGCAGAGTGGAAAAACCAACCAATTATAACATCATAATTCTAACACCTGAGAGAGAGCAGGAACTTTCCAGAACATTGCTTTGTGTTGCACCCAACAGAAATACCCCAGGTGGATAATATTTATAATCAGGAGCTCCTCAGTTGCTCACAGCAAATTCCACCACAGAGTTTACAAAGACTTATGGCTAGAAAAGTAATTCACTACACTGCAAGGGCCCAAAGGTCTGAACAAGCAGGGCCTAATGGAAGACAGGTCAGCCTTCCAGTGGTTCCAGATTGGAGGTCACAGCCAGAAAGGCCATGTGCAGGCCAGAAGGAATTCCAACCAGGCTGGAGAATGGGCCTTATGTGGAGTGTGGCAGGGTGCTAATGACAGATTCTAAGGTGGAAAGGACAGAGGAGGTCTGGGGTTTAGACAGTCATTCTGGTTGTGCATGAATGCTAGATGCAGAGGAAAAGTGAGGGGACATGAGTACCAGAGTGTGGCGACAGCAGGCTCCAGAGGGAGGGCCACCAGAGAGCTTTTTCCTCAACTGGTGTCGACACCTTCTTCCATGGAGCAGAGGGTGGTCTGTGCCCTTCAGGGTGGCTACAAGGCTCTCCTTCCTTGTCTTTTCAGAAGAACAAACCCAAGGAAGTGGCAACTGTTCCTAAGACAAGTGGGACAGAAGAAAAGAAAAAAGGCATCTTGAAACAGCATCAGGGAGGAAAACACCAGGTGCTTTTCCCTGGGCAGGTAATACAGTCCTTCCCACTGTACCCCACCTCCCCTATTTGGTGTCGGTGTTGTTAACTGCCATAGAGTCAACACCTGACTCCCTTTAAGTTCTCTGTATTTAGAAGGGTTACCTATTCCTCACAGTGTCTGGCCATTATTATTATTGTGCAAATGTACAGATAACAAAACATTTGCCATTTCCACAATCTTCACATGTACAGTTGAATGACATTAGTTAAGTTCACTATGTTGTCCAAGAGGGCTCTGGTGGTGCATTGGTTAAGCACTCAGCTGCTAACCAAAAGGTCGGTAGTTCAAACCCACCAGCCACTCTATGGGAGAAACACGTGGCAGTCTGCTTCTGTAAAGATTCACAGTCTTGAAAACCCTATGGAGAAGTCCTACTCTGTCCTATAGGATCACTATGAGTTGGAATTAACTCAATGGCAGTGAGTTTTTTTGTTTGTTGATTTGCTTGTATTTTGTTGTTGTTTACTCTTGTTTAACCATCACCATGAACTGTTCCTGAATTTTCCCATCACCCGTAACACAAACTAGTGTCTACTAAGTGTTGTGTCTTTCTTTCCCCCTCCCTCGTATCCACCTGGTAGCCATGAATAAATGTTGGTGTCTACACACTTGCCTATTCTAGGTATTTCATATAAGTAGGGTCATATAATATTTGACTGTTTATGATTAACATTTCACTCAGTGTAATGTTTTCAAGGGTCATTCATGTTGGCTGCTTTTTTAAAATAGGTGCACTTAACACCTTTATTAAACTATCTCAGTAATTTTTATCCAAGTGAGATTATTTTTTTCAGCTGATTCTAGACAACACTAATAGTAAGATTAGGAGAGTCATTTGAGTTGAACTAAATCAATGATAGTTTTCTGTCCTCTCAATTTCTACTTATCATAGCAACCATCTCACTCTAGGACTCAATGGGCAAGTGGGCATTTTCCTTATTAGTGGTTTGGAAACACCATTTAGTTATTACTGCTTAACCCAAAAAAAAAAAAAAAAAAAAAAACCAAACTCATTGCCATCAAGTCGATTCCAACTCATAGAGACCTCCTTTGGGTTCCTGCGGCGGTAAATCTTTACGGAAGTAGATTGCCCAGTCTTCCTCCTCTGGAGTGGCTGGTGGGGGAGAACCACCAACCTTCTAGTCAGCAGTCAAATGCCTTAGTCTATTGATTTAGACTATGCCACAAGAGCTCTCTTTTCTAAATCAATAGACTATTTTTCAGAGCAGTTACAGATTTACAGGAAGATTTTGCAGGAAGTATAGTTTCCCTCTTGTTGTCGTTGTTAGGTGCTGTCAAGTTGGTTTTGACTCATAGCAACCCTATGTATTATAGAACAAAACACTGCCTCGTCCTGTGTGAGCCTCACGATCCTTGCTATACCTGAGCCCATCATTTCAGCCACTGTGTCAATCCATCTTGTTGAGGGTCTTCCCCTTTTTTGTCGACCGTCCACTTCACCAAGCATGATATCCTTCTCTAGGGAGTGGTCCCTTTTGACAACATGACCAAAGTAGGTGCTTCCAAGGAGCATTCCAGATGCACTTCTTCCAGGACAGATTTGTTAGTTCTTCTGGCAGTCCATGGTACTTTCCGCATTCTTCGACAACACCACAACTCAAAAGTATCAATTCTTTTTTGGTCTTTCTTATTCATTGTCCAGCTTTCACATGCATACGAGGTGATTGAAAATACCATGGGTTGGGTTAGGTGCACCTTAGTCTTCAAGGAGACATCTTTACTCTTCAGCACTTGAAAGAGGTCTTTTGCAGGGGATTTGCCAAGTGCAATACATCATCATCTGATTCTTGACTACTGCTTCCATTGGTGTTGATTGTGGAAGCAAGTAATATGAAATCTTTGACAACTTCAGTCTTTTCTGTTTATCATGATGCCTTTTACTGGCCCAGTTGTGAGGATTTTCATTTTTTTTTATATTGAGGTGTAATCCATACTGCAGACTGTAGTCTTCAATCTGCATCAGTAAGTGCTTCAAGTCATCCTCACTTT
>NW_006921596.1:9675449-9686149 GCF_000298275.1 Orycteropus afer afer
TTTGGTAATTTCCACATTCTGTGGAATCACCTTTCTTTGGAATGGGTACAAATATGGATCTCTTCCAGTCAGTTGGCCAGGTAGCTGTCTTCCCAATTCCGTGGCACAGACAAGTGAGTGCCTCCAGCATGGCATCCATTTGTTGAAACATCTCAATGGGTATTCTGTCACTTCCTGGAGCCTTGTTTTTTACCAATTCCTTCAGTGCAACTTTGACTTCTTCCTTCAGTACCATTGGTTCTTGATCATATGCCACCTCCTGAAATGGATAAACATTGACCAATTCTTTTTTGTACAGTAACTCTGTGTATTCCTTCCAACTTCTTTTGATGTTTCCTGCATCATTCAGTATTTTGCCCATAGAATCTTTCAATATTGCAACTCAAGACTTGAATTTTTTCTTCAGTTCTTTCGGCTTGAGAAATGCCTAGCATGTTCTTCCCTTTTGGTCTACTCCAGGACTTTGCACATTTCATTATAATAATTGACTTTGAATTCTCAAGCTGCTCTTTGAAATCTTCTGTTCAGCTCCTTTATCTTGTCATTTCTTCCATTTGCTTTAGCTACTCTCCGTTCAAGAACAAGTTTCAGAGTCTCTTCTGACATCCATTTTGGTCTTTTCTTCCTTTCCTGTGTTTTTATTTACCTTTTACTTTCTTCATGGATGATGTTCGTGGTAGTTAAGGTTATATGTCAACTTGGCTGGACCTTGTTTTGAGTGGCAGCTGGTGGTAGTTGTTTCCCATAATGAGACTGGCCATTAACTCCATGGTACAATCTGCTGTGAACAGCTGAGTAGCTACTTTAGGGATGTGGTCTGCTTTCCATATATAAGGAGAAGCTTAGGGAATAGTTTACTGCTTATGGTATGCTTGAACCTTGCATGTAGCCAAGTCATTCAGCAGCCTGCCATGCCCTGCTGATCTTGGGACTTTTTCTGGACTTGAATTAGTGGTCTGCTGTGTTGTTTGGTAATATTGGGACTGTGACTTTCTACTTGCCAACCTTGGGTTTGTCAGCCTCAGCAGCCAGCAGCTGCCTGAGTGAAGAAAAGTCTCCAACTTCAGTGGGCTGGGAGCAGGAGGCAGAGCTGAAGCTCAAGGTTGAGAAGCTTTCACCCAGCCCCTAGAGACTGGCACTTTAAACTTGGACTTCTAGCCTCCAAAATTATAAGAGAATAAACTCCTGTTTGTTCAAGCCATTCCATTTGTGGTATCTTCTGTCAGAGTGGCACTAGCTAACCAAAACAATATTCTTGATGTCATCCCACAATTCCTCTATTTTTTGGTTGTTGGTATTCATTGCATCAGATCTATTCTTTAGATGGTCTCTAAATGCAGGTGGGATATAATCAAGGTCATATTTTAGCTCTGGTGGACTAGTGTTAATTGTCTTCAGCTCCAACTTAAACTTGCGTATGAGCGGTTGATGGTCTGTTTCACAGTCAGCTCTGGCCTTATTTTGGCTGAAGATATTGAGCTTCTCCATCACCTCTCTCCACAGATGTGGTCAATCTAATTCCTATGTACTCTATCTGGCAAAGTCCACGTGAACAGCCACTGCTTATGTTATTGAAAAAAGGTATTTGCAATGAATAAGTCATTGGTTTTGCAAAATTCTATCATGCAATCTCCAGCGTCATTTCTATCACCAAGGCCATATTTTCCAGCTACCACCAAGTCTTCTTTGTTTCCAACTTTAGCATTCTAATCACCAGTTATGATCAACACATCTTGATTGCACATTTTGTCAATTTCAGACTGCAGAAGTTGCTAAAAATCTTCAATTTCCTCATCTTTGGCTTTGGTGGTTGGTGTATAAATTTGAATAATAGTAGTATTAACCGGTCTTCCTTGTAGGTGTATGGATATTATTCTATCATTGGTAGCATTGTACTTCAGGATAGATCTTGAAACATTCTTTGTGACAATGAATGCCACGCCATTCCTCTTTAATCTGTCATTCCCGGCATAGTAAATCATATGGTTGTCTGATTCAAAATGGCCAAGAACCGTCCATTTCAGCTCACTAATGCCTACGATATCTTTCTTTATGAGTTCCATTTCATTTTTGACAACTTCCAAATTTCCTGGATTCATACTTCGTACATTCTATTTTCTGATTAGTAATGGATGTTTGCAGCTGTTTCTTTCCATTTTGAGTCATGCCACATCAGCAAATGGAGGTCCTGAAAGCTTTACTCCATCCACATCATTAAGGTTGGCTCTACTCTGAGGAGGCAGCTCTTCCCCAGTTGTATTTTGAGTGCCTTCCAATCTGAGGAGCTAATCTTCTGGCACTATATTGGACAATGCTTCAGGGCTATTCATAAAGTTTTCCAGTAATATATCAGACAGTGTTTCACTGCTATCCATAAGGTTTTCACTGGCCAAGTCTTTGATTAGTGGCTGGCCCCTTCCTTCTTCTAAGCCTGTCTTTATCTGGAAGCTCCACTGAAACCTGTCCACCATGGGTGACCCTGCTGGTATTTGAAATACCAATGGCATAACCTCCAGCCTCACAGCAACACACACAAACCATCACAGTATGACAAACTGACAGACAAGTTGTAGAAGTTTCCCACTACTTTCTATACATACCACCCACTCCCTGCATATTGTTTCTCCTATTCACATGTTGCTTTGTTTTGGTATATCTGTTATAATTGATGCACTCATGCAGATATTTTATAATAATTAACTGAAGTGTTTTTTTTTTTCTCATAGTTGGCATTAGGGTTTTGTGTTAGGCTGGGTTCTCTAGAGAAGCAAAACTAGTAAAGCTTATATATACACATAGAGAAAGAGAAACTTATCTTAGGAAAATGGCTCACACACTTATAGAAGCTGGCAAGTCCCAAGTTCTTGGATCAAACATCAAGCTGGAGGTGTTTACCAACTCACACAGCTGCAGGGGATGACAAGCTCAAGGTTGGTGGGCAGTATACTGGTTGTTGACTCCAACAAATGACGAATCCAAGATCTCCAGGCCGAATGGTGGATTGTTCGCTCACGGACAGTTGTAGGCAGCACAACAGGATCCCAATCCACAGAAAAGTGTCTCTTTTCCCAGAATGTCCATAAATATATTGGAAGCAGGCCACACCCTTAGGGAAACTCCCTTTCAATGGATTGGCTTCTCAAAACATATACATCCAATCACATCATGGGAATAACACACATCGCAACTGCTTAAACCACACAGAATTGTGGTCCAGCCAAGTTGACACACAGCTCCAACTATCACAGGTTCACTCTTACTTTTTTTAATTGAAGACTCTGAAATCCACTCCAGCCCCACACTACCACTCAAATGAAACATACCCCCCAGTGCCCAACAATCTTCCCCACCCCAGTGAGAACTGCATCCCGGGGTAGTTTCTTTCTTCACAGCTTTGCCTTATCTTCTCACTTCTCTCCTACCAAAACACTCAGAAATGCCATCTGACAGCTGAGAAAATCAGTCCCAATGAACTTCTGAGTCACCTGGCTAATAGGGATGACCGCAGACCTAACTGACTCTGAGAGCTGTGTGTTCCCATGACCCCCTGTGGGCTCCGTCTGAGATATGGAGGGAGACGCAAGTGGAGAGTTAGTAAGCAGTACCAGTGTGCAGTCCCTGCCTGTTCTCACCCGCCTTTGTCTCCTTCACCTGCCCCTTCAGCAAACCTTTGAAATAACTCTGTCCAGAGGTGGTGGAGGAGACTTGGGTGGTAGAAACTGTTAACACATTTGGCTGCTAACTGAAAGATTGGAGGTTAGAGTCCACCCAGAGGTTCCTTGCAAGAAAGGTCAGCCATTAAAACCCTTATGGAGCACAGCTGTACTCTGACACACATGGGTGGCCATGTATCAGTCATCTCCAGGACAAATGGTTGGTTAAAGGTGGGAGGAGCCAAGCCACATCCTCCTCCCCACAGCATAACTTCTCTCCTGCTCCTCTCCAAGGTTTCCCAGCAAAGCTCCAGGAAAGACAGAGACCTTGTCACATACCGAAGGCTCTACGGGATAGAGCCAAAGGGAAAACGCCTCAGCATGGTTCTGGGCAACTATGCCAAGAATGGCTCCAAGAAACCTGGTAAGAGAAGCGCATTGGCCCTCAGACACCAGAGTTGCCCTCCAGAGCCACACTCCTGTATAGGGAAACACAAGCTCACACTGCTCTTAGAGAGGCAGCACCTACATCTCCCGATAGTGGGCACAGGAGGCAGAACCCTACAAGGGGGCCTTTTTAGGGGTCATACCAGGGGATGGGGGTGCACTTGGACAAGAGGTGAGTAAATGTCTAGGCTTGTCCCACACCTGGGGGCCAGCATGGTGTGTCCCACCTTCCTGAAGTCATTCTAGTGGAATACAACTTTATGCATTCCAAATTCTCTAATTAATTAGATTCTGTGACAATATCAATCACAGAAGGTCCTGAACCTGCTGGCCTGAAGCCTGACAGAGACTGCTCATATATAGAAAGGTAGGCTTAAATTATGCCAGATCCCCAGTCCCCAAGCCTTCCTGGGTTCGAATCCTGGCTCTGACCCCTATAACTACCTCACCGTTGTATAACTTTGGGCAAGGCACTCCATCTCTGAGGCCCAGTTTTCTCATTTGTGAAATGGGGCAGTGACATTCCCTGCCTCCCAGTGTAGTTGTGGGCACTTGGAAAAATGGTGCACATGAAGCACTTAGCACAGTGCCTGACACGAAGTGGATGCTGCACCAACAATTAAATAATGGCCACTTTAAATCAAATATTTGTTCAAATTCTCAGCTGAGTTATACCGTGGTTTTGGAAAAACAGACAGATGTCTTGTGCCTAGCCTCTTGGGACAGAGTATCTGGTAAAAGAAAAATCTGGAAGGGATTCTAATTAACTCAAAGAAAGAGTGAGCAGGTGCTGCCAATTCTTTGTAAAAAATTGTCCCATTCTACAAACAAAAAAAGTCTTTTTTTTTCCTTTTCACTTAATACTCGAAATATGCCAAAGTCATTGTAACAAATGGTTTTGTGTGTATGTGTATGGCTCTGAATAATTTTATTTTAAAAGAAAGAGAGAAAAAAAGGAGGGAGGAGAAAGGGAGAGAGGGTAGAGGGAGGGAGGAAGGATGGGAGGAAAGCGGGGAGGGAGGGAGGAGGACCCCTACAAGGAGGAAGGCCCCAAGTGGGCCCTGCTTGCTGTGCTCCCTACCCCCACAGCTGTTTGCTGGTCAAACTTCTCTTCCTGGGGCAGGAATCACTGCTAAGCATCCATCCCCCAACTCCTTGCTACAGCTTGTTCTCCACATGCACATCTGAGCCTCAGATCCAAAGGAGGGAAGAACTAGTGGCAGCGCCAGAGTCCTGGGGCAGCCAGTTGTTAGCAGACTCCCTGTAGGGCATTTAAGCCAGCACAAGACAAGGCCCCAATTTAGCATGTCTATTATCCAGCATGCAGACAGCATGGGCATTGAGTAAGAAGTGCACAGGGCCCAGGGGCTGCAAAATGGGGTGGACAAGGCTGTCAGTGCACACGCATGTGTATGTTGCACACCACAGCAGTCATGCCTTCTGAACTGCCCCCACTTCCATGCCAGATGTGAGCCATGAAAGAGGGACACAGGCTGAGCCTGGTCTTCCTGGATTATCTGTAGTTCTCAGAAAGGGAAACTGCCTGTCAGATTTCAATATGATTGGCTCTAAATTCAGAGTAGTTACTGGAAAAACAGCTGAAATTTAAAAAAACAAAAAATCCTCTGTAATGTACCAATGTGAATTTCTTCATTTTGACAAATGTGCAAGATGTTACCATTAAGGAAAACTGAGTGAAGGGTAAACAGGAATTCTCTCTACTATCTTTGCAACTTTTCTATAAATCTAAAATTATTCCAGATATAAAGTTTATTTTTAATATACAATTAAATTGGCATATGCTCCATGGGAAGCCCTGTCCTTTTCCCAGGTTTGCTGAGACTCTCAGCGTTCTATCTGGCTCCTATCTCCTGATCGTGCTGAGCCCCTGAGCATCTTCTCTTCTCCCTGCTGCCTGCCAACCCAGACACAGAACACAGCCTCCTTGGTTTCCCTCAAGCCTCTCACACAAGTCCTTTGTGTATAAGCTGACTTTACTGAAGGTTTGGGGAAACAGAAGGAAAGAATTACATCACAGAATTATACATCAAACATATTAGAAGTCCAGTTTCAAGAATCTGTATTTTTCTCTTCCCCTCTTATGGCAAGGAATTAAGGTCACTGCGATTCTGGCAAGTTTTTCTCTAGGGTCAGACTCCTAAAGGGCAGACTCCTTGTCTCATTGCTAGGACTTGGGTTTGCTCCTCCTTTACCACCCATTCTTGCTTCCACAAATGTAGGTGACAAATGATTTATTTTTTTGGAAGCTTAAAGCTGCATCATTACCTTTGCAAAGCTAGCAATATTTTAAATAGGCATAAAAAACTAGAAGTCAGTTATGAGACACCCATGCTCTTCAAAGTCCTTGGTCCTCCTGCCACCAAGAGTTGTTCCCTGGCAACATTTCTCTGCAGGAGCAGTTGCCTAATGTTCCCGCTCAACTCCAGGGCTGGGATTAGTATGAGACAAGTGAGGTGTAAAAAAAACAAAACAACAAAAAAACAACCAAACTCACTGCCATCAAGTTGATTCGACTCATAGTGACCCCCAGTGGGTTTCTGAGGCCATGAATCTTTATGGAAGTAGATTGCCCCATCTTCCTTCTGTGGAGTGGCTTGTGAGTTTGAACTACCAACATTCTGATTAGCAGTCAAATACCTTAGGCACTTAGTGAGGTGTTCAGGGTCTACATTTTAAGGAGGCACTCACTCTCAGGTGCCAACCCTACTCCTGCATGGGCCTGAGAGTGAGTGCCTCCTTAAATTTTGCATCCTACACAGTTTGCTTGCCTCACCCTAGTCTAGGCCTTGCCCAGCTCCCCCTTTTCACTCTTTTGTCTCTTGCTTTTCCACCGTCTGCCTTTCTCACTCAAAATATTCCCATTGGATTTTTACTTGGCTAGATATCTTTGTTTCACTTTCTTTCCACACTCAGAGTAGTCTATCAAGATGTTTTTCTAAACAAAGACAGTTACCTCCCTAAGAGAAAGTCTCTTTTCATCCTACTACACGAGGTTGCCAGCAGGGCAGGCTGATTTACAAGCTATTTTGACCTCTCTTCCCCACACCCCAAGGCAAACTACATGCGGAGATTGGAGAAGTCATCACTCTTCTAATGCAATACACCCGGTGGCCACTGGGGGCAGCAAATGGTGTAGTGCAAGTGCTACAGGTGCTCTCTCAGAAGCAGCCAGGAACCACCTGCACATCCAAGTGTGGCACCCAGGACTGAGGCAGTGCTTCCTTTGCGGCCTGGCTTCTTGTTGCTAGGTATCTTCGAGTCACTTTTGACTCACAGCAACCCCATGTGACAGTGGGAATGCTCCATAGCGTTGTTTTATGGGAACAGATTGCTAGGCCATTCTCCCACAGAGTCACTGAGTGAGTTTGAACCACCAACCTTTTGGTTAGCAGCTTAACCATTTATGCTACTGTGAATCCTTGTAAAGGCTGGCAATAGGCCTAAGAAGAGCAGGCAGGACCTAGTGTTTTGAGTCAGGCTTAAAGCAAAGCAGCCCCTGGGGAAAGTATGATGCTAGTTAAGGAGTAAGAGAGGGGTCCAAGAGGAGATAAGAAGTGTGGGGTAGGGAAGAATGTTCTGGAACAGGACATCTGGCTCTGGCCTCCTCCACCCTCCCTGTTCTGGTTACCTAGTGCCAATCTGACAAGAATGTACCACAAATGGGATGGCTTGAACAAACAGGAATTTATTCTCTTACAGTTTGGAAGCTGTAAGTCCAAGCTCAAAGTGCCAGGCTCTAGGTGCTGGGTGAAACCCCCTCAACCTTGGGCTCTGCTTCTTGCTCCCAGCCCACTGAAGCTAGAGACACATCCTCACCCAGGCAACTACTGGCTGCTGAGGTTAACGAGCCCAAGGTTGACAAATAAAATGGCACAGTCCCAATGTTACCAAACCACATGGCAGGCCATTAATTTAAGTCCATTGAAAGTCCCAAGGTCGGCAGAGCATGGCAGGCTGCTGAACAATGACACGGCTACATGCAGGGTTCAAGCGTGCCATAAGCTAGAGAGTGTTCCCCAAGGCTTTTCCTTATATATAGGAAGCAGACCACATCCCTAAGGCAGCTACACAGCTGCTCACAGTAGGTCCCACCATGGAGTTGATTATCAGTCTCATCATGGGGAATAACTACCACCAGCTGCCCAGCCACTCAACCAGCCCAGCCAAGTTGACACACAAACTTAACCACCACATTCACTCAGCCTCCAAATCATTGACACCCTCATCAAGAGACAGATTCTCTGTGTGTCCTACATTCCCTGTCTGTGAAGTGAGCCCTTCCCACTCTATGTGTTCTTTCTGTGACCTATGAGCAAAAGTCTGTGAAGAATGACCTAAGGCCGAGACATTCCCCACCACAACTTGGACTGGAATGTGACCACTCAAGGGAAACAGTCCCACGAAATTAAAATCTGCATTTGCCTGCAGATTTAAACTGGTGCCCAAGGGTGGTGGTGAGAAGTTCTGGTGATACAGTGGTGACATCATTCACCTGTTAACCCAAAGGTTCACTGTTGGAACCCACCAGCCGCTCCACAGGAGAAAGATGAGGCTATCTGCTTCCTTAAAGATTTATATCCTTGGAAACCCTATGAGGCAATTCTACTCTGTCCAGTAGGGCTGCTATGAGTCAGAATCGACATGAGGTTTTGGGTTTTAAGGGTGGTGATAATAATGTATGTACTACCACAACCACAACAAGTAATAACTATTAAAAAATTACGAAGTGCTGGAAGAACTTTCAATCATCATATAAACCCCAGAAGGTAGACACTATATTCCCACTTTACAGATGAGAAAATTGAGGCAATCAGGGAAAGTAACACATCCCAAGACACCTAACTGATAAGGGGTAGAGTTTGAGCCCTGGGAGTCTGAAGGCAGAGCCCTTACCGATGGAGCTACCTATAGGTTACACCATCTCCTAGTAGGACCAGGCAGGTGGGAGTCTACTAAAGGTGCACTAGTCGGTGTGTGAGGGGGAAGGGAATGGAATCTGGACTGGATCCCAGGTCCTGTGAACTCTGAAAATGAATCATATGTAACTCCCTCTGGCTGCAGAATCCAATATGTTTTTTTATTTTTTTCAAAGTAGACCATTTCACCTTTGTCATGTCACTTCATCATCACACACACTCCCATCACTCTTCTTAAAGCACTGAAATGCCATCCCAAATTGCTCTCCTGACTACTGATTCCCACACTGCCAAACCCAGGAGGCAACAGCCTGCTTTGGTACCACAGGCCACTTCCTTCTCCATGATCAGCTCGCCTCTGAATTCTCTGAGAAAGCTCTCACTCCTATTTGTCTCCAACCCTTTCACCACTCCCTCTCACAAAAGTCATTGACTCCTTGTTCTTCTTCCAGCAAAATCTTTAGGTGGGCCCAACCCAGATCCAAGTCAGCAAGAGAAACTGCATGGTTAAGCTGCCACTGTGAGGTGTTGGTTCACCTCACTTCTGTCATAAAGGATGAAAAATATTCCAGTTTCATGGGCTTTTTTTACCCTGCTTTGTCTATTTCTCCATAAAGCTTTCCATTTCAACTTTTTTTTTTTTTTCCGGCCTGTTAACTATAATTTTTTATTGCATTATTTTAGTGATTGATTTAAAGTTTATAGTATACATCTTTACCTTCAAGTAATCTTCTCACTTCATATCAACTCACTGTCAACTCAACTGCTTCAAAGATTTTCTTCTTTATTACTAGTTTTAAGCAATTTGACCATGATATGCTTTGATGTAATTTAAGTCATGTTTCTTGTGTTTGGAGTTTGTTGACTTTCTTAAGTCTATGAGCTTACAGTTTCCATCCAATTTGGAAAAAATGTTGGCCATTATTTCTTCAAATATTTTTCTTCATTCTCCCCCCTCTCTTCACTAACTGCAGTTACAGATATTAGGATTCCCGCAACACACTGTTTATTTTTTCCAGTCTTTCATATCTATGTTTCAATTTGTATAGTTTCTGTTGCTATGTCTTCAAGTTCATTAATCTTCTTTTCTGCAGTGTCTAATCTAATGTTAATCCATCCCATCCAGTGTATTTTTTATTTCAGACATTATCATTTTCACCTCTAGAAGTTCAATTTGGGTCATTTTTTTAACTTTTTATGTCTCTCAAAATATTTATGTGTTGTTGAACATAAGGAGTGTATTTTATAATACATGTTTTTGTTCTTGTCTACCAATTCTATTCTCTGTGCCATTTTTGGTCTGTTTATATTGATTGTTTTTTCTCCTCAAAATTGGTCATATTTTTCTGCTCTTTTGCATGGTGACAGTTTTTTATTGGATGCCACACATGGCTAATTTTATGTTGTTGAGTGCTACCTGTTTGTGGTTTTCTTTTTTTTTTTCCTTAAATATTTTTGAGCTTTGTTCAAGGATGTGGTTAAGTTTCTTAGAAAAGGTTTGAACTTTTTAAGGTTTGCCTTTAAGCTATATTAGGTATAGCGGGAGTGAGAAGCTGGACTATATGAAGAAAAACGTGGTATCAGGATTGGAGGAAGAATCATTAACAATCTGAGATATGCAGACAATACAACTTTGCTTGCTGAAAGTGAGGATGACTTAAGG
>NW_006921596.1:9686669-9687993 GCF_000298275.1 Orycteropus afer afer
TGTTGTAAGAAGGGACCATTCCCTGGAGAAGGATGTCATGCTTGGTAGGGTGGAGGGTCGACGAAAGAGGGGGAGGCCTTCAACGAGATGGATTGATATGGTGGCTGCAATGATGAGCTCAAGTATAGCAGGGATTGTGGGGCCGGTGCGGGATAGGGCATTGTTTTGTTCTGCTGTGCATGGGGTCACTATGAGTCGGAAATGACTCGACGGCACTTAACAACAACAACAACAACAGGTATAGCGAGAGCAGTCCTAATGTATGGGTGTATGGGTAATTTGGCCCCACATCTGAGACATACTCTTTCTGAATACTCTTCTTGATGCCCTATGAAATACAAAGTTTTTCAGCTCTGGTTGTTGGAAATCTGAGTCACTCCCAGCCCTGTGTGAGCTCCAGGAATTGTCCTACCGACTCCCTTCTGATGGTTCCTTCTCCAGCCTTAGTTTCATCATCCATATGTGCTGATTAGTATATCTTTACACCTCCCTCTGTGAATTTCAGCTGTTGATCCTAGCTGCCTTGTTGCTGTTAGGTTGTTGTAAGTGCCGTCGAGTTGGCTCCAACTCATAGTGACCCTATGTACAATAGAACAAAACGCTGCTCAGTCCTGTGCCAGCCTCATGATCTTGCTATACCTGAACCCATCATTGCAGCCACTGTGTCAATGAGGGTCTCCCCCTTTTTCATGACCCTCTCCACTTTACCAAGCAAGCATGATATCCTTCTCCAGGGAATGGTCCCTTCTGACAATATGACCAAAGTAGGTGAGACAAAGTTTGGCCATTCTCACTTCCAAGGAGCATTCTGGCTGCATTTCTTCCAGGACAGTCCATGGTACTTTCAGCATTCTTCTCCAACACCACAACTCAAAAGCATCAACTCTTCTTCAGTCTTCCTTATTCATTATCCAGCTCTCACAGGCATATGAGGCAATTGAAAAGATCATGGCTTGGGTTAGGTGCACCTCTTCAGCACTTGAAAGGGGTCTTTTGCAGCAGATTTGCCCGATGCAATACGTTGTCTGATGTTTTGACTGCTGCTTCCTTCGGTGTTGTTTGTAGAACCAAGTAATATGAAATCTTTGACAATTTCAATCTTTTCTCCATTTATCGTGATGCTGTTTATCAATCCAGTTGTGAAGATTTTTGTTTTCTTTATACTGAAGTGTTATTCATACTGCAGACTGTAGTCTTTAATCTTCTTCAGTAAGTGCTTAAAGTTGTGTCATCTGCATATTGCAGGTTAATGAGTCTTCCTCCAATCCTGATGCCATGTTCTTCTTCATATAGTCCACCTTCTCAGATTATTTGCTCAGCATAT